>NC_045982.1:25675522-26048171 GCF_010909765.2 Amblyraja radiata
TCTTTCACCACAGGGATGTAGAAATAACTTTACACATCTGCACGATGACCGGATTCCTGAGAGCGGGTGATAGGTTTCCAAGAGCTTGATGCAAAATAAGAGAAATCAGTAAATCATTTTCTCCAGAAACAAACGGAAGTGTAATAGGGAGGTTGCACGTAAGGTCGTAAGGTCAAAGGGCATGACTCACGGAGCAGCTTAGTCCTTCGGGAGTACAAGGCAGCTTCCGGCGTAATAACACATGAAACACGTACGTTCTTATATGTTAAAAACTGCCAAAATTGTCAATTTTTGCACTGATCCCCCGACCCCCACCTTCTCAACACTCCTGCCCTCCCCGTAACTTTACTCCTGGGTGGCCCAGCCATGCTGACCCAGGCCTGATTCCCCGTGTGCTGTGGAAGGAACATAGGCACATTTTGACTTTTTATTTCTGTCATTCATGGTAAGATTTACATAGTAGACATTGTTTTGTGTGCGAGATATACAGGGTTGCAGTGTTTCAAATATCAACTAACCAATGACGGCACTCATTGGTTGAAGTACTCTGTATTTCGCTGTAGGAAATCTTGGCGACGAGTATTCTGGACCCACTGTCGACATCTGAAATTACAGAAAATATCATATAGGATTAACATAAGAATATCTCATAGGATTAACTTATAAGAACTAATTTGATTATAACTACATATCTGCAGAATGGATGACATATCAATTAAATGCAAAAAAATGTTTTCAGAGGTGGGGAAAGACATGTATATTGAAGATGCATTTTTCCTCTAATATGTCAATTCATCTTAAATGTAGAAGAGATTAAAATCTTCTTACACTAGCATGCATGCCTTACAACAAGAACAAACCGAAAAATGTACAGCAGGTGCATAAATCCTTGTAGGAGATGCGGCAGGTTGACAGAACAATTCATAAAGCAAATAGGAAGCAGAGGTATTAATATAAACATTAAAAAATTATGTTACATAAGATAATACATTGTTGGGATCATAAGACTAGAATTGCATAAGGTTATATGTTATATGTCTTTGGTTACAGTCATCATACATTAGGAAGGAAATTAGGCATTAATGTGTGCTCCTCATGGCACGTTGTTGTTCCCTTGGATATGGGAGCTGCACAAGTGCATCTGAGTCTAGATCAAAGATCATAGTCCCTTCTACGATCTTTGGTCTAGATGTTTAGCTGAATTTGTGTGAGAGGCTGAAAGAAATTAGGTTATTTATCCTGCCCCATCTCTCGCACTTGAGAGCTCAGATAGTCGAGTCCTGGCAACGACTCGACTATCTGAGCTATAGGGAGAGATCGGGCAGGCTAAATAATATTTTCACTACACGACAGAAAGTACTACATTTTTTCTGTATTTATACAAACAAGTATACAAAACCTGAAGAAGGGGTTCGACCCGAAACGTTGCTATTTCCTCTCGCTCCATTAGATGCTGCCTCCCACCGGTGAGTTTCTCCAGCAATTTTGTCACCCATGATGTAGTTTTCGGTTACATATAACCATTTAGTTCACTGTTGACACAGTTAAGTTTTTGCACTGTTCAGTTATTCCAAAGTTGATATTCAGTCTTCCTAGCCATATTTTTTTGGGGGGGGCTATTTGAATAAGCCAAAATGTTATTATAGAGGGCTTAAATGTTTTTCTAGTACATAATACTGGGAAAATAGTTTAGCGTTAGATAGGAAGATTCGAATGTAAAATGTTTGTTTGGAAGAGCTTGCTGCTTCTTTCTATAGAGATTTCTTGGGTGGGGAGGGGGTGTTCTGTCACTGCCGGTAACATTTTTAGCGATTTATATAAAACACTCAATTACACCACTAGTCATTTTCAACCTGCACCTGACCCCGTTGACTCATCGTTTCAGGCCTGCAATTTGGTTCATTGTATTTACATTACAACTTACACGTTTTTTTCTTTATTATGCACGGCTAGACCATAAAGCTAGTGAGCTGGAATGTCAAAAGGTTTAAACCATCCTGTTACAAGAAGAAGGTTTTTTTTCGCATCTGAAACACTGAAACATAATTAGCCTTCTTGCAAGAAACTCATATCCGTTGCTCAGACAATGCCGTCTCTTGTCAGGTTGGGTGGGGCAGTGGGTTCCTTTTCCTTTCTCTTCCTTTCAGCTAAAGCCAGAGGAGTTTCAATCCTGATCAGTCAGAACATTTCCTTTGAGCCACATAATGTGATCTCTGACAAGTTTGGTCGGATGTAATTGTGACTGGGAAAATTATACAATACACTGCTGGATTTGTCAATGTGTATGCCCCTAATGGAGACGATGTAGGTTTTTTCGAGCGGTTATTTCATTACTTCCAATCTGAACACATACTCCCTTATACTCGGTGGTGATTTCAATTGTTGGTTAGATCCTCTTTTAGACCGATCCTGTACTACCCCAGTACAGTAAGTAATCAGCTTGTTTCATCCAAGCCATTCTCTCCCATTATGGTATCTGTGATGTGTGGTGCTCTTTACATCCACAAGATAAGGAATACTAATTTTTTCACATGTCCATCATACGTATTCCTAGAATTGACCATGTTCATTCTTGATAACCCAACTTGTACCCCTGGTTCATTCCTGTGACTGTGAGAGTATTGTCATTTCTGACCATGCCCTTATTGCTCTGGCCTTGGTCCCTTCAGATCTCCCTCAAAGAGCAGGCAGTGGCGATTCAATTCAACTTTGCTCTCAGATGATAAGTTTGCAGAGTTTATGGAAAGAGAGATAGCCTTTTTTCTTTCCCTAATATATCCCCTGAAATCTCTAGCCTGATCGTATGGGATGCCCTTAAGGCTTACCTTAGGGGGCAGATCATATCTTACACTGCTCAAATGAAGCGGAAATCCAATAAAGAGCGTTTAGATCTGGCTCATCAAATTGGAGAAATTGACAAGCAATATGCGCAAACTCAAAATCCAACTCTTTATAAAAGACGATTGGAACTGAAAACCCAATGTGACCGACTCACTCGCTCACTACTCACTCACTACTCGCTCACTACTCGCTCACTACTCACTCACTACTCGCTCACTACTCGCTCACTACTCACTCACTACTCACTCACTACTCGCTCACTACTCACTCACTACTCGCTCACTACTCACTCACTACTCGCTCACTACTCACTCACTACTCGCTCACTACTCGCTCACTACTCGCTCACTACTCACTCACTACTCACTCACTACTCGCTCACTACTCGCTCACTATTCACTCACTACTCGCTCACTACTCGCTCACTACTCACTCACTACTCACTCACTACTCACTCACTACTCGCTCAATTGAACACATACTTTAAAAAAATAAAGCCATGTTTTATACATATGGAGATATAACTGAAAAATTACTTGCAAATCAACTTAAAGGTGCTAAAGCGAGACAGAATATTTCTAAAATTTGCATGCTTAATGGCCAGTTCACTTCGGATCACTTGCAAATTAATGACGCTTTAAGAGACTTTTATTCCCAGCTTTATACTTCAGAATCTCAACCGGATCATAAGGTAATGCATAACTTTCTGAGCAGTCTAAATATTCCCAAACTCTCATTAGATTTTAGGGAAAGATTGGATGAACCCATATCACAGGCAAAAATAGCTTCAGCCATTTCCTCAATGCAATCAGGCAAATGTCTGGGCCCTGACGGCTTCCCGGCAGAGCTTTTAAAAAGTTTCTCTCTACTCTCTCCCCACAGTTGTGTTCCATTCTATCTGAATCCTACAGACAAGGTTCTCTCCCTCCATCTTTTGCCCAAGCCTATACTACTCTTATCGCCAAAAAAGGTAAAGATCCAACCAAATGCGCCTCCTACAGACCCGTCTCCCTTCTAAACACGGATGCTAAATTTTAGCTAAGGTTCTAGCTCGTTTAATGTCCTCCACTACTGAGGACCAAACGGCTTTGTTTAAGAGCAGACTTCATTCTTTAACATACGTCGATTATTAGATATTGTCTACTCTGCTTCTGAGGATGTCCCTGAGTGTGTCGTATTTATTGACGCAGAAAAAGCATTTGACCGCGTTGAGTGGGGTCTATCCAAAGATCCTATAGCGGAGCAAGATAGGCTACTCCCACGAAATGCAATGGGCTGACGTGTAGTACGCTATGGAGGGGATCCTGGGGAATTTTTCAGCGCCCATTTTTGTAACCGGAGCATACCGCTATAAGATCTTTGCTCTCTCCCTCCTCCTCCGGCCCTACCCAACCCTCCTGCGCCACCAGCTACCCCGACTTGCACTACTCCCCTCCTCTCTCCCCGCTGCCCGGGCCGTGCACCTCCCGCTCCCCACTGCCCCGGGCTGCCACACCCCTCACCACGGGCCGCGCACACCCTTCTCCCGGCTGCCCCGGACCCCGTCTCCCCGCTGCCCCGGGCCGCGCCCCCTCTCCCCACCCAAGTCAAAGACCCAAAGTGAAGATATGGGAGAGGAGGCGGAAAGCAAAAGATCCGATCTTGGCCGGAAGCAAGATGGTGGGACAAGATGGGGGAGCAAGATTGCGGACAAGATGGCGGAGGCTGGTTGCTAAATTGGGTCCAATTATCGCCATGAATCTGCCATGACCATACTACATGTTTTGCGTAGGAGTAGGCCATCTTGCTCTGCTATAAGATCTTTGGTCTATCTATGGGCGTTCTGCACAAATTTGGTTTTGGAACAAACTTTATTTCATGGATCAGGTACAATACTCTCATCCCACAGCCTCAGTTTGGACTAATTCCCAGTTGTCCAAGCCATTCGACTTGCATCGTGGAACCCGCCAGGGGTGTCCTCCGAGCCCCATGCTTTTTGACTTGGCCATCGAACCACTTGCCATGGCCTTTCGCAGCTGTGAGGACATAGCCGGTATTTGGAGGGGCAGTACACAGCATAAGGTCTCACTATATGCTGACGACCTTTTGCTTTTTGTCTCAAACGCAGGCCACCTCCTCTGCATTCTGCTATGTCACTCCTCAATAATTTTGGTCAATTTTCAGGTTATAAGATAAATCTTGGAAAAAGTGAACTGTTTCCTATTAACTGTGAAGTACAACCCTCGGATCTTACCAACTTACCATTCAAAATTGAAAAAAACAAGCTCTCATTCTTGGGCATTTCAGTTACGAGTAAATACAAGGATCTTTTCAAAGAGAATTTTATTATTCTGTTAAAGCAGATCAAACAGACGCTAACCAAGTGGTCTTCCCTGTCAATGTCACTTGTCGGCCGGATAAATTCATAATAAGGCCCACCTTCAAAAAACCAAGTGTTTAAGAAGGAACTGCAGATGCTGGAAAATCAAAGGTACACAAAAATGCTGGAGAAACTCAGCGGGTGCAGCAGCGTCTATGGAGCGCAGGAAATAGACAATGTTTCGGGCCGAACCCTTCTTCAGACTGATGGGGTGTGGGGGGGGGGGGGGAGAAGAAAGGAAAAAGGAGGAGGAGGAGCCCGAGGGCTGAGGGATGGGAGGAGACAGCCCAAGGGCTGAGGAAGGGGAGGAGACAGCAAGGGCTAACGAAATTGGGAGAATTCAATGTTCATGCCCCCAGGATGCAGACTCCCCAAGCGGAATATGAGGTGCTGTTCCTCCAATTTCCGGTGCTGCTCGCTCTGGCCATGGAGGAGATCCTGAACAGAGAGGTCTGATACGGAATGGGAGGGGGAGTTGAAGTGCTGAGCCACCAGGTTGGTTATTGCGCACCGAGCGGAGGTGTTCGGCGAAACGATAGCCAATGTCTCACCGATGAAGATCAGCTGACATCTACAGCAGCAGATGCAATAGATGAGTTTGGAGGAGATGCAGGTCCTTGTCGCACCTGGAACGACTGCTTGGGTCCTTGAATGGAGTCAAGGGGTGAGGTAAAGGGACAAGTGTTGCATCTCTTGCGATTGCAAGGGAAAGTGCCCGGGGAGGGGGTGGTATGGGAGGGAAGGGAAGGGAAGAATTGACAAGGGAGTTACGGAGGGAGAGGTCTATGCGGAAGGCAGACATGGGGGGAGATGGGAAGATGTGGCGAGTGGTGGGGCCACGTTGGAGGTGGCAAAACTGACGGAGGATTACTTGTTGTATGTGACGGCTGGTGGGGTGAAAGGTGAGGACTAAGGGGACTCTGTCCTTGTTGCGAGTGGGGGGATGGGGAGAGAGAACAGTGTTGCGGGGTATGGAAGAGACCCGGGTGCGAGCCTCATCTATGGTGGAGGAGGGGAACCCCCATTCCCCAAAGAATGAGGACATTTCAGATGCCCTGGTGTGGAACGCCTCATCCTGGATCAGATGTGGCGTAGCCAGATGAATTGGGAGTAGGGGATGGAGTCCTTACAGGAAGCAGGGTGGGAGGAAGTGTAGTCCAGATAGCCATGGGAGTTAGTGGGTTTATAGTGGATGTCGGTCAGAAGTCTATCACCTGCGATGGAGATAGTGAGGTCAAGGAATGGTAGGGAAGTGTCGGAAATGGTCCAGGTGTATTTGTGTGCAGGATGGAAGTTAGTGGTGAAGTGGATGAAGTCAGTCAGTTGTGTGTGGGTACAGGATGTGGCACCAAAGCAGTCATCGATGTAGCGGAGGTAGAGGTCGGGGATGGGACCCTGGTACGTATCGAACAAGGATTGTTCGACGTACCCGACAAAGAGGCAGGCGTAGCTGGGAGCCATGCGTGTGCCCATAGCTACGCCTTGTTGATAACCTAATCTGGGTTGTTGCGGAGTGTGTCGATGGCAGTACGTTCAGGGGAGTGGAGAAGTTATGAGACAGGGGAGTGGAGAAGTTGAAGCGGTTGATGTCGCGAAGGCTGCGGAGTGAGTCGATGTGATAACCTAGATTGGGGTATCAAACCCGCCGATAAGGGAGGTGCCGTGGTAGTCTGGCGCATCGAGCTCTACAAAGCTGAGGCCACACGCCAACTCTCGACACCTCCTCCTACTTACCCCTGGACCATGACTGTGGTAGCTGTGTGGAATGAGCTTCCAGTGGAAATGGTGAAGGCAGGTTTGTTTTTATCATTTAAAATTTTACTTCGGAATCACGTGAGTGACTACATGAAGAACCCCGCCAGGATGCATGCGTGTCATATCGCTACACGCATTACGAAACGTCAGACGCGGTGGAAGGACGTTCCCCCGCGGCGGCAGTTTAAAAGCCGCTAATTGCAGGTAAGCGTTTACTCTGCGGTCTTTTTTGTTTCCATTTCCAACTACAGGTAGGAAAATGGAGAAAACAAAGAAGACAAGGGCTGCGACAAAGCTGGTGAGGGAGGACCGCGGAGTAGCGGGCAGCCAGCAACAGCAGCCGACGGCACTTGGATCACCCGTAGTGGGATCAGCTGTGCCCGATGTCGCCTCCGCACCGGCCAAATCAACGCGGCCGGGCAGCAAGGCTAGACACAAAACTAACAAGGTCTAGGACTCAGAGGAGTCCGACTTTGAACCACCGCGGGCGGCCAGTGACCGAGAGCGCTGGAGCCGGATGGAGCGGTGTGTGGAGCATTTGCTCCAACGTGACAGACTCCGGGAGATGGAGTCGGTTCACTGTGGGCCCTATGATAAACCCACAGCAGTACCTTTTCAAGGGCTGCACAGCGCTTCTACCTCATCGGGGGGGGCGGAGCACTGCGGGTCAGTTCTGGGCTGACCTGGAAGAGGGGTCCGCAGAAGAAAAGACAAGTGTGCATGGGGTGCGGGAAAAAGAGAACTTACTGGACATGGTGGCCAATTTTATACAGCCGGAACAGACTGGACAAAATCTGGAGCCAAAGCTTGCTGCCAGTATAGACTACATGTCTCTAAACCAGTTACAAGAGCAGGCTGTACTGGACACCACAGGAAGACACCTGGCACCGGGCAATTGCATATCTCTGAACGTTCCAATAGTTAACAACTGTATATGGAAACACATTGGAACAGGAGTCAGGAGTATGGATGTAAAATTGCAAAAAGCACTGAAATTACTGACCGCAGGGATAACAGCATTTGCCCGTACAGTGGACGACAGGGGTCCCAGGTCCAACAAGATGCACTGGCACTATTCTGCAACACCCAGCATGAAATAAATAACATCAGGAAAAGTGCCATTCAACCCACACTGAACCCAAAATTTGCGGGACTGTGCAAACCTGGGACCACGAAACCACCCATACTCTTGTTCAGAGGCAACATATCGAAGCAGGTAAAAGAGCTCGATGAGGAAGCCAAAACCTTGGGATTAATAAAAGGAACACCAACAAAAACCCACTACAGCCAAAGACAGCATCCTTACGCACCCACCAGCAGAACTGGTGAAAGCTCGAAGGCACGGTATTTCAAACATGAGCCTTTTTTAGGCCATGGCCCAGGCCGGCCTTCTTGGAAGATGCGGGGAACCCCAATGCCAACCAAACCGAAAAACCAGACACCAGCGCAACAACAACAGCGGAAAAACTACAAAAAGAAGTAAACCTGCCACTGGTAACAATGGAGGTAGGTGGGTCTGGTTCCCTAAAAAATATGGAGAGCATGGAGGTTGGGGGGAGACTACACTGGTTTTTGAATGCATGGAGCATGTTAACATCCGATACTTACATCTTAAGCAGTATCCAGGGATATACAATAGAGTTTATACACAAGTACAGCCCTCCAGTTCAACATATACCGAACCGAGTGTTCGTGCTCTCTGATAAAGGAAAATCAGAGGCACAAGCTGAACTGGAGCGGCTTTACATAAAAGGTGTAATTGAGATAACTAAACACGAACCATTAGAATTCGTGTCCAATATTTTTACCAAAATCAAAAAAGATGGTGGTTGTCGCATCATCATCGATCTGACAAAATTGAATACATTTGTACAATATATTCACTTTAAAATGGAAACCTTTGTTACTGCTAAACAATTAATTTCCAAAGGTTACTTCATGGCCAGCATCGATTTAAAAGATGCTTACTATACAGTGCCTATACGAGGTGACCACAGATGTTACTTAAAATTCAACTGGATGGGACAACACTGGCAGTATAAGCACTGCCAAATGGGCTATCATCAGCCCCCAGGCTGTTCACAAAACATTTAAAACCAGCCCTAGCATTTCTACGGAAACGTAAACACATGGTTATGGCATATTTAGATGACATACTCATTGTGGGGAAAACTTTGGAATTGGCCATACAAACTGTAACAGCCACAAAACAGCTATTTGAAAAACTGGGATTTATCATCCATCCAGTTAAATCTAAACTAACGCCGTCCACTACTATGGACTATTTGGGGTTCACCATTGACTCAGTTCACATGACGGTGACACTACCTAAGGGAAAGGCTAGAGATTTAATAGAGGCTTGCAATAACCTCATTGACATCAGAAAACCATCCATCAGATTGGTAGCAAAAGTAATTGGTAAAATGGTGGCTGCTTTCCCAGCCACACAATTTGGACCTCTACATTACCAAAACATACAGAGAGCAAAAATACAAGCACTCAAAATTAATGCAGGTCACTTTGACAGACCTATGAGACTACCAATCCAAGCCAAAACGGAACTAATATGGTGGATAGACAACATCTGGCTTTGTTCAAACCCAATCATTGTCAGTAACCCTTCCATGGTACTACAAACTGATGCCAGTGCACTTGGGTGGGGAGCCACCAATACCATCACCAGCTGTGGAGGTAGATGGACTGCACAGGAGGCATCTTTCTTACTCACACTGGGCATAAACTACTTGGAAATGTTGGGTGCATTCCATGGCCTAAAGTCATATTGTACTGGGTCATATCACCAGCATGTTAGACTACAAATAGACAATACCACCGTGGTAGCATACATTAACTACATGGGTGGAAACAAATCGATATCATGTGACAATCTGGCTAATTCAATTTGGCAATGGTGCATCCAAAGAGATATTTGGATATCAGCCACTTACCTACCAGGAAGACTAAATTTAGTGGCAGACACCAGGTCACGCAAATTTAATGAAAACACCGAATGGATGTTGAACAAAATAGTATTTGCTGATATTACAGCAAAATATGGAACACCAGATATTGATCTATTCGCATCCAGACTAAACAACCAGATACCAAACTATGTTTCATGGGAACCAGACCCTGGGGCAGCAGCGACAGATGCATTTTCGCTGCATTGGGGGAAATTGTTTATTTACGCATTCCCTCTTTTCTGCCTCATCAGTCGGGTATTAAGGAAAATACAACAAGACTCTGCGTCTGGTATTTTGGTAGTACCCGATTGGCCTACACAACCATGGTTCCCAGTGGTACAAAACATGGTGTTAGAACCATGTATTCCCATCCCACATAGACCAGACTTATTGCTACATCCCGTAACAGGGGATAGCCACCCATGCCATAAATATTTGAACCTAGTAATTTGTAGAGTTTAAAAACACCACTTCTACAACTGGGACTAACGGACCGAACAGCGAACATGATCTCGGCGGCCCAAAGACAATCGACTAAAAAACAGTATCTGGTCTACATCAGGAAGTGGGAAATGTACTGCCATAAAAACAACATCACCAACAGAAACATGAACATCCCGTCTGTTCTGGAATATCTGGCAGGCCTCCACTATGATGAGGGGCTCAGTTACAGTGCCATCAACAGCGCCAGAAGTGCCCTGTCGACTTACCTATGGCAAGGGACAGAGCGTTACTCTGTAGGGACTCACCCACTGGTAACAAAGCTCATGAAGGGAATTTTTAATACTAATCCCCCAAAAAACCAGGTACTCCCAAATTTGGGATGTAAGCATTGTCCCGAAGACGCTCAGAAACTGGTCTCCGGTTCCGGTGGCGCGATGCTCTGCTAGCAGTCGCAAATCTTTTAGCTCCTTTGAAAAAAATCGCGATTTTTCGCGTAAAAATCGGGTCTGGAGGTCGGGACCGTTTTTAAAAACCTACCGGAGCACCGGGTCGCTGTGCTGATGACGTCATCAGTAAGCGCCGTGAATTTAACGGAGGGAAAGTCATTTTAAATGAAAAACACGTCTCCAGGTCAGAGCCCACAGAGGAAAGCTACAAAACACCTGCTGAAGACTCAGAAACCTCAAGAAACTGCACAGCTGACCTCTGGAGTGGACTGGAATGGCTACACGATCTAAGACTGAGATGGCCACAAAATAGAAATCCGAAATGGAGGAGATAAAGAACTCGGTAAGAGACTTGAGAAAGGACATTGAAACTGGAAGTTTAAAAATGATGGAAAACATGGAAGCCGGTAATCAAAAAATCCTTGAGGGCATTGGTGCTCTGCAAAAAAGAGTTGAGGATGTGCAAGAAGAATTAACGGGGAAAATTAATAAAGTGGCAGAAGAGACCACAAAGATGTTTGAGGCTGTGAAACTGTTTCAGCAAATGTAACTGCGGTGAAAGATATGGAAGCTGTTGTGGAAGAGATGACCGGAGATATGCAGGCGATTAAGTTAGAATTAGACAGCCTCAAGAGTCAACTAACAAAAGTCTCTGATAAATGTGTCGACCTCGAAGCTCGCTCAAGATGCCAAAATATACGAATACGTGGAGTAACAGAGGGAGCTGAGGGGGACAATGCTGTGAGTTCACTGCCAATCTAATCAAACACGTACTCAAGCTACCTGAGGCACTGTTAATTGAAGTAGCACATCGATTACCCAGATTTAAACAAGATCACAAGGAGACCAAGCCTATCCACGACGGAGAGAAGATGATGTACAGAAATGATTCTATTAAAATCCTACGGGACTACCCTTACGAGATTGTGCAAAAGAGAAGAATGTTCTCACAGACAAGAGAAGCTCTTTACGGTGTCAAGGATGTCATATGCGGAGTGTTTTATCCGGCCAGGATGCGTATCACTTTCAAGGGAGTTTCAAAAACATTCACTAATTCGGTAGAATCTCTTAAATATGCTCAAGAAATCGTGGCCAGGGTAAGAACACAAGAAGATTAATCACGCCACCAAGATGTTATGAACAAACTAATTTGCTTATTCCCCTAACGAGATTATTAGAAGAAAAGTGAAATAACACCAATCCTTAAAAATTATTAAACGCAACAGATTTTCCACGAGACGTGTCTAGACATTATTATCTCCCCTCGAACATTGTGGAATCTAACTCAAGGACACTATGTGTTCAAACGAGGAAAAACTGATAAACATGGGAGTGACGATCTGCTGAGCTGAAAGTGGAAAACATTACAAGGCTTACATAGTTTTACAAAATATAGAATAATTAATAACTAACAATACTAATATAAAAACAGTAATGGAAACTGATAAAAATGCGTTGCCTGCTATTTAACGCAGACAACACTGTAATTACATGTGTTCCGCAGCCCGAGTGGGGAGGGGAGGAGACTCAGGCACCTGGCATAATTCCAGGAGCCTGACTCTGATTAACCCTTTCAGCGAACAGCTCACTATTAACAAAGCTAAAACCAATTATAAATAGTTAATAGATAAAGAGTGAGGAATATATGTAATTGAATATACGATTCGATTTGATAAGTCGGAATGAAACATATATATATATATACTGCAACTGGGTGAAATAGAACTGATTTGGAAATGGTACCGACCCCCTAGGTTTAGGGTAATAAAGGCAACGGGGCTAACTTCATAACATCTACGCCGGAAGCCATATCGATGTCGAATCCCACAGACGAGTGGGACACTCACTACGGTGTCGAAAACTCAGACACTGTAAATTTACTTCATCTATCTTTTTTTTAATCACAATATGTCACATCTATGTGTTTTTTTTTCAAGGACAATCGCAGAGGGGAACTACCAAGGAAGTCTATAATATAAACGCCCCCCAAATAACCAGTGTCCTGAGGTATGGATGCACCGCAATAAATAAGGTCATTAAAATTGGTAAAAATGCATGACGACAATCAAAAGAAAATAGGAGGAATCACACTATGTAGTTGGAATATAAGGGGTATTAATGAACCTATTAAAAGGGGCAAGATACTAGCTCAGTTGAAATCATACAACACGGACATTTCGTTTCTACAAGAAACGCATCTTAAACATCAAGATCAGACGAGACTGGATAGGCCAAACATTTCACTCTTCATTCACTTCCAAATCTAGAGGTACTGCAATCATTATTCGTAAAGGAATTCCATTTAAATCAAAGAATATTATATCAGATAAGGAAGGGAGATACCTTATAGTATCAGGAGAGATCAATACTATGCCAATTACGTTGGTAAACATATATGCCCCCAATTTTGATAACCCTCAATTTTTCAATAAAATTCTGAATATAATTGCAGAATTTAATTATCAAAATGTTATAATTGGAGGAGACTTTAACTGTGTTTTAGACCCTTATCTAGATAAATCGATGCAAAAACAAAGAGGTAATATGAAATCTAAAACCAGTGAACTCTTACATACATATATGAAAAACACAAATATAGTAGATGTTTGGAGGATTGCAAACCCGACGGGAAGGGATTATTCATTTTATTCAACGGTACACAAAACATACTCACGTATAGACTATTTCCTAGTGGATACAAAATTAATTCCGCATACTATGAACCCTAAATACCACATTAATGCGATCTCAGACCACTCTCCGTTAACTTTTGTTTTAAAATTAGAAGGAATGTCTATGAATAAATCGTTCTGGAGGTTTAACTCGCAAATTTTAAAAGACCCACAAGGGAGTACATATCTAAAAAAACAGATGGACCTATTTTTTGAGATAAATGATACACCAGATATATCCCCCATGTTATTATGGGAATCCTTCAAAGCATTTATTAGAGGAGTCTTTATTTCATTTCAAGCTTTTCAAAATAAAAAGAATAAGAATGAACAAAGACATTTAGAAGAACAAATAAAACAATTAGATATAGATATATACTGCAACTGGGTGAAATAGAACTGATTTGGAAATGGTACCGACCCATGGATAAACATAATAAAATTTTACTATTGAAATTCAAGCTAAATAAATTACTGTCAGAGAAAGTTATAACACTATTTCAAATTACAAAACAAGAACACTTCGAATTCGGGGACAAACCCCACAAACTTCTAGCACGCCAATTGAAAAAACGGGAAAAAGAGAATGCAATACTAAAGATTAAATCTGATAGAGGGGAATTATTAACACTACCCAAGGATATCAATAAAAGATTTGCTCAATTTTACCAGAATCTATACACATCTAAAACGTCAATAGACAATAATAAAGTTTCAGAATTTCTGGATAATTGTAACCTCCCACAATTAGAATTGAGGGAACAAGAGGAACTGGGAGCACAAATTACTTCTAAGGAGATAGAAGACACAATAAACACACTAAAGAACGGAAAAACACCAGGACCAGACGGATTCAGTAATGAATTATATAAAGCCTTTTACGACATAGTTACCCCACGATTCCAGAAAATGTATACATATGCTTTTAAAGAGCAAAGCTTACCTGAAACATTAGCAGAATCAACGATCACATTAATACTTAAAAAAGATAAAAATATAGAAGAACCAGGATCATATAGAGCTATTGCTTTGTTAAATACGGATCAAAAAATAATAGCGAAAACACTAGCCAGAAGACTAAGCAGGTATGTTAGTAGACTAATAAATGAGGATCAAACAGGATTTATACCTAAGAGACACTCATTCAATAATTTGAGACGCTTGCTTAACATAATGCACTCACATAAATCTCATGACCAAGAGTTATCTATCATCTCACTGGACGCAGAAAAAGCATTTGATCAAGTAGCATGGGATTATATGATTAAAGTATTGCAAAAATTCTAATTGGGAGAGAACTTCATCGCATGGATAAAACTATTATATAACAAACCTACGGCTAGAATACTAACTAATAATATACTATCCTCGAAATTTGAACTATCAAAGGGCAATAGACAAGGATGTTCACTATCACCGCTGTTATTTGCTCTGGTAATTGAACCCCTTGCTGAAAAAATAAGAACACACCCGGATATTTATGGTTATAATACAAAATATTCAAATAACAAAATATCCTTATACGCCGATGATGTACTACTGTACATCACAAAACCACAAATTAGTATACCAAACATATTAAATTTAATTGAGGACTTTGGATCCTTCTCAGGATATAGAATAAATTGGAACAAACGTGAAATTAAGTCGATAAAACCAAAAGACTCAACACACCTCCGGAAATTCCCCTTTAAAATAGCCACAGAAAAATTCAAATATTTGGGAATTGAAATTACTAGAAACTACCATGATATGTTTAAAGCCAATTATAATCCCTTACTTAAGAAACTAAATAATTTGATTAAATTCTGGAAAACACTTCCGATGTCCCTAATAGGCAGAATAAACGCTATAAAAATGATCTTTTTACCACAAATCCTATACCTATTTCAATCAATACCTATATATCTCCCAAAAAAGTTTTTCAAAAAATTGGACTCAGACATCACAAATTTTATATGGGATTATAAATCCCATAGAATACAAAGAGCACACCTTAATAAACGAAAAGAGTTGGGGGGTCTAGCGCTCCCTAATTTTATGTATTATAATTGGGCAGTAAATATTAAAAATATGATTCACCTGCTGGACAATTCTGCCCAGCAGGTGGACTGGATTGTAATGGAAAGAGAGGACTGCTCTCCGTGTAATATAGGAGCGACTCTCCTCTCACCAATATATTTAAAAAACAAAAATTATAATAAAAACCAATTATACATAGCACAATTAGAACATGGAAACAAATAAAACAGAATCTAAAATTAAGAAACCTATCTCTTTTAATACCAATAGTTAATAATCCATCGTTTAAACCATCAATTATAGACAAATCATTTATACAATGGGAAAGAATGGAAATCAAAACGCTTGAAGATCTGTATGAATGGGGAAAATTACTAACATTTCAACAACTACAACTGAAATATAATTTGAAAAATAATCAATATTTTGAATATCTTCAAATTCGTGATTATCTGAAAAAATATACAAAAGATTATCATAATACGCCTACCGACTTACTGGATGAAGCAATGAAGACAAAGGCGGAATCAGCTAATCTAATATCGTACCTATATAACATCATCTTAAACATAGAAATACCCACAACTGATAGAATTAGAAGAGACTGGGAACAAGAATTAGCTATAAAAATTTCAAAAGAGAGCTGGGATAATCACTTTCTACAGGTGCATAAATGTTCGATCAACGTACGACATACTCTCATCCAATTCAAAACATTACATAGACTATATTATTCAAAAACTAAATTAAATAAACTCTTCCCTAATGTCTCACCCCTCTGTGATAAATGTCTGTGTCAAGAAGCTACCATAGCGCATTCTTTTGTTTTTTGTACAAAAATTCTGGTATGAAATATTTGATATCTTTACAAAATTAATCAAAATAAAACTGGTACCAAAACCAGAATGGATCATTTTTGGAATATCGGAAGGTAACCCTGAACTAAACGTGTTTCAGAAGAATTTACTCAATTATGGGCTAATAATGGGGAAAAAAGCTCATACTTAAATTCTGGAAAAATGCGCCCACACCAACAATAAAAATGTGGATATCAAATATGATTGAAACACTACATCTGGAAGAGATGAGATTCCTCTTAGCAGGTAAAGCAGACCAATTCCAAAAGACGTGGTCTACGTTTTTGGAACTATTACAAGCATGAGGTGCAATAGTAATTTTAAAAATAAATAAATAAATAAATGGTACCAGGATCTGGTAACGGGGGGTAAAACAACAAAAACAGACTTGGTTGGTGGTCCCCTTTCTGCGGAGTTTAAGGTTATAATAGAGCGATTGTTTCTCCTTTCTTTTTCCTTCTTTTCTAGGGTCTACTTTCTTTCTTTATTTCCTTCTCTAACTTCTTTTCTAAGGGGCTTTCTTTTCTCAACACTCTCTTGCACCTTCACGACTCTTGCGCACTTTCCTTACTTCCTTTACTTCTATCTTTTTCTTAAAGCTCAAAAAATGAAGCAGTACAAAAAATGTATTAAGACATATGTGTTGTGTATTATTGTAACTTACCGTACTTCTAATAAAAATATTTAAAAAAAGAAAAAAAAAAGAAACTGGTCTCCAGCATCAGCTCTGTCCCTACACAGACTGACTTTAAAAACAGTCATGTTAATGGCATTGGTCACGGCACAGAGGTTACAGTCACTGCATAAACTTAGACTGGACAACATGACTTCCTCACCTGACAATATTACGTTCCACATCTACGAGCTAGTAATGCAGAACAGACAGGGATCAGCAGGCCTCAATATACTATTTAGGTCATACCCTACAGATGACCGTCTCTGTATAGTTAGACACCTGTCATTATACATAGAGAAAACAAAAATCCTAAGAGGCAATGAGAAGGGACTTCTGATCAGCCACAAGCAACCTCACAAAAGAGTGACGGTCCAGACCATCTCGAGATGGCTGAAACAGATGCTTACACAGGCTGGGGTGGATACTAACATTTTTTAATCTCATTCCACCAGGGCTGCAGCTACATCGGCAGCAATACAATTGGATGTGCCCATGGACCAAGTCCTCGAATCAGCAGGATGGTCAGGGGAAAGAACATTCCAATTATTTTACAATAAACCAGTAATGAAATCTGGAACATTTGCAGTAAAAATTTTAAGTTCTGTAAATTAATTCAAACCCATAAAAGGGTTATAATTTGTGTTAATAAATTTTATGATTTCAATGTCGAATTCATGTCCAAATTATGTTAACACTATTCCTCCTACAGTCAAGGCAGACGTGATGCATGGACTCGTTTCCACGGCATGAAATCACAGAGCTTTAAAATCTTCACGTAGTCACTCACGTGACTCCGAAGTAAAATAGTAAGATTAAACGAGAACTTAACAGTTTGAAGTTTGATCTGTATTTTATGAAGAGTTACGATGAGGGATTACGTGCCCTCCGCTCCCACCCTTGATCATATACTTAACTGGTATCTCTTCTCTAATCTTACTATGTTTAGTCATTACAGTTGTCTGTGATTTCACACCGCTGCTTTGAAGAATGATACGCATGCGTCCTGGCGGGGTTCTTCACATAACCCCTCATCGTAACTCCTCATAAAATACAGATCAAACTTCAAACTGGTAAGTTCTCGTTTAATCTTACTATTAAATTGGATAGGTATATGTACGGGAAAGGAATGGAGGGTTATGGACTGAGTGCAGGTAGATGGGACTAGGTGAGAGTATGTGTTCGGCACGGACGAGATGGCCTGTTTCCATGCTGTAATTGTTATATGGTTATATGGCTATAGGTGGACGTGGGTCAAGTCTCTTAGAATCACAGTGAGAAGCTGTCAGCAACGGCAGACAGAGATCATCCAATTCAGGGAAACACAGAGGAGAAGCCCCTGGGATCTGCTCCCTGAGATAAGTCAGTGAATGACAGTTGTAATGTGCTGTAACTCAGTCAGATCTGTATTTAGTGTGGTCACCCCTCAATATGCAACCTTTCACCACAGGGCATGTAGAAATACATTTACACATCTGCACGACGACCGGATTCCTGAGAGCATCTGATACGTTTCCAAGAGCTTGATGCAAAATAAGAGAATTCGGTAATTCATTTTCTCCAGAAACAAACGGAAGTGTAATAGGGAGGTTGCACGTAAGGTCGTAAGGTCAAAGGGCGTGACTCACGGAGTAGCTCAATCCTTCTGGAGTACAAGGCAGCTTCAGGCTTACATTAATAACACATAAAACACGTACGTTCTTATGTGTTAAAAACGGCCAAAATTGTCCATTTTTGCGCTGATCCCCCGACCCCCTCCTTCTCCACACTCCTGCCCTCCCCTGGCAACCCAGCCATGCTGACCCGGGCCTGATTTCCCATGTGATGTGGAAGGAACATAGGCACATTTTGGATTTTTATTTCTGTCATTCATGGTAAGATTTATATAGTTGACATTGTTTTGTGTGCGAGATATACAGGGTTGCAGTGCTTCGAATATCAGCTAACCAATGACGGCAGTTCTTTGACAAGTACTCCGTATTTCGCTGTAGGAGATCTTGTCGACGAGTATTCTGGACCCACTGTCGACATCTGAAATTACAGAAAATATCATATAGGATTAACATAAGAATATCTTATAGGATTAACTTTTTACTACATACCTGCAGAATGGATGACATATTAATTAAATGCAAAAAATGTTTTCGGGGTGGGGAAAGACATGTATATTGAAGATGCAATTTTCCTCCAATATGTCAATTCATCGTAAATGTAGAAGAGATTAAAATCTTCTTACACATAGCATGCATGCCTTACAACAAGCACAAACCAAAAATGTACAACAGATGCATAAATCCGTGTTGGAGATGCGGCAGGTTGACAGAACAATCATAAAGCAAATAGGATTCAATTAATAAAGCAAATAGGATGCAAAGATATTAATATAATTTTTTTTTAAATGATGTTATATAAGACAATACATTGTTGGGATCATAAGACTAGAATTGCATAAGGTTATATGTTATATGTATTTGGTTACAGTCATCATACATTAGGAAGGCAATTAGGCATTAATGTGTGCTCCTCATGGCACGTTGTTGTCCCCTTGGATATGGGAGCTGCATAAGTGCAACAGAGTCTAGATCAAAGATCATAGTCCTACGATTTTTGGTCTAGATGTTTAGCTGAATTTGTATGAGATCCTGAAAGAAATTAGATTATTTATCCTGCCCCATCTCTCCCACTTGAGAGCTCAGATAGTCGAGTCCTGGCAACGACTCGACTATCTGAGCTATAGGGAGAGATCGGGCAGGCTAAATAATATTTTCACTACACGACAGAAAGTACTAAATGTTTTCTCTGTGTTTATACAAAACATGTATACAGAACCCTGAAGAAGGGTTTCAACCCGAAACGTTGCCTATTTCCTTCGCTCCATAGATGCTGCCTCACCCGCTGAGTTTCTCCAGCATTTTTGTCACCCATGTGAGTTTTCGGTTACATATAACCATTTAGTTCACTGTTGACACAGTTCAGTGTTTGCACTGTTCAGATATTCAATCTTCATAGCCATATTTTTTTGAGGGGGCTATTTGAATAAGCCAAAATGTTATTATAGAGGTGCTTAAATGTATTTTCTAGTACATAATACTGGAAAAATAGTTTAGCTTTAGACAGGAAGGTTCGATTTGTAAAATGTTTGTTTGGAAGAGCTTGCTGCTTCTTTCTATAGCATATTTCTTGGGTGGGGCGGGGGGTTATGTCACTGCCAGTAACATTTTAGCAATTTATATAAACACATCATTACACACTAGTCATTTTCAACCTGCATTGACCCGTTGCTTCGTTTTCAGCCTGCAATTTGGTTCATTGTATTTACATTACAACTTAACGTTTTTCTTTATTATGCATGGATAGACACATAAAGCTAGTGAGCTGGAATGTCAAAGGTTTAAACCATCCTGTTAAAAGAAGAAAGTTTTTTTTGGATCTTAAACAACCCAAAACAGAAATAGCCTTCATGCAAGAAACTCATATCCGTTGCTCAGACAATGGCCGTCCCTTGTCAGGTTGGGTGGGGCAGGGGTTCCACTCTTCCTTTCATGCTAAAGCCAGAGAAATTTCTATCCTTATTAGTCAGAATATTTTCTTTCAGCCACATAATGTGATCTCTGACAAGTTTGGTCGGTATGTAATTGTGACTGGAAAATTTTACTTCGGAGTCACGTGAGTGACTACGTGAAGAACCCCGCCAGGACGCATGCGTGTCATATCGCTACATGCATTGCAACGAGTCACAGCAGGGGGAACGATGTTCCCCTTAGCGGCAAAAATTGAAAGCCGGGAACAGCAGGTAAGGAGACTCTGCGTTCCAGAATTTGAAAGTCGGGAACAGCAGGTAAGGAGACTCTGCGTTCCTTCCACTTACCTTACAGGTGGAGACATGGACCAGATCCACGAAGGCTGCGGAAAGGCTGGCGGGGGAGAACCGCTGAGTTGCGGGCAGCCGGCAGCAGCAGCCAACGGCACGCCAATCTCCCGTAATGGGAACAGCTGTGCCCGACTTCGCTCCCGCACCGGCCACGCACCGGCCACGAAGCAAAAAACTAACAGAGTCATTGACTCCGATGAGTCCGACTCTGAATAGCTGCGGCCAGTGCCCATGCGCATTGGAGCCGGTTGGAGCGGCTGGGAGCGGGGAACAAAGCAGCCGCGACGGCCAGTGCCCGTGAGCATTGGAGCCGGTTGGAGCAGCTGCAGGAGGAGCTCCAAAGTGGCAGACTCCGGGAGATGGAGGCTAGCCACAGTGGGCAGTTAGTAAGCCCCACAGCAGTACCTCTTGTGGGACTGCATAGTGTTTCTCCCTCATCAGAGGGGAGCACGGAGGGTCAATCCTGGGCTGACTGCAGGAGCTGGAGCAGGAGCGGCTTCAGGAGCAGCCGCGACGGCCAGTGCCCGTGAGCATTGGAGCCGGTTGGAGCGGCTGCAGGAACTGGAGCAGGAGCGGCTTCAGGAGTAGCGGCTTCAGGAGCAGCCGCGACGGCCAGTGACCATGAGCATTGGAGCCGGTTGGGTGCCCGAGAGCATCGGAGCCAGCTGGAGCGGCTGTTGGAGCAGGTAAGTGGCAGGCTCCGGGAGATGGAGATTGGTCACAGGGGGCAGCTAGTAAGTCCTACAGCAGTACCTCTTGTAGGGCTGCACAGTGTTTCTCCCTCATCTGAGGGGAGTATAGGGGGTCAATTCTGGGCTGAACCTGAAGAGGGGTGCAGAACATACCACTTGTGCACATGGGGTGCAAGAAACCTATTGGAAGACACTTACCATCAGGGAACTGTAAAACACTGAATGTTCCCAGTATTAACCAGTGTATTTGAAAACATGGCAGGGCCAGGGACTTGAAACAACAGAAAATTCTGAAAGTCCTAACAGCGGGAATTACGGGTTTCGCCCGCACAATAAACAAAAAAGACATGACACAAGATCACCAGGATGCACTGGCTTTATTTTGCAACTACCAATACGAGTAAACAGCATTAGGAAGAAGTGCCATCCAACCGGCTTTAGACCCTAATTTGCAGGCCTATGCAAACCTGGAACCTCCAAACCACCAATATTACTATTTGGAGGCAACTTATCAAAACAGGTAAAAGAACTTGACAAAGAGGGAAAACCCTGGGGCTCATTAAAACAACGTCTAAAAACTACTTCCTGGGGAATGCGCTAACCCTCAACATCGACCCAACTAAAGATCCAGACACCGGCACCTTAACGTCCACGGAGGATGCCGAAAAAGTAACAAACCTACTAATAGTAACCATGGAGGAAGGTGGGTCTGGTTCCTTACGAGGTTGGTGGGAGATCACAATTCTATCTGGATGCATAGAATAAATTAACTACCGACACTTATATTTTCAGAAGTATAGGGTTATACCATAGAATTTATACAAAACATAATCCTCCAGTTCAGCATGTACCGAACCGAATGTTCGTGCTTACAGGCAAAGAGAAAATCAAAAGCGCATACTGAACTACAGTGCCCATATAAAAAAGGAGTAATGGAGGATATCCAACACGAATCACAGGATATCGTGTCCAAAATCTTTATCATAAAATAGATGGTGGTTGCCACATCATCATAGATTTGACTAATTTGAATACTTTCGTACTTTATATTCATTACTAGATGGGAACCTTTGTTACTGCTAAGCAATTGATTCCTAGGTTACTACATGGCAAGCATCGTATTAAAAAATGCTTACTATACAGTACCCATTAGAGGTGACCACAGATGTTATTTAACACAATGGATCATCTGCGGTTCACCCTTAACACAGTTCACATGTCAGTGACTTTGCCGAAAGAAAAGGTTATAGCCTTAATGGAGGCTTGCAGCAAAACAAAACCATCCATCAGACTGGTAGCAAGAATAATTGGCATTATAGTGGCTGCGTTTCCAGCCACACAAATCGGACCTTTACATTATCAAAAATTACAGAGGGCAAACATTCGTGCACTCAAAAATTATGGGGGTCATTCTGACAGACCAATGAAGCTACCAACAGAGGCCACAATGGAACTAAAATGGTGGAAACATAACATTAGACATTGTTCCGATCCAAACATTATCAGCTACCCGTCTATGGAACTACATACTGATGCCAGTGCACTTGGATGGGATGCTACCAATTCCATCTCCAGCTGTGGGGGAGATGGAATGCACAGGAGGCATCATTATTACAAACACTGGGCATAAACTACCTGGGAATGTTGAGTGCATTCCATGGCTTTAGTCATATTGTTCTGGGTTATATCACCAGCATGTTAGACTACAAATTGACAACACCACCGTGGTAGCATATATCAACCATATGGGTGGAAACATATCGACATCATGTGACAATCTGGCCAACACGATTTGGCAATAGTGTATCCAGAGAGAGATATTTGGATATCAGCTACCTACTTACCAGGTAAATTGAATTTAGTGGCAGACAACAGGTCACGCTAATTCTATGAAAACACTGAATGGATGTTGGATTAAAAAAAAAAAAAAATGTATTGCTGAAATTACAGCACGGTATGGAACACCAGATATCGACCTATTCGCATCCATGCTCTCACCAGTTATCGAATTATGTTCATGGGAACCAGAACCTGGGGCAGTGGCTACAGATGCATTTTCGCTGCATTGGGGGATTATTTATTTATGCATTCCCTCCTTCTGCCTCATCAGTCGGGTATTTAGGAATATACAGTAGACTCCGCGTCTGGTATTTTGATAGTACCTGATTGGCCTACTCAACCATGGGTCCCGGTGATACACGACATGGTTTTAGAACCATGCATCACCATCCATCATAGACCTAATTTACTGGTTCTTCCCGCAACAAGGGGTAGTTACCCATGTCATAATTATATAAACCTATTAATTTATAGAGTTGAAAGCACCTCTACTACACCTGGGACTGACGTACCGAACAGTGGATATTATTTCAGCGGCCCACAGACAGTCCACCAAAAAACAGTACTTGGTGTCTTCAAGAAATGGGAAGTACTGTCACAACAATAAACATCACCCACAGATCTATGAACATCCCGTCTGTTCTGGAATTCCTGGCAAGCCTCCATTACGATGAGAGGCTCAGTCATAGTGCGCCAGAAGTGCTCTGTCAACATACCTGTGGCAAGGAACAGAGCGACATTCTGTTGGGACACACCCTGGTAACCAAACTCATGAGGGGCATTTTAATGTTAATCCCCCAAGAACCAGGTACTCCCAAATATGGGATGTGAACATTGTACTGACCATGTTCAGAAACTGGTCTCCAGCTACAGCTCTGTCCCTACAGAAACTGACTATGAAAACCGTCAAGCTGATGGCCTTGGTCACGGCACAAAGGGTCCAGTCACCACAGAAACAAAGGCTGGACAACATGATTATTTCATCTGGAAATTTAACTTTTCACATCAATGAAATAGTCAAACAGAACAGACAGGGGTCAGCAGGCCTAAAAACAGAATTCAGGGCCTACCCGACAGATGGTCGACTCTGTATTGTAACACACTTACTATTATATATGGAGTATACTAAGATCATCAGAGGGAAAGAAATGTCACTTTAATCAGCTACAAACAGCCACTCAAAACAGTGACAGTCCAGACCATCTCTAGATGGCTAAAACAGGTCCTAATAAAGGCTGGAGTAGACACTAGCATTTTTAAATCTCACTCCACCAGGGCTGCAGCTACATCGGCAGCTATGAAGTTGGACGTTCCTATGGACCAAATCCTCAAGACAGCAGGATGGTCAACGGAGGAAACTTTCCAATGACTTTATAACAAACCAGTCATTGAACCTGGAACATTTGCAGAAACAAATTTAAGTTCTGTAATATAATTTACCCCATAAATATAAGCAATAATTACTGTTAATATATTTATCATTGGGTTTCAATATCGTATTGATGTCTAATGATGTTAACTCTATTCTCCCCACAATCAAGGCAGATGTGATGCATGGACTCGTTTCCATGGCATGAAATCACAGAGCTTTAAAATCTTCCCGTAGTCACTCACGTGACTCCGAAGTAAAATAGTAAGATTAAACGAGAACTTACCAGTTTGAAGTTTGATCGTTATTTTATGAGGAGTAACGTTGAGGGAATACATGCCCTCCGCTCCCACCCTTGATCATATACTCAACTGGTATCTCTTCTCTAATCTTACTATGTTTAATCATTACAGTTATCTGTGGTTTCACACCGCTGCTTTGAAGAATGACACGCATGCGTCCTGGCGGGGTTCTTCACGTATTCCCTCAACGTTACTCCTCATAAAATAACGATCAAACTTCAAACTGGTAAGTTCTCGTTTAAACTTACTATTATACAATACACTGGTAGTATTTGTCAATGTGTATGCCCCTAATGTAGACGATGTAGGTTTTTTCGAGCGGTTATTTTCATTACTTCCAGATCTGAACACATACTCTCTTATACTCGGTGGTGATTTCAATTGTTGGTTAGATCCTCTTTTAGACCGATCCTGTACTAACCCCAGTATAGTAAGTAAATCAGCTTGTTTCATCCAAGCCTTTCTCTCCCATTACGGTGTCTGCGATGTGTGGTGCTCTTTACATCCACAAGATAAGGGATACTAATTTTTGACTATAGAATTGACTATTTCATTCTTGATAACCAACTTGTTCCCCGGTTCATTCCTGTGACTATTAGAGTATTGTCATTTCTGACCATGCCCCTATTGCTCTGGCCTTGTCCCTTCCAGATCTCGCTCAAAAGAGCAGGCAGTGGCGATTCAATTCAACTTTGCTCTCGGATGATAGGTTTGTAGAGTTTATGGAAAGAGAGATAGCCTTTTTTCTTTCCCTAATATATCCCCTGAAATCTCTAGCCTGATCGTATGGGATGCCCTTAAGGCTTACCTTAGGAGGCAGATCATATCTTACACTGCTCAAATGAAGCGGAAATCCAATAAAGAGCGTTTAGATCTGGCTCATCAAATTGGAGAAATTGACAAGCAATATGCGCAAACTCAAAATCCAACTCTTTATAAAAGACGATTGGAACTGAAAACCAAATGTGACCGACTCACTCGCTCACTACTCGCTCACTACTCGCTCACTACTCGCTCACTACTCGCTCACTACTCGCTCACTACTCGCTCACTACTCGCTCACTACTCGCTCACTAGTCGCTCACTACTCGCTCACTACTCGCTCACTACTCCCTCACTACTCGCTCACTACTCGCTCACTATTCGCTCACTATCACTCACTACTCACTCACTACTCACTCACTACTCGCTCACTACTCGCTCACTATTCACTCACTACTCGCTCACTATTCACTCACTACTCACTCACTACTCACTCACTACTCGCTCAATTGAACACATACTTTTAAAAATTAAAGCCATGTTTTATACATATGGAGCTAAAACTGAAAAAATTACTTGCAAATCAACTTAAAGGTGCTAAAGCGAGACAGAATATTTCTAAAATTTGCATGCTTAATGGCCAGTTCACTTCGGATCACTTGCAAATTAATGACGCTTTAAGAGACTTTTATTCCCAGCTTTATACTTCAGAATCTCAACCGGATCATAAGGTAATGCATAACTTTCTGAACAGTCTAAATATTCCCAAACTCTCATTAGATTTTAGGGAAAGATTGGATGAACCCATATCACAGGCAGAAATAGCTTCAGCCATTTCCTCAATGCAATCAGGCAAATATCCGGGCCCTGACGGCTTCCCGAGGGCTGAGGGATGGAAGGAGACAGCCCAAGGGCTGAGGAAGGGGAGGAGACAGCAAGGGCTAACAAAATTGGGAGAATTCAATGTTCATGCCCCCAGGATGCAGGCTCCCCAAGCGGAATATGAAGTGCTGTTCCTCCAATTTCCAGTGTTGCTCGCTATGGCCATGGAGGAGATCCAGAACAGAGAGGTCTGATATGGAATGGGAGGGGGAGTTGAAGTGCTGAGCCACCGGGAGGTCAAGTTGGTTATTGCGGACCGAGCTGAGGTGTTCGGCGAAACGATCGCCAAGCCACCGCTTGGTCTCACCGATGTAGATCAGCTGACATCTAGAGCAGCAGATGCAATAGATGAGGTTGGAGGAGATGCAGGTAAACCTCTGTCGCACATGGAACGACTGCTTGGGCCCTTGAATGGAGTCGAGGGGGGAGGTAAAGGGACAAGTGTTGCATCTCTTGCGGTTGCAAGGGACAGTTCCCAGGGAGGGGGTGGTACGGGATGGAAGGGAAGAATTGACAAGGGAATTACGGAGGGAGCGGTCTTTGTGGAAGGCAGACATGGGGAGAGATGGGAAGATGTGGCGAGTGGTGGGGTCACGTTGGAGGTGGCGAAACTGATGGAGGATTACTTGTTGTATGTGACAGCTGGTGGGGTGAAAGGTGAGGACTAGGGGGACTCTGTCCTTGTTGTGAGTGGGGGGATGGGGAGAGAGAGCAGTGTTGCGGGATATGGAAGAGACCCTGATGTGAGCCTCATCTATGGTGGAGGAGGGGAACCCCCGTTCCCTGAAGAATGAGGACATTTCAGATACCCTGGTGTGGAACGCCTCATCCTGGGAGCAGATGCGGCGTAGACGGAGGAATTGGGAGTAAGGGGTGGAGTCGTTACAGGAAGCAGGGTGGGAAGAAGCGTAGTCCAGACAGCCATGGGAGTCAGTGGGTTTATAGTGGATGTCGGTCAGAAGTCTATCGCCTGCGATGGAAATAGTGAGGTCAAGGAATGGTAGGGAAGTGTCGGAAATGGTCCATGTGTATTTGAGTGCCGGATGGAAGTTAGTGGTGAAGTGGATGAAGTCAGTCAGTTGTGTGTGGGTGCAGGATGTGGCACCAAAGCAGTCATCGATGTAGCGGAGGTAGAGGTCGGGGATGGGGCCCTGGTACGTATAGAACAAGGATTGTTCGATGTACCCGACAAAGAGGCAGGCGTAGCTGGGGCCCATGCGTGTGTCCATAGCTATGCATTGTATTTGGAGGAAATGGGAGGAGTCAAACGAGAAGTTAATGAAGGTAAGGACCAGCTCCGCTAGGCAGAGGAGAGTGTCAGTGGCCGGGTATAGGTTACTTCTCTGGTCGAGGAAGAACCAGAGGGCTTTGAGACCATCCTGGTGGGGGCTGGAGGTGTAGAATGACTGGACGTCCATGGTGAAGATGAGTGGGTGAGGGCCTAGAGAATGGAATGTGCGGAGATGACGGAGAATGTCTGAGGCGTCTTGAACATAGGTAGGGAGGGATTTAACCAAGGGGGATAGGATGGAGTCAAGGTATGTGGAAATGAGTTTGGTAGGGCAAGAACAGGCAGAGACAATGGGTCTACCGGGACAGTCAGGTGTGTGGATTTTGGGGAGAAGGTAAAACGGGCCGTGCGGGGCTGTGGAACAATGAGGTTGGAGGCTCGGGCGGGCAGGGCGTGGGAGTTGATGAAGTCGGTGATGGTGCTAGAGATGGTGGCCTGGTGCTCGTCAGTGGGGTCATGGTCCAGGGGTAAGTAGAAGGAGGTGTCCGAGAGTTGGCGCGTGGCCTCAGCTTTGTAGGGATCGACGCATCAGACTACCACGGCACCTCCCTTGTCGGCGGGTTTGAAACCCCAGTCTGGGTTGTTGTGGAGTAAGTCGATGGCAGTACGTTCGGGGGAGAGAGATTGGAGTGAGACAGGGGAGTGGAGAAGTTATCAAACCCGCCGATAAGCGAGGTGCCGTGGTAGTCTGGCGCATTGATCTCTACAAAGCTGAGGGCACACGCCAACTCTCGACACCTCCTCTTACTTACCCCTGGACCATGACTGTGGTAGCTGTGTGGAATGAGCTTCCAGTGGAAGTGGTGAAGGTAGGTTCATTTTAATCATTTAAAAATAAATTGGATAGGTATATGTACGGGAAAGGAATGGAGGGTTATGGTCTGAGTGCATGTAGATGGGACTAGGTGAGAGTATGTGTTCGGCACGGACGAGATGGCCTGTTTCCATGCTGTAATTGTTATATGGTAATATGGTTATAGGTGGACGTGGGTCAAGTCTCTTAGAATCACAGTGAGAAGCTGTCAGCTACGGCAGACTGAGATCATCCAATTATCCCTGAGATAAGTCAGTGAATGACAGTTGTAATGTGCTGTAACTCAGTCAGATCTGTATTTAGTGTGGTCACCCCTCAATCTGCAACCTTTCACCACAGGGCATGTAGAAATACATTTACACATCTGCACGACGACCGGATTCCTGAGAGCGTCTGATACGTTTCCAAGAGCTTGATGCAAAATAAGAGAAATCAGTAAATTCATTTTCTCCAGAACCAAACGGAAGGGAAATAGGGAGGTTGCACGTAAGATCGTAAGGTCAAAGGGTGTGACACACGTAGTAGCTTAATCCTTCTGGAGTACAAGGCAGCTTCAGGCTTACACTAATAACACATGAAACATGTACGTTCTTATGTGTTAAAAACTGCCAAAATTGTCAATTTTTGCGCTGATCCCCCGACCCCCTCCTTCTCAACACTCCTGCCCTCGTCGTAACTTAACTCCTGGCGGCCCAGCCATTCTGACCCGGGCCTGATTCCCCATGTGCTGTGGAAGGAACATAGGCACATTTTGACTTTTTATTTCTGTCATTCATGGTAAGATTTACATAGTAGACATTGTTTTGTGTGAGAGATATACAGGGTTGCAGTGTTTCGAATATCAGCTAACCAATGACGGCAGTTCTTTGACAAGTACTCCGTATTTCACTGTAGGAGATCTTGTCGACGAGTATTCTGGACCCACTGTCGACATCTGAAAATACAGAAAGTATCATATAGGATTAACATAAGAATATCTTATAGGATTAACCTATAAGAACTAATTTGATTATAACTACATACCTGCAGAATGGATGACATATCACTTAAATGCAAAAAATGTTTTCAGGGGTGGGGAACGACATGTATATTGAAGACACATTTTCCTCTAATATGTCAATTCATCTTAAATGTAGAAGAGATTAAAATCTTCTTACACTAGCATGCATGCCTTACAACAAGAACAAACCAAAAATGTACAGCAGGTGCATAAATCCTTGTTGGAGATGCGGCAGGTTGACAGAACAATCATAAATCAAAAAGGATGCAATTAATAAAGTAAATAGGATGCAGAGATATTAATATAAAAATTTAAAAATGATGTTATATAAGATAATACATTGTTGGGATCATAAGACTAGAATTGCATAAGGTTATATGTTATATGTATTTGGTTACAGTCCTCATATATTAGGAAGGAAATTAGGCATTAATGTGCGCTCCTCGTGGCATGTTGTTGTTCCCTTGGATATGAGAGCTGCACAAGTGCAACAGAGTCTAGATCAAAGATCGTAGTCCCTTCTACGATCTTTGGTCTAGATATTCAGCTGAATTTGTATGAGAGGCTGAAAGAAATTAGATTATTTATCCTGCCCCATCTCTCCCACTTGATAGCTCAGATAGTCGTGTTCTGGCAACGACTCGACTATCTGAGCTATAGGGAGAGATCGGGCAGGCTAAATATATTTTCACTACACGACAGAAAGTACTAAATTTTTTCTCTGTATTTAAACAAAACATGTATACAAAACCCTGAAGAAGGGTTTCGACCCGAAACGTTGCCTATTTACTTCGCTCCATAGATGCTGCCTCACCCGATGAGTTTCTCCAGCATTTATGTCTACCTTCGATTTTCCAGCATTTGCAGTTCCTTCTTAAAAATAGTTTCTCACCTTTCGTTTTTCGTGGGAACCTGAAAACAGCTCGGGTCAGCTACATTGGCGTGGAGCAAATTATAGCGGAGCAGTACGGAGATGTGGACACTGCCACGACAGAAGCTGGTTACGGGAATGTCGCTACTACGGCTTTTTCACGGAGTGGTCCATCTTGCTCCGCTCTAAGATCTTTGGGTGTGACTTCAGTTGGAGGTATACCAACAGGATTGGTGTCTCACCACGGCAGTGGTAATATAATAATCCAGCCAGTGGTGGGAACAGGATAAGCAAGGGTAAAGAGCTCCCTCTGGTGTTGTAAACCGGTAACGCTCTCGGTGAGCTGTGCGGAAACTTGAGGACAAACTGATCAGTCAGATACTTATGTCAGAGCGACACCTGGAGCCGCCTTGTTCTTCATCAACTCTGAGGAGGAGACACCTTCTCCCAGTGGTCGCTCCATCATTATGTTGGGGCCTGCCAGAGGTGGTGGCAGAAACAGATACCACATAAATAGTCCCCCTGGTAGGCACTGAGTCTTTTTTTTTAAATCAAATTGAACTTTATCCAGAATAAAACATTCATACAAAACAAGAACTTTGCTAAAGTTCTTCTGACATTCTCAGTCTATACATACATTCATTTGTGCAATATCATAGTTTTCACAAATATTTTACTCAGCATCCTTGCCATTCATGTGGCCTTCTGGGGAAATATCCTTTCCTACATTTGAGGGGTGTCTCCACCACACCCTGCCCCCCAATGAGCAGCAGCGGTAGGACCCTAGACTGTGGTCCACCCCCACAGAGCCTTGCAGTTGGCTACCAGGCTTCAATACTCACTGTGTCAATCTCTAACAAGCCGGCCTCACCTCAGGTGGGTCCATTTCCCTGGGCACAAGCTGCTGCAATTTATATTCTGCTGAACCCAGTCACAGGCAATCGCAGGAAGGAACTGTGGAGGTGGAGCAAACTCTGCTGCCATCCAATACTCAAATCCGTGATGGTCGGAGAGGGAGAGGCACACATTCATGTATTGGATTCTTGCCATGAGGTTGTGGTCAGGACCTCTGACAGCTGATTCCTGGAATACATGCTAAACGTTTGGGTACTGCCTGGACTCACCCCTGGGAACGTGTCCGATCAGGGAATGAGTGGGTACAACTTAGACTCGGAGCCATATAGCACAGGCACAGGCATTTAGACTCAACTTGTCTATGCCGACCAAAATGCCCCATCTACATTAGTCCCAGCTGACAAGATTTGGCACATATCCCACTGAAACGTTCTTATCCATGTTCCTGGCCAAAGTCCCGCTCAACGCTGTGTGGAAAGAGTTGCCCATTAGGTTCTCTTAAATACTTCCTCTCTCAAATAAAACCCATGATTGATTACCCTACTCTGGCTAAAAGACTCTGTGCATTCTCCTTACACATTCCCCTCCTGATTTTATACACCTATATAAGATCACCCTTCAGTCTCTTATGCAGGACAAACTCTGGCGAGTGATTAGTGGATTCAGGTGAGGGGAGGATTCTGTTAGGCAGATGGTTGGTCAAAGGCCAAAGATGGAAGAAAAAAGGCGTGAGCTATGGATAGAAGCTGCAAATGTTATACTTAATGCCCCGACTAATGCAGGCAAGCATTCCATACGCCTCTTTACCACTCTATTTGCTTGTTTTGACACTTTCAGGAGCAATGGATTTGTTTCTCAAGATCCCTCCGTAGATCAACGCTGTTAAGGGTCTTTCTGTTAACTGTATAGTTTCCACTTACATCCAACCTTACTAAGTACAACACCTCACCTTTGCTGGGATTATAAAACATCTGCCATTTCTCCGGCCATTTCTATAGCTGATTTATATCCCACTGTGGGATATGCAAAGAACACCTTTAGTATCTCGCCTACATTCTCTGACCAATCACAAATTCCCTTCTTTATCCTTGAGCAGTCCTAACTTATCCCTGGTCACCCTCTTGGAAGGTGGGTAAATCCCTTGCGTCTGATCAAGTGCATCGTGGGAAGTGAGGGGAGATTTTACAGGGGTCAAGGCAGAAAGACATGATCATCTTCAGCCACAGGGGACAGAGCAGAGACTGGGGTGGGGGGGGGGGGGGGGGGGATAAATTTTTTACTTTACTTCAGAAGGCTGCAAAGACAAGCCTGGGAACTACAGGCCAGTGAGCCTAACATCGTTGGTGGGGCATTGGTTGTGATGAGTTAATTACCTAAACTAATCCACCAGACCACATGTAAAGCACAAAGGGCAGACGGGGTTGGAGTGACACACAGGCACGGAGAGTGGAGTAACTAACAGGAAACAGAGCAACAATAGATGGGTCAATCAGTAAAGGGCCTGTCCCACTTGGGCGTCATTTGCGCGTCACGCAGAATCTCGGTATTACTTCTTTCAGTAGCACCTTGGCTACTGTTGTGGCATCACTGCGGTGGGTGGGAAAGGCTTTTAGGCATCTGGAAAACAAGGAAATCTACATTTAACAACACATACTTATAACTCATACATTCAGGCATTTGTATAAATGTATTTGCATATAAATTTGCATACAAAAGGTCCTCGTGGATGGGGTTGTGAAGCAGGCTGTACATTGGGAGATTTTCTCTTGTTATACTTTTGATATGTCATACACTTAGCAGTAACTTTATCAGTAAAAGCAGCAAAATTAATACTATTCCTCCTTTTGCAGCATGTGTAAAGTGATGACACACATGTGCCAACCAGGGTAGGAGTTGATTAGGGGCAACTCTGCGGCCGGCCGTCACAGGAGACCTAATGATCATTAGGTAATTAAAACCATTTGGCATTGATCCACAATTGGTGCTCAGAAACATCGCCAGCAGCGTGTATCTCTATTATTTCATTAATAGAGGGCCCTGGGAATTACAATTTTGTAGACACAGGTGTTACTGTTTTATTTCTGAGAGTAAGGTGGCTGCTGCTCGGGGTGCTGCCTCAACTCGGGCATTGCTGAAGGAGATATCATCCATCATGTGTGCGGAACATTTCACTACTGGTTCACCCAGTAAGGTGATACACTATGGAAAACTGCTTCAATTGGCGAGCTAAATCGGGCGAGGGTAGCCGCCGAGTTTCGAACCCTCCGTGAGTTTAGGGACTTGCTCAGTCTGGTGCAAAGTCTCTTCCGGCAGATTTGACGGAAGAAATCCGCTGGACAGTTCTACGGCCAGGAAAGCGGCTCAGCAGCGTACTGTGGAGCAAAGATCGATCTTTGCTCTGCTATAGGATCTTTGGACATGGCCATCCACTGCAGCTAAGAGAGTTTCCAGCCGTAACGACTAATGTGCCAATGGAATCCAGCTCCTGCGGCCGAGAGGGTGGGGTTGTTCATGTCCAACCGTCTCACCACTGGAACACTGCAATCCCCAAAGTATCTAGGTGTGGTCCTCGATCGCATGTTATCGTATCGCCAACATGTTGAGAACACCAAGGCAAAGGTCAACACTCGGAACAATGTCATCGAAAAATTGGCAAACAGCTCATTTGGAAGTGACCCAACAACAACCCGCACTGCAACCCTGATACTCTATTTCTCAGTGGCAGAATATTCAAGCCCCGTCTGGAGCCGCTCTAAACATGCACGCAAGGTGGACTCTGCATTGAACACTGCCTGCAGGAAAACCACAGGATGCCTGAAGCAGACAAAGGTTGAACATCTGTACAAGCTGGCTGGCATCCTAGCCCTGCTCCTACAGATGTTCAACCTTTGCTGTCTCAACCTCTCTACCATGGTCATCAGTGGCTGCCGATATCTTCGATTGGCACGGGAAGCACTATCTCGTGTTAGTGGACTCGTACTCGAACTGGTTTGAAATTGACTTCCTGCCAACCACCTCCTCAGAGATGGTCGTTCAGAAGCTCCGACAACACTTCTCTGTACATGGCATTCCAGCTCGTCTCCAGACTCATAACGGGACCCAATTCACCAGCCAAAAGTTCAAAGTCTTTGCCAAACGATGAAACTTTCAACATGTCACCAGCACCCCAGAATATCCACAGTCCAACGGACTCACCGAACGCGTCTACCCAACATAATTTCCTGAATAAGGCGAAATTCATTCAGTTCCTCCGTCACCCTAGATCCTCTGTCCCCTATTACATCTGGGGGATTGTTTGTGTTTTCTTCAATGAAGACAGAACCAAAGTACCTGTTCAACTCATCTGCAATTTCCTTGTTCTCCATAATAAATTCACCAGTTTCTGTCTTCAAGGGACCCACATTTTCTTATCTAATCTTTTCCTTTTCACATACCTAAAGAAGCTTTTATCATCTGTAGATTAACCCTTATTAATCCATGCCCTTTATAACCTTCACTACACAAATGTGCATGCCATCCTTTTAAGACCACTACGGTAATCACACAAAGACACACTCTCTCTCCCTCTCTCTCAGGACCAGTTGATAAGCGAGACGCATGCAACACTGACTGTTGACAATGCTCAAGTATACTTGATGTAATAAAGTTGGACTCTATTATGATTGTGTTTTATTCATTGAGCCAACACTAAACATGGTGTCAGCTGCGGGGTACGAACCCACCAGTCTGTCGGTCTTCCCTCCCTCTCTGCGACTGCTGCTCCAGCGATTCATCTGCCGGTGGCAGCGCCATCCCTGCCTTCCCCGGTGTCCCAATCTCCACCGGTATCTTCTCCACTACGTTCCCCCGACATGGAACTTGCTTCCCCAGCGAAGAAGGAGGTGTCTGCCGGAGGTTATTATCGTACACGTGCAGGTCATGTCTGCAAGCCTAACCCGCTAATTGGGAAATTTACTGGCTACACCTGAACTGTGCATGACCTGTTTAGTTTATGTGCTCTCACATGCATTACAATATTAGATACCGCCTTTTAAGAGCACTACGGTAATCACACCAAGTCACTCTCTCTCTCTCTCAGGACTAGTTGTAAGCGAGACGCATGCAACACTGACTGTTGATAACACTCAAGTATACTCGATGTAATAAAGTTGGACTCTATTATGATTGTGTTCTATTCATTGAGCCACCAAAAAACACTAAGCTCCATTATATTCTTGGCTAGCTTACCTTCGTAATTCATCCTTTCTCCCTGTATTGCCTTTTTAGTTACCTTCTGTTATTCTTTAAAAGTTTCCTAATCCTCTGGCTTCCCACTCATCTTTGCAATGTTATACGTCTTCTCTTTTAGTTTTATTGCGGAGGCACTTTACAAACTCCCATTTAATGTGATCGTGGCTGATCATCCCCAATCAGTTACCTTGCTTGTCCTGTTCCCACCACCTGAGCCAAAAACTTTGCATGTGTTATTCCATATGAATGAATGAATGAATGAATGAATGAATGAATGAGTTAATTAGCCAAGTATGCACATACAAGGAATTTGCCTTGGTGCTCTGCCCGCAAGTGATAACATGACATACAATGACAGTTAGGAATGGCACATAAAACACTAATAATAAAATATCGATTAAACATGTGAATTAAATAATATATCAGAGCAAAAGGAGGCTCCAGGTATTTGGTTATTCAGTAGAGCTACTACTCGTGGAAAAAAGCTGATTTATGTCTGGCTGTGGCAGCTTTGACCGTCCAGAGTCGCCTTCCAGAGGGAAGTGATTCAAAGAGTTTGTGACCAGGGTGAGAGGGGTCAAAGATGATCTTACTGGCTCGCTTCCTGGCCCTTGCAGTGTACAGTTCAACAACGGAGGGAAGGTTGCAGCCAATAACCTTCACAGCTGATCGAACGATTCACTGCAGCCTCCAGATGTCGTGCTTGGTGGTTGAGCCAAACCAGACCATGATGGAGAAGGTGAGGACAGACTCTACGATGACCATATAGAATTGGACCATCATTGCCTGCGGCAGATTGTGCATCCTTAGCTACCTCTGGATAGAACTATATCCGGTAGGCGGCGCGACTCTCATCAGCAGCGGCCTCTGCAGTCCGTCTGCGTTTTTATTATTTTATGTCTATGTTTTTATGTAGTTTTCGTTATTTTTTGTTGGGATATGTGTGTGGGGGTTGGGGGTGGTGTGGGGGGGGGGAGGGGGTAACTTTTAAATCTCTCCCTGCACGGGAGACCCGACCTTTTCTTTGTCGGGTCTCCGTTGTCGTTGGGGCTGCAACGAGGAGCGGCCTCCAACAGGAAGACCGGGAGCTGTGGTGCCGACTACTCACCTCAACGTCGCGGAGCTGGCCGAGTCCAGATCGGGTGGAGCTGTGGTGGACGCAGCTGCGACCCGACCTCCGGAGATTCGGTGGCTGCAACTGCGGGTTTGGCGGGCGGCACCGGGAGCCCGCGGGTCCCTGGAGGGAGACCGCTTATCGGGGCTTCCGCTACGGCGACTTCTCCCGCCCGAGTTGCGGGGTTGAAGAGCTCCTGGAGCGGGGCCTTACAGCACCGCCCCGCGCGGCTTGGAATGACTGCGGGATTGCGAGCGCACGCCGGGGGCTCTAACATCAAGAACCCGGTGTGCGACCTTGCATCACCCGGCGTGGCTTTAATGGCCACGGGACAATCGCCATCGCCCGCCGGGGGCTTTGACTTTGACTCTGACATCGGGGGGGGGGGGGGGGGGGGGGAGTGCAGGGGAGAGATAAGTTTTTTTTGGCCTTCCATCACAGCAATGTGATGGATGTTTATGTAAATTATGTTGTGTCTTGGGTCTATTTGTTTGTAATGTATGGCTGCAGAAACGGCATTTCGTTTGGACCTCAAGGGGTCCAAATGACAATAAATTGAATTGTATTGTATTGTATTGTATTGTTGTGCCTTATGTGTCCTCAGTCTGATAACTCTGGGGCTGCATCATTATATTTCAGACACTGCCGTGGTGAGACACCAATCCTGTTGGTGTACCTCCAGCAGAAATCACACCAACAGTATTACACTTCCGAAGATAGACACAACATGCTGGAGTAACTCAGCGGGACAGGCAGCATCTCTGGAGAGAAAGAACGGGTGATGTTTCGGGTCGAGATCCTTCTTTGGACCCGAAACGTCACCCATTCCTTCTCTTCAGAGATGCTGCCTGTCCCGTTGAGTTACTCCAGCATTTTGTGTCTCCGGTTTAAACCACCATCTGCAGTTCCTTCCTTCCTAAATATTACACTTCCCTTTGTTTCTGGAGAAGCCAAATTTTAGATTTCTCCTATTTTGTCGCGCTTTTGGAAACCTCTCAGAGGCTGTTAGGAATCCAGTCGTCGTGCAGATGTGTACATTTATTTCTACATGCCCGGAGGTGAAAGGTTGCATATTGAGGGGTGACCTCAATGCTGGTTATGCCATTGATCCTCAGGGATTGAAACATTAATAAAGTCATTTAAAAAAGAATATGTTCCAGGTGATTGGTGAATGAGGATTCCTTCGCTACACAATGGTTTCAATGTTAACAAGATGTCTGCAACTCTAGGCAAAAATCAACACTTCACTTGCAACAAAATGAATCCGCTCCCTTCCTTCCATTGTCAACCTTCCACCTTTCTTCAACCAGTTTCAATGCTGTTACAGTTTGCAATGTTCAGAGAAGGCCAAGCTTCCAGTGCCATTCCTCCATGAGCAATACCTCGCCCCTCACATATTGCCATCACTGACATTACCATTGCAGAGTCACTTTGCAAGCACAGGGACCTAAGAAGCAACCTAGACAGTTGAAACATAGGAAATGGAATCAGAAGCTGCTTGGCCCCAACCTAATGCTGATGCAGGATTACCTTTAGATTTTAGACTTTCGGGATACAGCTCAGAATCAGGCCTTTTGGCCCACCGAGTCCGCACCGACCCCAGCGATCACCCCATACTCCAGCACTATCCTACACACTAGGGACAATTTACAATTAATTAAAGCCAATTAATCTGCATAGCAGTACGTCTTTGGAATGCCGGAGGAAACCAGAGCACCCAGAATAAACCCATACAATAGGTATGTTGCAAAACTTACCTTCAGCAGCGCTGCAGTTCTGTCGCTGCCCATGTGCGCGACTTTGGCGCCTTTGAGAGGGGGGCGGGTTTAAAACGCGATTTTCTCTAGTCTATTAAAATCGAGGTTGTTCAGCCTGCCTAGTTGCTGATGAAAAATCGCAGCGACATTAGTTCGTTGCAGCTATTTTTAAACTAAATTGGGTTATTTAATTGTTATAGTAGATTAAAAATCATCCTCTAAAGCCGCGAACCCCGACAACGGAACGGATCTTATGTAGGGGACAAGGCAACGTAGGTTGTTTATTTTTACATTAAAAAATGCTTCTTAAGATCCCTTTATTCAAATTATTAAGTTGCGAGTACGTGACTTGGGGGCCCATTCAAACCCACAGTATCTTTCATGCCGCATATGGGCTTCAAATCCACCGCAATGGCAACGTTCCAAACCATCGCGTTCCAGAAAAACCTACTCGCAAGCTGATTTAAATGGCCATTAATTTACAGCAATTGAACACTAAATTCCTTCCATTTGGCCTATAAATTAATGACAATGAGATTTAAAAATCATGTTTTATTGTGAATTCCTGTGTGAATGTTCTTTGGACACTTAGGCTATTTAAAAATGTTAATCCTTTCTTAAGAAGTGGATAGATGTTTAGATCTAGTAATTTAATTTTGGAATTAGCTACAATTGGGTAACTAACTAATTATATGCTTTAATTTCAGGTCATCCAAGTAAGATTGTTTAATATTTGTTTCAGAATGCTTCAATCTATAATAACTGAACATTTATTTCAGTTCTCTTTATTTTTAATAAAGTTATGGGCTTTTGACTGTTCTTGATCACAGCTTTTGTGTTAAGTCAATGGAAAATCAATAGGGAACAAGATGCTAATTTCCAAGTATGAAAATGGCCATAACTTTTTTAATACTGAAGATATGAAAGTGAATTAGGTGTCAAATTAAACTTCTTTTTATGCTTTATCTGATGGGATAAATTGCAGACTTGAATTTTAAAATCTCAAAATGTTGTAACATTGCTACATGCAGTCCCAGGGAGAACTTACAATTACAAACTCTGTAAAAACAGCACCAGTAGTCAGGATTGAACCCGAGTCTCTGGCGTTTAAGGTGGCATCTCTACTGATGCGCCTCTGCGCTGCCTGAGTTGTCCTCTTGTTTGGTAAACAAGGTTTCTTACCACTTGTCATAGATGGATCTCTCACCTACATCTCCTCCATGAGCTGTTTATCTACTCATGCTTCTTCTTCTCCCACATAGAATGAAGATAGTGTTTTCCTAGTCCACTCTTTTCAGCCCACCACCCTCTACACTCAACACATCATTGTCCAACATTTCTGTCACCTCCAACGTGATCCCACCACCAGTCACATTTTCCCATCTCCACCATATTTCCGCCTTCTTCAGCAACTCTTCAGTTCACTCATCCCTCCCCACCCAATACACCTCTTCCACAGGTACTTTCCCCTACAACCTTTCACTCATATCCATCCACGGGCCTCAGCAGTCCTTCCAGATGTGACAGAGGTTCACATGCACCTTCTATAACCTCATCTACTGCATGTGTTCTCAATTTGGCCTGCTGTACATCGGCTGGAGCAAGTGTAGACGCAACAACCATTTCGCTAAACACACGCTTTAGTCCCAACACCTCCTCCTTCATCTTAAACTGCCCTTGTTAGTATTCTCCATACTGTCCTCCATGTCTAACTGTCCTCCATATCCTTCTCTTTAGTGAATACAGATGAAAAGTACTCTAAGCACAATTTCCTTCCTTTATCCAGGAACGGTCCTACCTTATCCCTGATTACTTTCCAGTTTCTGATATATGTATTAAAAAAGTCTTGGAATTTACTTTAACCGACTCACCAAAGCCATTGGATGGCTCTTCTTTTCTCTTCTAATCGCCTGCTTGAGTTCTTTCTTCCTTGATTTATATTCCTCAAAGCCCCTATCTAACTTTATCTTCTGAAACTTTGCATCCACTTTTTTGTTTGGGTAAATATCCAATCTCTTTGGTCATCCAATGTTCTCTTACTTTACCATTCATATCCTTCTTTCTTACTGGGAAATGCCAGTCCTGAACTTAGATCAACTGGCCTTTAACTAATTCCCACATCGTACCCAATAACTGACCCCAATGTACGCTCCTGAGTTCCTGCCAAAAGTAATTTGCCTTACTCCAATTTAATACCTTTCTGCAATGTTCAGACTTATCCCTATTCAAACTAACTGTCAGGTCTCGCGTTTGATCTAGTTTCTGTTTCTTATTGGTTTTTAGTATTAGAGTTTGCATTCTTGTTTTATTTTGGTGTCTCACATCTCCTCTTGTTTCAGGTCCCATTTCCTGTCAGGTCGTTTACCCTCATGTGATTGTTGGCCACGCCCTGATGTGTTTCACCTGTGTCTCGTTATCCCCTGCTAGTCTGTTGGCCACGCCCTGATGTGTTTCACCTGTGTCTCGTTATCCCCTGCTAGTCTGTATTTAAGCCTTTTGTGTTTTAGTTCCCATTGCCAGTTCGTGGTGTATGCTACTTGGTATCACCTTGTTCCAGCTCTCGAAATCTTGTGACCTTGACCATTGCCTGTATTTTCGACCACTGATTCTTGCCTGCTCCTATATGGTACTGTTGCTTCTGTTTTGCCTACCTGTGTACTGACTTGGACCGATTAAACGCCGAAGACTGATCTGCCCTGTGTCTGAGCCTACATTTGTGTCCTCCTCCTCGTTCAGTTCTGACATTACGAACTGGCCAACAATGGACTCAGCAGGCTCTGATCCTTTTCATGCAGCGCTCCAGAAGCAAGAGGAGCGCATCTCGCATTACGAGAGTCAACTCTCCTCGATCGTCGCCGGGTTCCGGGATCTCGGCGAGCGTCAGCAGGGGTTCCAGGCAGACATCGGTTCACAGGTGAACACTTTAAGTTCTCGGTTTGAAGACCTGGTTACTCGGCTGAATTCTTTGTTTCCTGCTGCGGCTCCCGTGCCTGCCGAGTCTGTTTCCTTGTCTGTGTCTCCAGGAGCTCCGATGGCCGCGGCTGCTGCAGCATCTCCATTCGTCCACCTGGCAAGACCGGAACACTTTTCGGGGGAATCGGAGAAATGTAGACCTTTTTTGATTCAGTGTGGACTGCATTTCGAACTTCAAGCGGCTTCCTTTTCATCAGAACGCTCAAGGGTAGCTTTTATCATCACGCACCTGTCGGGTAGGGCGGAGGCTTGGGCCACGGCGGAGTGGTCTCGGAATTCTCCTGTTTGCCAGACATTGGTCCTGTTCATGGAAGCTCTGTCCCGCACGTTTGATCACTCCAATCCTGGCCGAGAGGCTTCACAGAACCTGGTCTCCATGAAACAAGGTAATCGCTCTGTTATGGATTTTGCTATTGTCTTTCGAACTGTTGCTGCTAAGGGTGGATGGAATGAGGCTGCTTTGTTGGATGCTTTTCGCAATGGATTGTCTGAAGCTATCAAAGATCAATTGGCTCCTCTAACCCTGCCTTCCGACTTCGAGTCTGATTTCCCTGGCTATCCAAATTGATGCTAGGCTCAGAGAAAGAGATCGAGAGAGGAGATCGGCTGCAGTTCGGTCCTCCTCCCAGCAGTGGCGGCAGCGTCGCCCTTCACCTTCCAGTCGGGACTTCTTCCCTCTCGGCCGGTCCAGTCAGCCTACAGCGCCACCTGCATCTTCGGAGGAGCCCATGCAGGTGGGACGAGCCAAACTCAGTCCGGAGGAACGGCAGTGCCGCCTAAGGGAGGGGATGTGTTTTTACTGTGGTGAACTAGGACATTTGTTGAACAGCTGTTCAGTAAAAGACAAAACTCACCAATGAAAGAGAGGACATTGGTGAGTTGTACCACTCCTATGAGCCGTTCCTCTCGTCCATTGTCGACGGTACAATTGTTGGTGCATTCCCAGTGGCACTCCCTGCAGGCTTTGGTTGATTCTGGGGCAGATGAGAACTTCATGGACATTCGCTTGGCTGATGAATTGAAGCTGGAACGTGAACAGCTTCAAGATCCTATGGAGGCTAGTGCACTGGATGGGCGTCTACTGTACAGGGTAATTCACCGAACTCAACCTGTTCAACTCATCGTGGCAGGTAATCACCTTGAGACCATCAGTTTTCATCTCCTCGACTGTCCTCTTCATCCTCTGGTTTTGGGGCTCCCTTGGCTGTCTTACCATAATCCTCACATGAACTGGGGTACTGGGGAAGTAATTTCTTGGGGGAATAACTGTAAACTCATCTATCTGCATGATTCTTCTCCTGAGTCTATGAAGGATCCGTCAAGGAGCAGTTTGCTGGGATCTTCCAGGACCACCCTCCGGCAGCCTCCCCGTTCAAGGGAGGAGGATTTTCCAGATCTCACCAAGGTTCCCTCATATTATCTAGACCTAAAGGAGGTGTTCAACAAGGCCAAGGCCACATCTCTTCCGCCGCATAGACCGTACGACTGCTGCATCGACCTTCTGCCAGGTACAGCGCCTCCTAAGGGCCATCTCTACTCCTTGTCTTCACCTGAGCGGCTCGCCATGGAAAAGTACATTGACGATGCCCTTGCTGCTGGGAGCATCAGACCTTCTTCTTCACCTGCAGGAGCTGGATTCTTCTTTGTGGATAAGAAGGATGGAACACTTCGGCCCTGCATTGACTACAGAGGACTCAATGACATTACTGTTAAGAACAGATACCCTCTTCCTCTTATCTCCTCTGCATTTGAACTGTTAAAAGACGCTGCAGTATTCACTAAGTTAGATCTTAGAAATGCGTATCATCTGGTGAGGATAAGGGACGGGGATGAATGGAAAACTGCGTTTAACACACCCAGTGGTCACTATGAATATCTGGTCATGCCGTTTGGTCTTACTAATGCTCCAGCAGTTTTTCAAGGCATGGTTAATGATGTATTATGGGACATGCTGAACCGATTTGTGTTTGTGTACCTTGATGACATTTTGATTTTTTCTCCAGACGAGACTTCCCATGTGCAGCATGTACACCAGGTGCTAGAACGTTTGCTCCTGAATGATCTGTTTGTGAAAGCTGAGAAATGTGAATTTCATGTTAACACTGTTCAATTCCTTGGTTATGTTGTATCACCTGCTGGTATACAGATGGACCCGAGCAAGGTCAGTGCTGTGGCCACCTGGCCTACACCCTCCAGTCGTAAGCGACTTCAGGGGTTCCTTGGGTTTGCTAATTTTTATAGGAAGTTTATCCGGAACTTTAGTGTCACTGCTGCACCACTCCATGCTCTTACCTCACCCCACGTGCCTTTCTCTTGGTCCTCTCAAGCAGAAACTGCATTTATGAGACTCAAGAGGAGCTTCTCCTCAGCCCCCATCCTGGTTCACCCTGACCCGTCACTCCAGTTCGTGGTTGAGGTGGACGCCTCGGGTGTGGGCATCGGGGCCGTACTCTCACAGAAATCCCCCACAGATGGTCGATTACATCCCTGCGCTTTCCTCTCAAAGAAGCTTTCTCCTGCTGAGAGAAATTACGATGTGGGTAACCGTGAACTGTTAGCGGTTAAAACAGCCTTGGAGGAATGGAGACATTGGTTGGAGGGTACCAAGCAGCCGTTTCTAGTTTGGACAGACCACAAAAACCTGGAATACATCAAGTCAGCCAAACGCCTCAACTCGCGCCAAGCAAGGTGGGCTCTCTTCTTTAATCGATTTGATTTTGTTCTGTCTTACCGCCCTGATGCCAAGAATGGCAAACCTGATGCTCTCTCCAGACAGTTTGATCCTGACCCATCCCCTAAGGTTTCAACTCCCATTCTGCCTGCTTCCTGTTTTGTTGGGGCGGTTACTTGGGAGATTGAGAAGAGAGTTTCCGAGGCAACTGCTGGTGTTCAGTCTCCGCTAGGGTGTCCTTCTAATCGTCTGTTTGTTCCCGAGTCTCTTCGTTCACAGGTGATTCACTGGGCTCATACGTCTCGGATCTCCTGTCATCCCGGTGTCCGCCGAACCCTGTTTGTGGCCAAACAGCGGTTTTGGTGGCCTTCCATGGAGAGGGGGATTAAGGAGTACGTCGCCGCCTGCAGTATTTGTGCTCAGAACAAGACCTCCCGTCGGGCCGCCTTTGGCCTCCTGAATCCGCTGCCTGTCCCCTCACGCCCCTGGTCAGACATCTCCATGGACTTTGTAACAGGCTTGCCCTCTTCTGAAGGTAACACCTCAGTCATGACTGTAGTGGACAGATTTTCTAAGATGGTCCATTTCATTGCGTTGCACAAGCTTCCCTCCGCCAAGAAGACGGCAGAGGTCATGCTGTCTCATGTTTTTCGCATTCATGGATTTCCCAGAGACATTGTGTCTGACCGGGGGCCTCAGTTCGAGTCCAGGTTTTGGAAGGAGTTTTGTTCTCTGTTGGACGCCACGGTCAGCCTTACATCTGGTTATCACCCGGAATCAAATGGACAGACTGAACGCCTTAACCAGGAATTGGAGACAGGACTGTGGTGCTTGGTGGCACAGAACCCTTCAACTTGGAGCAAACACCTTATTTGGGTGGAGTATGCACACAACACACTTCCTTGCTCATCCTCTGGTCTCTCTCCATTCCAGTGTGCCTATGGTTATCAACCGCCATTGTTCCCTGCTGTGGAGAAGGAGTCCAGTGTGCCCTCCGCTCAGGCTCTCGTCCGTCGCTGTCGCAAGGTTTGGAATGGGGCTCGTCAGATGCTGTTGCGCAGTTCTGCGCGTTACAAGAGGATGGCTGACCGTGGAAGAACGCCGGCTCCAGTATACTCGCCTGGTCAAAGGGTATGGCTCTCCACTCGAGACTTACCGCTGAGGGTGGAATCCCGGAAGCTGGCTCCTCGTTTTGTTGGTCCTTTCCCCATATCGAAGGTCATCAATCCTGTGGCGGTTCGTCTCAAACTCCCCCGTGCCATGAGGGTCCACCCTACTTTCCATGTCTCCCGTCTGAAGCCATTTAAGGAGAGTCCTCTGGTCCCTGCCTCCACACCCCCTCCGCCCCCCCGGTTCCTTGATGGAGGTCCAGTGTTTACGGTCAGCCGGTTGCTGGGGATGCGCCGGCGTGGTCGTGGTTGTCAGTATCTTGTGGATTGGGAGGGGTATGGACCTGAGGAGCGGTCTTGGGTGCCAGCTCGCAACATATGCGACCCGGAACTTATCAGGGACTATCGGCGCCAACATCCTGAAGATCCTGGGCCGTCAGGAGCCAGCCGTGGAGGGGGGGGTACTGTCAGGTCTCGCGTTTGATCTAGTTTCTGTTTCTTATTGGTTTTTAGTATTAGAGTTTGCATTCTTGTTTTATTTTGGTGTCTCACATCTCCTCTTGTTTCAGGTCCCATTTCCTGTCAGGTCGTTTACCATCATGTGATTGTTGGCCACGCCCTGATGTGTTTCACCTGTGTCTCGTTATCCCCTGCTAGTCTGTTGGCCACGCCCTGATGTGTTTCACCTGTGTCTCGTTATCCCCTGCTAGTCTGTATTTAAGCCTTTTGTGTTTTAGTTCCCATTGCCAGTTCGTTGTGTATGCTACTTGGTATCACCTTGTTCCAGCTCTTGAAATCTTGTGACCTTGTGATCTTGACCTTTGCCTGTATTTTCGACCACTGATTCTTGCCTGCTCCTATATGGTACTGTTGCTTCTGTTTTGCCTACCTGTGTACTGACTTGGACCGATTAAACGCCGAAGACTGATCTGCCCTGTGTCTGAGCCTGCATTTGTGTCCTCCTCCTCGTTCAGTTCTGACACTAACCTTAAAACCTATGGAGTTCAAGTCACTGTCCTCAAAATGTTCTTCCACCAGTCACCTGACCAGGCTTGTTTGCCAACACAAGGTCCCTTCACGGATTGCAAAATCCACAAACTCTTTCAAGAAATCCTCTCAGATAAACCTCACAAATTCTGCCCCGTCTCTGCTTTTGGCACTGAACAAGTGCTAGTCAATATTGGGGAAGTGAAAGTCACCCACTAAGGCAGGCTTGTTGCCTTGCATATTTTGTAATCTAACTACATATCTACATATCTCTATCTTCCCGCTGGCTATTGGGGGCCCCAAAGATTGGGTAGGTCAAACACAATCCCATTAGAGTGTTTGCATCTTCCTTTTGTTTAGGATCTACCCATATCGCCTCAGCGGACGAATACTCCAGTATGTCGTCTCTGCGTGCTGCCATGACATTCTCCCTGATTAATAAAGAAACTGCTCCACCTCTTTTCCCTCCCTCTCTATTACATCTGAAACATTGAAACCCTGGAACGTTGCGCAACCTGAAACATTCCCCTTGCAATCACGTTTCCTGATGGCTACAACTTCTTAGTCCTGAGTGCAGATCCAGACTCTGTTCAATTGCTTTTGCCACATTACCCCTTGCATTGAAAAAAACTTCAGCCCATCAATTTTGTGACATTCCTTAACTTTTCTCTGTCTGTCCTTCATTTTAAGAATTACTGAACGTAACTTCCAACTTCCGATCAGCCCTTCCGATTGCTGTTTTACTACTCTGGTTCCCACCTCTCTGCCACTCGCGTTTAAATCCAAGCAGCATTGGTTATGATTAGTAAACTAGTGGATGACATGAAAATCGGTGGTGCAGTATATCGAGGAAGGGTGTTTCAGGTTACTCAGGTATAGACTAAGTGGGACCCGTTGGACCCATATTCACATGGGGGTCTGCTCCCCCAACTCAATATTCCACCTCTCCACCAGTTCCAATATTAGTGGCCAGTGGGGGGGGCTTTCTGGAGCGCTAGTATGGGTGTTGTGGGCTGAAGGGACTGGTTTCCAGAGGGCTAGTATGGACATTGTGGGCCAAATGGATTCTTGGAGTGGCAGCTCAGTCACTCAAGCCTGATGTTCTGGCTGCTCACTCGTGGCTGGTGGGCTGGCAGTTGACTCGCGGCTATTCCTTGAAATTCCATTTCAAGCAGGGTGCAAGGCCACCAAATTTTAATGCAGTATCCTACCATTTCAAGCAGGGTGCAAGGCCACCGAATTCAAGTGCAGTTTCTTACCACTTCAAGCAGGATGCCAGGCCACCAAATTCAAGTGCCGTTTCCTACTACTTCAAGCAGGGTGCAGGGCCACCAAATGCAAGTGCAGTTTCATGCCACTTCAAGCAGGGTGCAGGGCCACCAAATGCAAGTGCAGTTTCATGCCACTTCAAGCAGGGTGCAAGGCCACCAAATGCAAGTGCAGTTTCATGCCAGTTCAAGCAGAGAGCAAGGCCACCAAATTCAAGTGCAGTTTCATGCCATTTCAAGCTGGGTGCAAGACCACCAAATTCAAGTGCAGTTTCATACCATTTCAAGCTGGGTGCAAGGCCACCAAATTCATGAGCAGTTTCTGACCATTTCAAGCAGGGTGCAAGGCCACCAAATTCAAGTCAAGTTTCGTACCACATCAAGCAGGGTGCAAGGCCATCAAGTTCAAGTGCAGTTTAGTACCACTACAAGCACGGTGCAAGGCCACCAAATTCAAGTGCAATTTCATACCACTTCATGCAGGGTGCAAGGCCACCAAATTCAAGTGCAGTTTCATACCACCACAGGCAGGATGTAAGGCCACCAAATTCAAGTGCAGTTTCATACCACTTCAAGCAGGGTGCAAGGCCACCAAATTCAAGTGAAGTTTCATTCCATTTCAAGTAGGGTGCAAGGCAACCAAATTCAAGTGCAATTTCATGTTATTTCAAGCAGGGTGCAAGGCCACCAAATTCAAATGCAGTTTCATACCACTTCAAGCAGGGTGCAAGGCAACCAAATTCAGGTGCAGTTTCCTACCACTTCAAGCATGGTGCAACGCCACCGAATTCAAGTGCAGTTTCCTACCACTTCAAGCAGGGTGCAAGGCCACCAAATTCAAGTGCAGTTTCCTACCACTTCAAGCAGGGTGCAGGGCCACCAAATGCAAGTGCAGTGTCATGCCACTTCAAGCAGGGTGCAAGGCCACCAAATTCAAGTGCAGTTTCATGCCATTTCAAGCTGGGTGCAAGACAACCAAATTCAAGTGCAGTTTCATAACATTTCAAGCTGGGTGCAAGGCCACCAAATTCATGAGCAGTTTCTGACCATTTCAAGCAGGGTGCAAGGCCACCAAATTTAAGTCAAGTTTCGTACCACATCAAGCAGGATGCAAGGCCATCAAATTCAAGTGCAGTTTAGTACCATTACAAGCACGGTGCAAGGCCACCAAATTCAAGTGCAGTTTTATACCACTTCATGCAGGGTGCAAGGCCACCAAATTCAAGTGCAGTTTCATACCACCACTGACAGGGTGCAAGGCCACCAAATTCAAGTGAAGTTTCATAGCACTTCAAGCAGGGTGCAAGGCCACCAAATTCAAGTGAAGTTTCATTCCATTTCAAGCAGGGTGTAAGGCAACCAAATTCAAGTTCAATTTCATGTTATTTCAAGCAGGGTGCAAGGCCACCAAATTCAAGTGCAGTTTCATACCACTTCAAGCAGGGTGCAAGGCCACCAAATTCAAGTGCAGTTTCATTCCATTTCAAGCAGGGTGCAAAGCCACCACATTCAAATGCAGTTTCATGCCATTTCAAGCAGGGTGAAACCACCATAAAACCACACAAAACACCACATGAACACCACACACAGTTCAGTAGACATTCAGAGCGTTCAGTTGATACACAGCTGAGACAGAGTCGTAACCTTCCACATCTTGCAGAGACTGAGCCACACCCACACTTCCGGGTTTTATAATCCCTCCCCTCCCACCAGAAGAGGCGTGGCCTTCATGGCATGATTGACAGGAGAGAGATTCTCAACATTCTTTAACACTAATAACACTTTTATTTTTCATTGATGGGAAGAATCCTCTGCACCTGATGAGCAGAGAAGAATTGAGTAAGATGGCCAAAAAATCAGAGCCGTAAGTGGTAGCATTTTATCTAAAATCAATATACAGTGCAAACAGGAAGTTTTCAAGTTTCCACCACCAACACCCATTTGGTGTGCTTCACTTTAAACCAACCACCACCACCGGGCATTTGCAGTGCTTCACTTTAGACCAACCACCACCAACAGCAATTGGCAATGCTTCACTTCAAACCAACCACCACCTACAACCATTTGCTGTGATTCACTTCAAACAAACCACATTTTCATTTTCAAACCACATTATGGGCACTCAAGGTCAATAAAACCACACCCACAGTTTAGTAGACATGTGTTCAGTGTTATTCACAGCTCAGACTGAGAGACATGACCCTCTCGCTCCCACATCTCACAGAGATCGACTGAGGCACTCAACACTTCCGGGTTTTATAGTCCCTCTGGAAGGGGCGTGACCTTCAGGAGAGAGAATCTCAACATTTATTAAACACTAATTACTCTTTTATTTTTTATGGATGGGAAAAATCCACTTGCCCTGCAAAGCGGAGGGGGACTCTAAGATGGCCATAATTCATAGCTATACTGGACTCGCTGGATGTCCCTATCCAGCTATCTAGCAAGTTAAACAATTAATCCAATAAAGACCCGAAGACACGAGATGTCGTTGATCCTTTACTGTATTCAACTGTGAAACTGTAACATACAAGCAGAAAAAGGAAACAGCATATTTAGTTACGTTATACACTTGGTATAGGCAAATAAACTATGATGCCACCACTAAATACAGTGCTGTTATGTGAGAAACCAACCAGGGTACATGAAACATTCTTTGTTAATAACAGCAATCCTGCACAATAACGTTTATAACATATAAAGATGCTGTTAACAAGCGTAATTACTCACAGACATTGCGTCTAACAAACTGGTGGGGTAGGATGGCGGTAGATTACACACTGGAATTACACTGTCTACACCATGCGGTACTCTCCCTGAGCTGGACTTCCTGGTTTATGATAACTTCCTGCCTAACAGGAAAGGTAGCTCAAAGCTGTAGGAACCTGAATATCCAGCAGGTGGCATTAATACATGTAAACAGAAAGTGGTCTCCCAGACCCCATGCAAATCTCCCATTTAACCCCCAAAGTCCTCGAGAGACAGGAGGAGAACCACTTCAGTGATTGGGCGAACGTAGAGCTTCTGGCCTCCATACTTGAAGATTCAGATTTCCACACCGAACCTTCCCATCCTGACTTGGAAAAGTCTTTGAGATGATTGCCATGGGCCACTCATTTCTTGAGGGATTCAGCACAGTAAGGACCTGTATCAGGTTAGTCGTGAGAGGACGGATCTCACTATCTAGATCTCGCTCCGTGACCTCCAAGGTCTTTTGAGGTAAAACATTGCAGGTACGTGGTCTCTTGAGAAACGCTGGTCCTGACAGCCAGGTGGTGGTGCAGTGTAGAGCTTCTGGGACAGACCGTGATCCGGGGTCAGCTGGGATGTCATCCGTGGGAACAAACCTCCACTGATGAGATGACGAAAACTGATGGATACGTTCGACACGGCTGTGGACGTATGTTAAAACCGCCTTGACCGGTTACAGGTGTACCCCAGCACTACTTTGCTGTCCTTGTGGTAGATGATGTCGTCCATCTCCTTCACAATCATCTCTGCGATTTTGACAGCCAAGACCGCTGCACACAATTCCAGTCTTGGAATAGTGAGCTCTGGCTGGGATGCCAGCTTTGCTTTGCCAAAGATGAAGCCCACCTCCGTTACTCCATCTTCGGTGACGACCCTCAGATAGGCAATGGCCTTGCCTGATGCGTCTGAGAACGGACAAGGCTCCTGTTGTAGCATGCACAACTTTGAGAATGTGGTGTAGGGCCGTGGAATCTGTAGCATCTGTAGATCCTGGAGCGCGTCCTTCCACTTGGGCAGGTCTATGTGCTCCACCAAGACCTACATCACCAACAACTACCCATCCCAGATCCAGCTTCTGGGCGAACGGGGCATTGTTGGGACCGTTAATTAGTTTCCTCACTTTATGCACCTGCAGAATATCTCTTCCCAATAGGAGCAGTATTTTGGCGTTTGGGTCCAGTGGAGGAATCACGTTGGCAATGCATTTGAGATGGCTGTGGTGGCGCGCAGCATTGGGAGTGGGGATCTCGGCACGGTTGTTAGGCACTTGATTGCATTCTAGGAGTGGAGGAAGAGGGAGCAATGTCTTCTCATCCACAGACTCCACCACGTAGCCGCAGGCTGTTCTACCTGCAGTCTGCTTGAGCCCGGCACATGCCCGCAGTGAATATGGCTTAAGATTTCCTTTGATCTCAAAGATATTGAAAAACTCAGATGTTGCAAGAGATCGGTTGCTCTGTTCAGCTAAGATGGCGTACATCCTGCGTGCCTCTTGGCGACGTCCTTCTGGATAGACTGAGATGAGGCATATCTTAGCGGATGCTCTCGCGCTGACCCCATCACTGCACACCTCTGTGCATTTGGAGGTGATCTCCTGGTTTACTGCTACCTCTTCCTCCCCGCCATGCTCAGATGCGGGGGGAGATGGCTCGGACTTCCAAGGGGTTGGGCCTGGATGTAGAGCGGAGAGGTGTCTGTCACTGTCGCACTCGGTACATTTCACTTCTGCCGTACAGTTCTTGGCGAAATGACTTGTGGAGGAACAGCAGCGGAAACAAATGGAGTGTTCCTTAAGGAAGTGTTTGCGGTCCTCCAGGCTCTTTTCTCTGAAGGCTCTGCACTTCTTTAATGGATGAATCTTAGCATGAATGGGACACAGCTTGGATGGGTCACTGGATTTCTGTGTCTCAGAAGTTGTTGGAGATGCTTGTGTCCTGTGGACAGAGACAAGAGTTTTACCATGTCTCTCTATCTTCCTCTGGACGATTGCTGGACGAGAGAAGCAAAGATTGAAGCTGGGATCCGTTCTGGTTTTTGCCTCCGAGCGGATAAAGTCGGCAAACACTTTAAATGGGGGGAAAAGGATGCGGTGGTGGCATTTATAATTGGATCCACAGCCGGTCCAATTTTCCTGGATGTTATGAGGAAGCTTCTCAACAATCGGTGCAACTCCCCTGGAGGTACCAAGGTAAGACAAACCAGGTAGATACCCATCAACCTTTGCCGCTTCAATTTCAGACAGAAGGTCCCCAAGCTCACGTAGCTTGTATGGCTCTTTGATGGTGATCCTGGGAAAGTTCTCAAGCTTGGTAAAGAGGGCATGCTCAATAGACTCAGGTGAACCATAAGTTTCTTCAAGCCTCTGCCAAGCCATCTTCAAACCTGCTGATGGATTCCTCATGTTGACAGCCTTAATTCTTGTTGCCTGTTCCGAGGATTCTTTTCCAAGCCATTTTACCAAAAGATCTAGCTCTTCGCCAGGTGAAAGGCCCAGGCCTGCTATGGCGTTTTCGAAGGAGAATCTCCAAGCCCAGTAATTCTCAGGTTTGTCGTTAAAGGCCGTCAATCCTGTTGTAACAAGCTGGCTGCGGGCAAGGTACCTGGTGAGGTCCATGGTGGTGGGATTGATATTGTTGGTGGCTCGAGGAGAGTTGATAAAGCCACTGTGCAGAAAGGTTGAAGTTGGTTTTCTATCCTCAAGTTTAGGCTCCACGTTTCCTTGCACGTTACTGGGATTGAGATGCATATGAAATGAACTGGCCAGGTTAGATTTGGTCTGATGCACGGGCGGCAATGAACCAAATAGTATGCTACCACTCTCGATATCATAATCGGTGACATGTTGGCTTGACTTTATGCTGGCTTGCTCTATGACGTAGTCCAGAGTACGCTCGTGCTGGTTTTGAGGGTGAGCAGGGCTCGGTGATCTAATACGTGACCCTTGTTCTGCTAATAAACCTGCTTCTATGGTGTTGGCCTCTACAATGGCTGCTTTCATCTCTTTTTCTTGCTGCAAGGCCTCTATGGTCGCCTGCATCCGTGCAGCCTCCACCATCATCTCCGCCTGCATTCGCTTAGTCTCCGCCTGCATCCGCACAGCCTCGACCTTCATATCTATCTCTCTCTGAGCGAATGCTGCTCTGGCTTCGGCTGCGTTTGCTTTAGCCTGCGCTTTAAGGGCCGCCATGCTGGCACTGGAACTGGCTGCAGAGCGGTAAGAACGAACGCTGAGAGACTTGGCTTCATTCTGTGAAGCGTTGTCTTGGTTGCTTGTTGCCATGGCGTTGAGGTGTGGATGGACAATATGATGATGTGAGCCACCCTGTAGTACAGCTTGTTGTGGTGCTGTCTTTTCACTATACTAGCTAGGAGAAGGTAACAACAAAGCAAACAAAGATGAAATGTAATCAGGGAAAGTCAGATTGTCTCACTGGTCAGAGAACTGAGAAGGGGAGGAATGGAAAGGGGAAGCAAGGATTACTTGATGTTAGAGAAGTCAATATTCTCACTGCTGGGGTGTAAACTGCCCACGCAAAATATGAGGTGCTGTTCCTCCAATTTTAGCTGGGTCTCACTCTGACAATAGAGGAGGCCCAGGACAGAAAGAACAATGTGTGAATGGGAGGGGGAGTTAAAGTGTTTAGCAACCGGGAGATCAGGTAGGTTTAGGTGGATAGAGCGGAGGTGTTCAGCAAAACGATCGATGTGCTTGGTCTCACCGATATATAGGAGTCCACACAGCAGATACAGTAGATGAGGTTGGAGGAGCTGCAAGTCAACTTCTGCCTCAGCGTTGTGACAAAACCCTACCATCAGTGGCATTCCAGATCTGTCCACTGCCTGTGTGTGCGATTCCAGAGGCTGTTGGGGGTGGTCAGCGGGATTAAAATGCAGGTTTGCCATAGAGGAATTTGCTCGGACTTCAAGCTGATGAAGAAAAATCGATCTGTGATCCTGCTCCTGTTTTTTTTTAAGTAGCTGGTCGATTGCATCGCTGGATTGAAGTTAAACGCGACCTAACTCCTTCAACTCCTTCATCACCACGGATTACAAGTGCAGGACAACACAAAAGGTATGTCGTTTATTTAACATCTTATCTTGCTTTTTGGTGTGGTCTCATTTTAATCTGATGATGCAAAATATGTTATTTAGGCCCCGATACGATATCGGCCGTGTCTTGCCTGCCGATCGGGGCTTAAATCATGGCAGCAGCTACATTCCAATCAATCACTATCGAGAGACAGCCAGGTGATTAATTCATTATCTATCTATCTATCTATCTATCTATTATATAAAAGTCTCGCCCCATCCGTCCGGCTGGCGTCCGGATCCCTTCCTGCCTTTCGATTCGTTCCCACCGTGCGATGTCACAATGCCCGATGCTCGCAGACGTCCAATCGCCATGCCCGACGCTCGCAGACGTCCAATCGGAACGGATCCATTTACATGTACGGCTTCCGGCCGCATTTCTTCCTTTGATTCCCTGCAACTCCGAAACCGGATGCAGAATCGCCGACATCTTTTCCATTTCGGTAGAGATTTCACTTTTCTTTCTAGGTATCCGCACCTCATTACATTTCGTCGTGTTTAAGTACACGTTTTTAATCAAATCCTCCCCCCCCCCCCCCAAAATTTCAAAAATAAACTGGCTTCTCACCCACAGAAGCTTCACCAGCCCCAGCCCCTGCTGAACGTTCCTTCGTGTGATGTCACAATGCCCAATGTTCACATATGTCCAATCGGAATGGATTAATTTACATATGCCTATGCAGGAGCCCCAGCCAATGGTGAACGTTCCATCGTGTGATGTCACAATGCCCAATGCTCAAATACATCGTTGCCATAGTGACAGTACAGTGTACAAACTGGCTTCTCACCCATGCAAGCAGCCATTTCGGTAGACATTTCACTTTCCCTTCCAGCTATCCACTCCTCATTACATTTCGTTATGTTTATGTCCATTTTTTTCATTAAAACCTTCACCCCCCCCCCCCCCCCCCCCCCCCCCCCCCCCCCCCCCCACTCATTTTGTCACCTCCTGCTGGCCAGCGACCATAACGGCTGCTGGCGCCCGCAGCACAAACTCAAGCGAAGCCATTTAAAAACTGCCTTTCGGGAACGGCTCTATTTCGAGGACCACGTCTCCCGTGGGGGCTACGGGTAGGCAACGTCTGCGTTGGGGCATTACACTTTTAAGGCTCTGTGTGTGGGGATGCTTCGTGTGTGTGATGCCTCCCCGCCACCCCCACCCCCCCCCCGCATTGCCGAGATGGACCCGACTTCGACGACTTCAAGATACGCTATTTTAAGACGGCAGGGACCCGACTTCGACGACCACGTCTCCGTTGGGGGTAGGGAACGGTGTTTATACACTTTTCCAACTCTGTGTGTGGGGGTGGTTAGTGTGTGTGATGCCGCCCCCCCCCCCCCAGTGGGGGCTACGGGTAGGGAACGTCTGCGTTGGATAAAGGGATCAAGGGGTATGGAGAGAAGGCAGGTTCATCACTCTCCCTACCCCTCCCTCGCTCCCCACTCTTCCACTTCTCTCCCCCTACCCCTCCACTCTCCCTCCCCACTCTTTCCCCTCTCTCCCCCACCCCTCTCCCTCCTCCCCATCTTCCCCATCCCCCCTCCCCGACATCTCTCTCCCCATCTCTCACCCCCTACCCCGCTCTCCTTTCCCTCCCAAATCTATCCCGTTTCCTCCTCCTCCTCTCCCCTCCCTCTCCTCTTCTCAACCCCCCCCCCCCCCCCCGCAAACGCCGTTGGGGAAACAGACCCAACGGGTCTGCACTTGGTCTAGTTATTCTATAAAACTATCGCCCCATCCGTCCGACATCCGTCCGGCTGCCTGCCTGCCTTTGGTTTCGTTCCCGCCATGCGATGTCACAATGCCCGATGCTCGCAGACGTCCAATCGCGATGCCCGAGGCTCGCGCAATTCCAATCGGAATGGATCCATTTACATGTACGGCTTCCGGCCTGGCTTCCGGCCACATTTCTTCCATTGATTCCCTGCAACTCCGAAACCGGACGCAGAATCGCCGACATCTTTTCCATTTCGGTAGAGATTTCACTTTTCTTTCTAAGTATCCGCCCCTCATTACATTCCGTCGTGTTTAAGTACACGTTTTTAATCAAATCCTTCCCCCCCCCCCCCCCAAATATTTCAAAACTAAACTGGCTTCTCACTCATAGATTCAGCTTCAGCACCAGCCCCTACTGAACGTTCCATCGTGTGATGTCACAATGCCCAATGCTCACAGATGTCCAATCAGAATGGATTCATTTACATATGCCTATGCAGGAGCCCAAGCCCATGGTGAACGTTCCATCGTGTGATGTCACAATGCCCAATGCTCAAAGACATCGTTGCCATAGAGAGGGATTACAGAGAAGGTTCACCAGGCTGATTTCTGTTATGTCAGAACTTTCACCACTTAAAAGTGTAATGCCCCAACGCAAAAGTGTAATGCCTCCTCCCCCCCCCCCCCCCCAATATTTCAAAAATAAACTGGCTTCTCACCCATAGAAGCATCACCAGCCCCAGCCCCTGGTGAACGTTCCATCGTGTGATGTCACAATGCCCTATGCTCACAGATGTCCAATTGGAATGGATTCATTTACATATGCCTTTGCAGGAGCACAAGCACTTGGTGAACGTTCCATTGTGTGATGTCACAATGCCCAATGTTCAAATACATTGTTGCCATAGAGGGAGTACAGAGAAGGTTCACCAGACTGATTCCTGGGATGTCAGGACTTTCATATGACGAAAGACTGGATAGACTCGGCTTGTACATGCTAGAATTTAGAAGATTGAGGGGGTATCTTATAGAAACTTACTAAATTCTTAAGGGGTTGGACAGGCTAGATGCAGGAAGATTGTTCCAGATGTTGGGGAAGCCCAGAACAAGGGGTCACAGTTTAAGGATAAGGGGTAAATCTTTTAGGACCGAGATGAGAAAAACATTTTTCACACAGAGAGTGGTGAATCTCTGGAATTCACTGGCACAGAAGGTAGTTGAGGCCTGTTCATTGGCTGTATTTAAGAGGGAGTTAGATGTGGCCCTTGTGGCTAAAGGGATCAGGGGGAATGGAGAGAAGGCAGGTACAGGATACTGAGTTGGATGATCAGCCACGATCATATTGAATGGTGGTGCAGGCTCGAAGGGCCGAATGGCCTACTCCTGCACTTAATTTCAATGGTTCTATGTTTCCCTCTCTGCACCCCTCTCCCTCTCCCACCCATCCCTCTCTCCCCCACCCCCCTTCCCTCTCTACACCACCCCCTTCCCTCTCTCCACCCGCCCCCTTCCTCCTACCCCTCTGTCCCTCTTCCATCACTCCCCCTACTCCTCTCCACCTCCCTCCCCACTCTTCCACCTCTCTCCCCCAACCCCCCTCCCCCTCCCTCCCTCCTCCCCTACCTCCCCATCCTCCCCCTCCCCCACATCTCTCCCCATCCCCCTCTCTCACCCCCTACCCCGCTCTCCTTTCCCTCCCAAATCTGTCCCGTTTCCTCCACCTCCTCTCCCCTCCCTCCCCTCTACACATCCCCCCTCCCCCCACCTGTGTGTTTGGGGGGTGGTTAATGTGAGTTTGATGCCACAGCCCCCCCCCCCCCCCCCCCCCCCCCCGCAAAACGCCGTTGGGGAAACAGACCCAACGGGTCTGCACTTGGTCTAGTTATTCTATAAAACTCTCGCCCCATCCGTCCGACATCCGTCCGGCTGCCTGCCTGCCTTTCGATTCGTTCCAGCCGTGCGATGTCACAATGCCCGATGCTCGCAGACGTCCAATCGCGATGCCCGAGGCTCGCAGAATTCCAATCGGAATGGATCCATTTACATGTACGGCTTCCGGCCTGGCTTCCGGCCACATTTCTTCCATTGATTCCCTGCAACTCCGAAACCGGACGCAGAATCGCCGACATCTTTTCCATTTCGGTAGAGATTTCACTTTTCTTTCTAAGTATCCACTCCTCATTACATTTCGTCGTGTTTAAGTACACGTTTTTAATCAAATCCTCCCCCCCCCCCCCCCAATATTTCAAAAATAAACTGGCTTCACACCCATAGACTCAGCTTCAGCACCAGCCCCTACTGAACGTTCCATCGTGTGATGTCACAATGCCCAATGCTCACAGATGTCCAATCGGAATGGATCCATTTACATATGCCTTTGCAGGAGCCCCAACCCCTGGTGAACGTTCCATCGTGTGATGTCACAATGCCCAATGCTCAAATACATTGTTGCCATAGAGGAAAGGTTCACCAGACTGATTACTGGAATGTCAGGACTTTCATATGAAGAAAGACTGGATAGACTCGGCTTGTACTCGCCAGATTTCACAAGATTGGGGGGGGATCTTATAGATACTCCTGATTACATTTCGTCGTGTTTATGTACACATTTTTAATCAAATCCTCCCCCCCCCCCCCCCCCCCCCCACCAAATATTTAAAAAAATACTGGCATCTCTCTCCCTTCCCCCTCCACTCTCCCTCCCCACTCTTTCCCCTCTCTCCCCCACCCCTCTCCCACTCCCTCCCTCCACCCAAGCTTCCCCATCCCCCCTCCCCCACATCTCTCTCCCCATCTCTCACCCCCTACCCCGCTCTCCTTTCCCTCCCAAATCTATCCCGTGCGATGTCACAATGCCCAATGCTCGCAGATGTCCAATCGCAATGCCCGATGCTCGCAGACGTCCAATCGGAATGGATCCATTTACATGGATGGCTTCCGGCTGCATTTCTTCGTTTGATTCCCTGCAACTCCGAAACCAGACGCAGAATCGCCGACATCTTTTCCATTTCGGTAGAGATTTCACTTTTCTTTCAAAGTATCCGCTCCTCATTACATTCCGTCGTGTTTAAGTACACATTTTTAATCAAATCCTTCCCCTTCCCCTTCCCCTTCCCTTCCCTTCCCTTCCCTCCCCCTCCCCCCCCCCCCCCAAAATTCCTAGAATGTCAGGATTTTCAAATGAAGAAAGACTGGATAGACTCGCCTTGTACTCGCTAGATTTTAGAAGATTGAGGGGGTATCTTATAGAAACGTATAACATTCTTAAGGGGTTGGACAGGCTACATGCAGGAAGATTAGGAAGGTGGCCGACTAGGAAAAGGGGAGATGCAGCGAGACCTGGGTGTCATGGTACACCAGTCATTGAAAGTGGGCATGCAGGTGCAGCAGGCAGTGAAGAAAGCGAATGGTATGTTAGCTTTCATAGCAAAAGGATTTGAGTATAGGAGCAGGGAGGTTCTACTGCAGTTGTACAGGGTCTTGGTGAGACCACACCTGGAGTATTGCGTACAGTTTTGGTCTCCAAATCTGAGGAAGGACATTATTGCCATAGAGGGAGTGCAGAGAAGGTTCACCAGACTGATTCCTGGGATGTCAGGACTGTCTTATGAAGAAAGGCTGGATAGACTTGGTTTATACTCTCTAGAATTTAGGAGATTGAGAGGGGATCTTATAGAAACTCACAAAATTCTTAAGGGGTTGGACAGGCTAGATGCAGGAAGATTGCTCCCGATGTTGGGGAAGTCCAGGACAAGGGGTCACAGCTTAAGGATAAGGGGGAAATCCTTTGAAACCGAGATGAGAAGAACTTTTTTCACACAGAGAGTGGTGAAGCTCTGGAACTCTCTGCCACAGAGGGTAGTCAAGGCCAGTTCATTGGCTATATTTAAGAGGGAGTTAGATGTGGCCCTTGTGGCTAAGGGGATCAGAGGGTATGGAGAGAAGGCAGGTACAGGATACTGAGTTGGAAGATCAGCCATGATCATATTGAATGGTGGTGCAGGCTAGAAGGGCCGAATGGCCTACTCCTGCACTTAATTTCTATGTTTCTATGTTTCCCTCTCCTCACACCTCTCCCTCTCCCACCCATCCCTCTCTCCCCCACCCCCTTCCCTCTCTACCACCACCCCCTTACACCTACCCCTCTGTCCCTCTTTCACCACTCCCCCTACCCCTCCCTCCCCTCTTCCACTTCCATCCCCTTACCCGACACCTCTCCCTCTCCTCACCCCTCTCCCATCCCTCTCTCCCCCACCCCCCTTCCCTCTCTACCCCACCCCCTTCACTCTCTCCCCCCACCCCCTTCCCCCATCCCTCTTCCATCACTCCCACTCCCAAATCTATCCCGTTTCCTCCTCCTCCTCTCCTCTCCCTCCCCTCTTCTCACACCCCCCCCCCCATCCCCCGCAAACGCCGTTGCGGAAACAGACCCAACGGGTCTGCACTTGGTCTAGTTATTATTTAAAAGTGTGTGGCTGCCTGCCTTTCTTCCTTTTGATTCGTTCCATCGTGTGATGTCACAATGCCCAATGTTCACATATGTCCAATCGGAATGGATTCATTTACATATGCCTTTGCAGGAGCCCCAGCCCCTGGTGAACGTTCCATCTTGTGATGTCACAATGCCCAATGCTCAAAGACATTCTTGCCATAGAGGGAGTACAGAGAAGGTTCACCAGACGGATTCCTGGGATGTCAGGACTTTCATATGAAGAAAGACTGGATTGACTCGGCTTGTACTCGCTAGATTTTAGAAGATTGAGGGGGGATCTTATAGAAACTTACAAAATTCTTAAGGAAGTTGTGAGATTCAAATTCACAAATGCTCAGAGACAAAGTCAGAGAAACAAGTTTATCTCATTTATTACATTTCTGCGCAGAAAAGGGTGTCTCTCCTCTATCGCCCGCTAGAGACACACCGAGGATGGAGATGCTTTCTATTTTTATACATTTCATTTTACTATTGACACACCCTCATTCCTCCCCTTTGGGCTTCTTCCAATCAGAACACTAAGGTTTACATTCCCACGAGAACGTCTCGAAACGTCTCCTGACGTCAAGGTTACCTCCTATTACATGCATCGCATGTGCATTTAAATTAGGCATCTTGTCATAGTGGGAATGAGTTCATATTCATGTAATCTCATTATGCATGCATAGTTGTTCTTAACCCCTCGCCCTTCTGAACTCTGCCCTACTTCTCTTAAAATCCTACTGAAGTATTTCTATTTGCTACTTTTTTATCTAGAATTTCTCTCTGCTGTGTATATTGTTACTTTCTATTCTACTAGCAGTCTGGCTTCTGCTGACATCTTATTTCTTTCAAAGTTATATTTCAGAGTTCTAGTATAAATCAACCGTCTCTATTAACCCTTTTCTCACAATCCACCATTTTTCTTTTTGCTATGCAACTTTTGATTTATACTATATCCACCTTTTCTAGTTCTAGCAGCAGATTCTTCGCCTCCCTATCCTCCTCTCGCTGGTCATACTGTGTTCTGAAGGCCATCATGACGGCGCTGTTCTTTGTCAGGGCTGTCTCTATCAAGCTGAGCCAGCCCCCGTGCGCAGGGAATGATACAACATCCGAATAGGCACAAAGTCAATGGTTCGTTCCATTCACGTACAGTCCACGGGCTGATATTGTCTGGTGGGGCCTCCACAGGACCCTTAAATTGGCTTGCGTGTGTCCACTCTTTTTCTTTTGTTCGTCTCGGTGATTAATAACACAAGGTAGGGTCCAGTCCACTTAGGTTGCAGCTTTTCTTCCTTCCATGATTTTACAAGATCCGAGTTCCCTGCTTTCACAGAATGGATTGGAAAGTCGAGATGGGGACTCTGTGCCAGCAGCCCCTTAGTTTTTAATTCTGTAAAAGAACGAGATACTGCCAGTAAATAGTTCCTTAAGAAAACATCACTACCCTCTATGGTGAGTATTCCTTCTATCTTTCCCAAATAATAAAGATCTAACTTGTTCAACTTTTCTCTGTAACTTAGGTGCTGAAACCCAGGCAATATCACTATACCATTAGTGTCAACAAGCAGAGATGAAAAGACCTAACTTGTTCAACCTTTCTCTTAGTTGCTAATTATCTTAGTTGCTGAAACCCAGTCAACATTCTAATTGATCCCCTCTGTACTCTCTATTTTGTTAACCTTTTTCCTATAATTATGCCTACCAAAATTATACACCATACTCCACAATTGACCTCACCAATACCTTGTACAATTTAACATTACAACCCAACTTCTATACACAATGCTCTGATTTATAAAGGCCAATACACCAAAATCTTTCTTTACCATCCTATCTACATGAGATTCCACCTTCAGGGAACTATGCACTGTTATTCCTAGATCCCTCTGTTCAACTTCATTCCTCAATTCACAATAATTTACCATGTACGTCTAATTTGAATTTGTCCTGCCAAGATGTATCACCTCACACTTATCAACATTAAACCCATCTGTCATGTTTCAACCCACTCTTCCAAATGACCTAAATCTCTCTGTACACTTTTAAAATCTACTTCATTATTCACAACACCACCTATCTTAGTATCATCTACATATTTCTTAATCTATCTTACCACACCAACATCCATATTATTGATTCACATGACAAACAACAGTGGACCCAACACACATCCCCGAGGTACCCCTCTAGTCACTGACCTACAACCTGACAAACATCCATCCACCATTTCTCTCTGACATTTCCCATACAGCCAGTTTTAATCCATCTTGCTATTCCTTACTAACCTCTTCTTAACCAACCTTATTTCCTTATTGAACCTTGTCAAAGGCCTTACTGAAGTTCACCACTTTAACCTCATCAATCTTTCCTAATAACCTCTTTTTAAGAAAAAAATCAAGATTAGTCAAATATCACAATTACAAATCCATGCTAATTCTTCCTAATCCTACCCTATTTATCCAAATTCCTATAATATTGTCTTCAGTATCCTTTCCATTATTTCCCACCACTGATATCAAACAACGTTCTTGTTAAAACTCTACTCTTCTTTGTCCTCCTGTTCACTTACCTCAAGGCTATTATCTATTTGTACCTGTGGGACAGCCCTCATGTAATTATTGAAATGGTACTAGGTATATCAACCTTCTAAACGAACATCGGTCGGTGATTTAGAAAACTCATACATACACCTTGTCTTCAGGTTTAAAGGGTCCTTCCTCCTGGTCCATCTCCGACAGTTTTTACTTTACCTGTTCATAAATATCATATTGTAACGGATATAGCTTGGACCCAATAGCAGCACAGAATCAGGCAGGTATAGTTGGTAATGAACTTTATTACGAAACTGTAACACAGAGTAGTAACACAGGAATGGGTACACCGTACTCACACAGAGGCTCAGGATTGAGCGAGGGTTCCGAAGAGGGGCAGGCAGGAGACGTAGTCGGGGTAGCGGAAAGTCCGGTAACTAGGAGATCTAACACACGATGCAAACAAACCAACGAGGGACAGACGAAAGGGGAGTCGAAGCCAGGCAGGAAGTCGAGAAGTCACTGGAGAGTCTTGCATGAATGCTGAGAACAATCTGGCACTATGTGAATGGTGAGGAGAGTCTATATACTGGGTTAATTGGTGATCAGAGGCAACTGAGTGTAACAGGTGAGGAGAGTTGGGCTGATGAGAGGGGAGTGGCAGGCAGGCAGGTGAGGAGAAGGAGGGACCGGTGGAAAAGTACTGGGAGGTGAAGTGGATGAGAATGAGGAGAGGGCAGACTGTGACAGAACACCCCCCCCCCCTCAAGGGACGGCTCCTGACGTTCCAAAAACAAAAAAAAACACAATAAAGAAAATAAACCCAATCCCACGCAGAGTTGGGTGGGAGGAGGGGGACCGGAGGAGGGCTAATATTCATCCGAGACGTACATGTCCGCATCCTCCTCCATGGCATCAGAGGAAAGCTCCGTCTCATCGTCACTGGGCGCCTCAGACGGAAGAGGGGACAGAGTCTCAGGGGCAGCGACCCCTCTAGGAGTGGCGGACTTGGACGGCTGGTCGGGAGGACGCCGGTGAAACTCCCTGATGAGGGAGGCATCCAGGATGTGTCGAGCAGGAACTCAGGTCCTCTCCTCTGGACCGTAACCCTCCCAATCGACCAGGTATTGGATACCCCTCCCGCGACGGCGGGAGCGCAGGAGGCGGTGCACCGTAAAGGCGGGGCCTCCGTCGATGAGACAAGGAGGTGGAAGAGGAGGGATTGCAGGGACCAGGGAGCTCTCCCGGACTGGCTTTACTCTGGACACGTGGAACGTAGGATGGACCCGCATGGAACGAGGCAACTTGAGCCGCACAGCCGCTGGGTTGATGACCTTCTGGATCTCAAAGGGACCGATGAACTTGGGTGCCAACTTCTTGGACTCCACCCTCAAGGGAAGGTCCCGGGTCGACAGCCACACCTTCTGGCCCGCGAGGTACGTGGGGGCCTGGGTGCGGTGACGGTTGGCAGCTGTGGCGTAACGGTCCACGGAGCGGAGAAGAGCCGCCCTGGCTTGGGTCCACGTCCTGCGGCAGCGACGAATGAAGGCCTGGACGGACGGGCAGGAAATCTCTTTCTCCAGTGCCGGGAACAGTGGAGGCTGGAACCCGTAGGCACACTGGAAAGGGGAGAGCCCAGTGGCCGAGCTTGTCAGGGTGTTGTGGGCGTACTCCACCCACAACTACTGGGACCAGGAGGAGGGATGCTTGGACACCATACACCACAGCGCCGTCTCCATCTCCTGATTCTTCTTTTCAGTTTGGCCGTTGGACTGGGGATGAAATCCGGACGTCAGACTCACGGTGGCCCCCACCAGCATGCAGAACTCCCTCCAGAACACTGAGGCAAACTGGAGTCCCCATTCGGAGACCACATCGACGGGGAGACCATGGAGCCTGAAGACGTGGAGTAACATGAGCTCGGCAGTTTCCTTGGCTGACGGAAGCTTGGGCAGAGGCACGAAGTGAGCCATCTTGCTAAATCTATCGACCACGGTCAGGATGGTGGTGTGACCACTGGATGGGGGCAGGCCGGTAACGAAGTCCAGGGAGATGTGGGACCATGGGCGATGGGGTACAGGCAGTGGAAGCAGATGACCCGCAGGAGCTTGGTGTGAGACCTTGTGCTGGTTGCAAATGGGACAGACGTTGACAAACTCCCGAGTGTCCTCCTCCAGCGATGCCCACCAGAACCTCCGTAGCACCATCTCCTTGGTCCGCTGAATGCCGGGATGACAGGTGAGTCGAGAGCTGTGGGCCCACTGAATGACGTCGGACCGCAGGGCAGAAACCACAAACAGGCGATCAGGAGGGCATGCGCTGGGTCCCGGCTGGTTCTCCAAGGCCGCCTTGACCTTCTCCTCCACTTCCCAGGTGAGGGAGGCAACCCTGTGCGAGGACGAGAGGATGGTCTTGGGGCCAGAGGCAGGCTCCTCCATCACCAAGAACTGTCGAGAGAGGGCATCGGGCTTCACGTTGCGGGACCCAGGTCGGTAGGAGAGGGAGAAGTTGAAGCGGGTGAGGAAGAGAGACCAGCGGGCCTGACGAGAGTTGAGCCTCTTGGCTGACTGGAGGTATTCAAGGTTCTTGTGGTCAGTCCAAACCAAGAAAGGCTGCTCGGTTCCCTCCAGCCAGTGACGTCATTCCTCCAACGCCAACTTAACCGCCAACAGTTCCCGGTTGCCAATGTCATAATTCCTCTCAGCAGGGGTCAGGCGTCGGGAGAAGAAGGCGCATGGATGGAGCTTCTGGTCCCCGGCAGCCCGCTGGGACAGAACAGCTCCCACCCCCACGTCGGAGGCGTCCACCTCCACCACGAACTGTCTCTCTGAGTCCGGAACTTGGAGGATGGGGGCCGATGTAAACCGTGTCTTGAGTGTCTGAAAAGCTTCGTCGGCCGCGGCAGACCACCGGAACGGAACCTTGGAGGAGGTGAGTGCCGTGAGGGGTGCGGCCACAGTACTGTAGCCACGGATGAACCGTCGGTAAAAATTGGAGAACCCCAGGAACCTTTGGAGCTGCTTGCGGGAGTCACGAACAGGCCAGGTGGTGACAGCAGAGACCTTGGCGGGGTCCATCTTGATGTTCCCTTGGCCAACAATGTATCCTAGGAAGGAGACTGACGGGGAGTGAAACTCGCACTTCTCAGTTTTAACGAAGAGCGAGTTCTCCAGGAGCCGATGTAGAGCTGCCTGGACGTGGTGTACGTGTTCCTCCTTGGTCTGTGAAAAGATGAGGATGTCATCAAGATAGACGAACACGTACTTGTTCAACATGTTCCTGAGAACGTCATTGACCAAAGCCTGGAAGACGGCCGGGGCGTTGGTGAGGCCAAGGGCATCACCAGGTATTCATAATGTCCCGTGGGAGTGTTGAAGGCGGTCTTCCACTCATCTCCCTCTTTGAGCGGACCAAGTGGTAGGCGTTGCGTAGATCCAACTTCGAAAAGATGGTGGCCCCCTCCAGGAGCTCGAAAGCAGAGGAGATGAGTGGGAGAGGGTAGCAATTCTTCACCGTGATGCCGTTGAGCCCCCGGTAATCTATGCAGGGACGCAGAGATTTGTCCTTCTTCTCCACGAAGAAGAACCCAGCCCCAGCAGGAGACGAGGAGGGACGGATGAGACCAGCAGCCAAGGAGTCGTTTATGTATTTCTCCATGGCGCCTCTTTCAGGGGCGGACAGGGAGAAAAGGCGACCCCTAGGAGGAGCGGAACCAGGCAGGAGGTCTATGGTGCAGTCATAGGGCCGATGAGGAGGAAGGGAGGTGGCCCTAGACTTGCTAAAAACCTCCCCAAAGTCATGGTACTCGGCTGGGACCCCCGTCAGATCTGGAGCAGAACTGGAGCAGGTGGCCGGTTGAGGAGCTGAGGCTTGCTTCAGGCACACTTGGTGGCAGGAAGGGCTCCAACCCAAGATGACCCCCGTCCTCCAGTCGATGTTGGGGTTGTGTCGCCGAAGCCAGGGGTAACCCAGGATGAGGGGAAGACGGGGAGACTGCAGGATGTGGAACTGGATGGTCTCATGGTGATTACCAGACAGGAGCATGCGCACTGGGACCGTCTGGTGAGAAACATTCCCCAGGAGATGGCCGTCGAGGGTGTTGGCAGGAACAGGTTTAGGCAGGGGAACACAACTGATGCCTAGCTGGCGGGCTAGTTCCATGTCCATAAGATTAATGTCACAACCAGAGTCTATGAAGGTAGCGAGGGTGTGAGAACCATCAGACAACAGCAGACGGGCATGACAAAGAGGGCGTCGGGCAAAGGAAAGTTCAGAGGTACGACTCACCAGTAATTCCTCCGCTACTGGTGAGTCTGGCCTTTTACTGGACACTTGGAGATGTAATGACCCTGTCGCCTCTCCCGATGTCTCGCCAGGATGCGTCGGTCCAGACGGGTCGTTAGCTCGATAAGCCCATCCAGAGAAGAAGGAAGGTCGTGGGACACCAACTCATCCTTGATATAGTCATTCAAGCCCAGCAAGAAAGCGTCACACTGGGCCGGGGCGTTCCAATCACTCTGACGAGCCCTGGTGCGAAAGTCGATGGTGAAGTCAGCGACGCCCTGGTTCCCCTGGCTCAACCCCAGCAGACCTCCCGCAGCGTCCGGACCCATCGAGACCTCACCGAACACCTTGCGAAGCTCCACGGCGAAGGCCTGGAAAGAGGAGCAAGCCGGCGTGCGTCGCTCCCATTCAGCCGTTCCCCACAGCCGAGCTCTGCCAGTCAGGTGATTAATGGTAAACGCCACTCTCGCTGTTTCCTGGGCGAAGGTGTAGGGCGAAGAGAATGGAACAGTTCGTGATGACTGGGTTGCAGCCCTCCGGGTCTCCAGCGTAGCACTCCGGGGTTCCCACCCGGGGCTCAGGTGATGGTCCTGGCGGACCGGGAGCTGGTGCTGTCGGAGCCGGAGGCGAAGCATGGGGTGTAGCCTGGGCGAGGGTGGTCGTCAGCTGTTGGACCTGGGTGGCTAGTGCAACCAATGCTTGCTCTTGGTTTGACACAGCCTGTCGAACCTTGGAGTTGGAGGCAGTGAGCATAGCTTCGTGCTGCAGGAGCATGTGCTCAATCCTCTCGAAGCGGTTTGACGGAGACGTTGTGTGCGCTGAGTCCATTGTTGGCCAGATTGTACTGTAACGGATATAGCTTGGACCCAACAGCAGCACAGAATCAGGCAGGTATAGTTGGTAATGAACTTTATTACGATACTGTAACACAGAGTAGTAACACAGGAATGGGTACACCGTACTCACACAGAGGCTCAGGATTGAGCGAGGGTTCTGAAGAGGGGCAGGCAGGAGACGTAGTCGGGGTAGCGGAAAGTCCAGTAACCAGGAGATCCAACACACGATGCAAACAAACCAACGAGGGACAGACGAAAGGAGAGTCGAAGCCAGGCAGGAAGTCGGGAAATCGCTGGAAAGTCTTGCATGAATGCTGTGAACAATCTGGCACTGTGTGAACGGTGAGGAGAGTCTATATACTGGGTTAATTGGTGATCAGAGGCAACTGAGTGCAACAGGTGAGGAGAGTTGGGCTGATGAGAGGGGGGTGGCAGGCAGGCAGGTGAGGAGAAGGAGGGACCGGTGGAAAAGTACTGGGAGGTGAAGTGGATGAGAATGAGGAGAGGGCAGACTGTGACACATATATCATAATTAACTGTTGTATATCATAATTAACTGTTTCATATACTTTTTAAATTCTATCTTTAACTGTTCCAAACTCGGTCCCTTGTAGGGACTTCTCCATTGTGCCACCTGCTGGTTAGTTTGCATGCAACATTTCTTCAGTGCCAATGGCAGAGCATTACACAAATCTTATTTATTTTAACCTTCAATGTTCCATTTATTCTTTTCATCAAATGAAAACAATCCGTTGTCAAAGCTGATTTCTGTAGGTCTACCAAACCTCTTAATTACCTTATTCATCATAAACGACACTACAGTGCTCATACCTAAAACTGTGTTCTGACTTACCCTAGATATTTCTTCCAGATGCTGTTCCGGCTGCTTTGTCTGCATTTTAATTTAACTTCTTTGACATGTACTTTTTCCTGTTTCACCATACAATTTCAACATATTCCAATCTAGTCTGAACTATATCCTCCCTTTCCCAAGGTCATCATCCGCTGTCTTATATTCTGAAGTATTTCTCTCTCTCTCTCTCTTCACTTGTGGAACAAACCAACAAATTGTCCACATCATCAAATACTTTCTAAGGGTATACCTTCCAACTCTGCCTTTATCATCTAATTAAAAAATCCTACAATACAATACAATACAATACAATACAATACAATACAATACAATACCTTTTATTTGTCATTCGAACCTCACACGAGGTTCAAATGAAATTTGGTTTCTGCAGCCATACAAGAAAAGAACCAAGACACACACCAACACAATTTACACAAACATTCATCACAGTGAGTCTCCTCCTCACTGTGAGGAAGGCAAAGTCTTGTCTCTCCCCTGCTCTCCATTCCTCTCCCAAAGTCGAGGTCAAAGCCTCATCCTAGCCTTTCTTGGCATCCTCCTTTAAATCCCTTTCTCTCTCTTGGGGACCCCAGTCCTGTTAGGGCTTATATCCAGATTAATTTCATTCCTGATAGGACTTTTCGAGGTTCGAAGTTCCCCAAGACATGTATTATTGGCGTGTAATTCTCCGGCCCCGCTTGGTTCCGTCATAGGACTCACTTGTGTCAGTTCATCACTTATTTCAGTCTTTTCAACCAGGTCCTTTGTTCATTGACATCGACCGCAGAGACCAACTGTTTGCTGAATCGGGGGTTGGAAATAAATGACAATCCCACCACCTCCTTCAATTCTGCTTGACTTTAAGAAGAATGACTTCCACCACAATAGTTCATAATGTAATGTTCATCAACTGGTTGCCTTCTATTTCTTGTTCATTTTCTACTCTCCACCTTTTCAGCTGGTTTTCCAGATAGGCTACATTATTTGCCTTTCCTTGTGTATTTCCCCTTTGTTCCTTGGGGTTCACCTTAAGTGGGTAACATTGTTTGAGGGCCTGCCATACCCTCGGTCATGACGGCATCCAACCAGCAGATGGCGCTGTGGCCGGTAGTCAGTCTGCAGTGACGGCAGCTGAGCTGACGGTGGCGCAATTGCCGGTAAGTTTATGAGCGGCGGCCATGTTTGTAGTCTTTTGCCGGCCGGTTGTAAAAGTTTATATCATCCATCTTTATCTGCCACTTAGTGGTTCCCATCACATTTACCAATGGTGCCTTCAAATCTTCCATGGCCAATAATCGTCCCACGTTCTCCTCCTCCAAAGCCCTAATCCATTTCCTCCCCATCAGGGATATAGGGTGAGGTATCTTTATCTATTTATTTATTTATTTATCTATCTATCTATTTATTTATTTATTTACTTATCTATTTATTTATCTATTTGTTTATTTATTTATTTGTCTGTTTATTTATTTATTTATTTATTTGTTTGTTTGTTATTATTTTTATTTTTATTTTTTTTAGCCCTCTCAGTTTATGGGTGCCCCAAGGGATAATCTGTGTCATCCTGTCATCTTCTACTTCTGTTTCTCTGTCTCTCTCTCTCTTTCTGTGTCTCTGTCTCTCTCTCTGTGTCTGTCTCTCTCTCTCTGTGTCTGTCTCTCTCTCTCTCTGTGTTTCTGTGTCTGTATCTCTCTCTCTGTGTGTCTGTCTCTCTCTCTCTGTGTTTCTGTGTCTATCTCTGTGTGTGTGTGTGTGTCTCTCTCTCTTTGTGTTTCTGTGTCTGTATGTGTGTCTGTGTGTGTGTGTGTGAGTGTGTGTGTGTGCGTGCATGCGTGCGTGCGTGTGTGTGTGTGTGTGTGTGTGTGCGTGTGTATGCGTGTGTGTGTGTGTGTCTCTCTCTCTCTTTCTGTGTTTCTCAACTTGAATGTCTACCATAAAACAACAAACCATAAAAGCTGGTCATGTTTCATCAATTAACTTATTTCCAATTATTTCAATCCATATTCACCATTATTTTAAATGTCCAATTCCTAGCACTAGGAATTAACTTTACTGACAAGAAATCTAAAAGAACATCAAGAAAAGATTAAAAGAAAATCAAAAGCTGATTTTTACAACTTCCCTTTTTCAGGTTACGAGGATACAAAGAGTTAATTTTGCAGCTTGTTCGTAATCCCCCACGAGAAATAGAAATTTCTATTCTACTAGCAGTCTGGCTTCTGCTGACATCTTATTTATTTCAAAGTTATATTTCAGAGTTCTAGTATAAATCAACCATCTCTATTAACCCTTTTCTCACAGGTTGGACAGGCTAGATGCAGGAAGATTGTTCCCGATGTTGGGGAAGTCCAGAACAAGGGGTCACATTTTAAGGATAAGGGGGAAATCTTTTAGGACCGAGATGAGAAAAACATTTTTCACACAGAGAGTGGTGAATCTCTGGAATTCTCTGCCACAGAAGGTAGTACCCCTACCCCACTCTACTTTCCCTCCCAAATCTCTCCAGTTTCCTCCTCCTCCTCTCCCCTCCCTCCCCTCTTCTCACCCTCCCCTCTCCCCACCCCGTCTCCCTCTCCCCCCCTCCCCCCACCTGTGTGTTTGGGGGGTGGTTAGTGTGAGTGTAATGCCACAGCCCCGCCCCCCCCCATCACAAACGCGCGTTGGGAAAACAGACCCAACGGGTCTGCACTTGGTCTAGTTATTATTTAAAAGTGTGTGGCTGCCGGCGTCCGGCATCCGTCCAGCGTCCGTCCGGCTGCCTGCCTTTCTTCCTTTTGATTAGTTCCATCGTATTATGTCACATTGCCCAATGTTCACATATGTCCAATCGGAATGGATTCATTTACATATGCCTTTGCAGGAGCCCCAGCCCCTGGTGAACGTTCCATTGTGTGATGTCACAATGCCCAATGTTCACATATGTCCAATCGAAATGGATTCATTTATATATGCCTTTGCAGGAGCACTAGCACCTGGTGAACGTTCCATCGTGTGATGTCACAATGCCCAATGCTCAAAGACATTCTTGTCATAGAGGGTGTACAGAGAAGGTTCACCAGACTGATTCCTGGGATGTCAGGACTTTCATATGAAGAAAGACTGGATAGACTCGGCTTGTACTCACTAGAATTTAGAAGATTGAGGGGGGCTCTTATAGAAACTTACAAAAATTTTAAGGGGTTGGACAGGCTAGATGCAGGAAGAATGTTCCCGATGTTGGGGAAGTCCAGAACAAGGGGTCACAGTTTAAGGATAAGGGGGAAATCTTTTAGGACCGAGATGAGAAAAACATTTTTCACACAGAGAATGGTGAATCTCTGGAATTCTCTGCAACAGAAGGTAGTACCCCTACCCCACTCTACTTTCCCTCCCAAACTTAAGGCACATTATAACTATCATTCAATAACTTCACCAGAGGGACTGTAGTGGTTCCAGCCAGTTCACCACCACCTCGTCAAGGGCAATTAGTGATGTGCAATAAATGCTGGTTATGCCATTGATCCTCAGGGACTGAAACATTAACAAAGACATTTAAAAAGAATGTGTTCCAGGTGATTGGTGAATGAGGATTCCTTCACTACGCAATGTTTTCAATATTAACAAAATGCCTGTAACTCTTCGCAAAAATCAACACTTCCCATTAGGAATATTCCATGATTTACATTCTGATGCACCCAGAAATGGATTTTATTTTGAAAATGCAAGTTGTAAGTTGTTTGGAGAAGATGTGTTCAAGTGCAGAAACAAGAAAATGCAGATGCTGTTTTTCAAAAGTGCTAACACAGCGAGTGACGCAGCATCCTGAGAATGTGGATAGGTAATGTTTTGGATCAGGACCCTTTTTGAGAATGATTGTGGGGGGGTGGGGGTTGAGATATCTGGATGAGAGCAGAGGCAGGACATAGTCTGGGGAGGAGAGATTTTGGATAAGCAGATGGTTGGACAAACTTCTTTTATAAGTTCAACTCTGTTTTATCAGGCATATATTGGGTAGATCGGAAGATTTAATGCGGCATGGTAAATGCTAAAGGGCATAGATTTAAGAGGAGGGGGAGTAATTTTACAGAAGATATGTGGGGCACGCTTTTCATACACAGTGTGGTGGTGCATGGACTGTGCATCCAGGCAAGCAATCATGTACAATACCACCTACTTTAGTATCATTGGAACACATACTAATCATGCCCAGCATATTTGTATCTAAATCATTTATATAAACCACAAACAGCAATGGGCCCAGCTATGGTCCCTGATGTTTACCAGTCATCACTGGGCACCTGTCCGAAAAACTAATTGGAGTTGAGATTTGAATGTGGCAGCTTAGAGGTTGTCCCCGCAGTGAGAGATCGAGAAAGAAAGGTCAACATTTCAGAAGAAGGGATTGTACATTCAGGGCAGAAACAAGGAGAACATTTGTTTTCTCCCAGAAGTTTAGCGTTGCTCTTTGCAATGCACCATCCCAGAGTAGTATAGAGCTGGAGATGGACTGTGATGCAGGGGTGTGTGGAGTCAGCGGGGAAATGGTGTTGAGGCCAGGATTGGAACAGCCATTATCTCACAGCTGGCTAGCCTCTGCCGATTTTTAACTCCTTTCGGATTTACTTTCAGCAGCGTCCCAGTACAATGGTGATCCACATGGGTGAATGATTTTTTGTAGTTAGAAAAACCTAACAGGAGGGAATAAATATTGATGTCCACCGCATTGAACCCTGTTAAAAGTGGCGATGTGTTTCCTTACGGGATGTTTTTCTCTCAGTAGTAATGATGAGCACCGCAGCAGTGTGCAAGCATCAGGGGAGGATGTGGGTGGGGTGAATGAAGGGATTTGCTTATGAGGCAAATCTCTGGAGTGTGCCTGCAGTGGTGTTTGACGATACGTATCCTTTCTCAGCTCTTGTCCCTGCCCCCACCTTGTCCCATGAGGCTTCCAGCTCCTTTTCCAGGCTTCTAATTTGGTCCCAGCCAGCACCCAAAGTTCTGGAGCTCCAGGCATGAAGACCTGGATCCATCTGCTCTTTGAATCAAGGTAACATCCTGGCGAATCTCTTCTGTACCCTTTCCAATGTAATGGCAACCTTCCTATAGCTGGGTAGGCAAAACTTTACATAGTATCCAAGTATGGTCTAACCAATACATACTGCTGCATCGAGACAATGAAGGGAAGCAAGCCAATGCCTTCTTAACAGCTCTGTCCACCTAAAATGTCATTTCCAGGGAACCATGTAGCTGTACTGTCAAATCTCTCTATTGTGCTAACCGCTCCAGGGCTCTATTCTTCACTGTGTCAGTCCTGCCCTGCAGTGATTTACCAAACTACAACGCTTCATACTTGTGGGAGTTAAATTCCAGTTGTTGGAAGTTGGGCAGAAATCCCTGGGGGGGGGGGGGGGGGGGGGGGGGAGGGGGGGGCCACCACAGCCTCCAAAGTCAGCCAGCTCCACAATGGTAATTCCACAGGCTCTGCGATAGGAGCCCTCAAGGTCGATTCCAGTTGGAGGCCACCAGCTCCTTGATTCTAGCTACCTGGGACTAGCTGCAGTTCCCAGGTCGGCTCACCTTCCCCAGGTCTGGCTGTAGCACCCAGGTCAGATCCGGCCCATGGGCCATATGTTGCCGTCCCTGCCCTAGATGTTAGTCCTCATTGTGTCCCCTCCATGTTTTAAAAGCGATTTCCCAATATTTGCACTATACAATATAATACAATACAATTCAATTTATTGTCATTTGGACCCCATGAGGTCCAAACGAAATGTCGTTTCTGCAGCCATACATTACAATACAAAAAGACTCGAGGCACAACACAGTTTACACAAACATCCATCACATCGTTGTGATGGAAGGCAAAAAAAACTTATCTCTCCACTGCACTCTCCCCCCCGATGTCAGAGTCAGAGTCAAAGTCAAAGCCCCCGGCTGGGGATGGCGATTGTCCCGCGGCCATTAAAGCCACGCCGGGTGATGCAAAGCCGCACACCGGGTCTTGTTGTTAGAGCCCCCGGCGTGCGCTCGCAATGTCCCGCGGCCATTCCAAGCCGCGCGGGGCGGTGCTGTAAGGGCCCGCTCCAGGTGCTCTTCAACCCCGCAACTCGGGCGGGAGAAGTCGCCGTTGCGGAAGCCCCGAAAAGCGGTCTCCCAGCAGGGACCCGCGGGCTCACGGTGCCGCCGTCCGCCAAACCCGCAGTTGCAGCCTCCGAATCTCCGGGGGTCGGGTTGCAGCAGCATCCACCACCGCTCCACCCGCTCCGGACTCGGCCAGCCCCGTGACGGTGAGGTAAGTAGTCGGCAGCTCCGCAGCTGGAACCCCAGGTCGTTCCTGTCGGAGACCGCTCCACGTTGCAGCCCCAACGACAACGGAGACCCGACAAAGAAAAGGTCGGATCTCCCGTGCAGGGAGAGATTATAAAGTTACCCCCTCCCCCCCACCCCCCCACACACATACCCCAACAAAAAAAATAACAAAAACTACATAAAAACGAGACAAAAAATTATAAAACACAGACGGACTGCAGAGGCCGCTGATGACAAGGGTCACGCCGCCCACCGCCCATCGTATGCCTATAGTTTTACAGCATACAATTCATCTGCTCTTTGAACCAATCACTCACCTTGCCTTATCATTTCTCTTCCCATGTTGCTGCCACTTTTCTTTCCCTGGTCTCTGAATGATGAGCCTACTACACAGCTGATGATCAAACGGCTTTTGCAAGACCACAATATGACATTCGCCACCTTTCCCTCATTGTCCCTCCTTGTGAGTTCTGCATGGGTGCAGGAAGCAACACCAAAGCAGTCATTCATGCTCTCAATTTCCACCCAACATCGCTGAGTCCTTCCTTCACTCCATCTCCAGGTCAGAGAATCAGGATGCAGGTTGGCTGTAAACACACATCACATGCCCACACATTCCCAGACCTACATTGACCCTATTTCCATTCTCCTCAGTAAACCAGTTGTGAATGTATACGACCAAATCACTGTTAATCCCATGCATATTAATCTTCTGGATCTGCTTACCATGGGGTCATTATCAAATAGCTTACTAATATGCAAGTGGACAACATCCACTGCCCTATCCTCATTGATCACATTCATCACCTACTCAAAAAAATCAACAACATTTGTAAGACACTGCCATGCTTATTTAGCCCAGGTATCCCATTCTCCACCAAACGAAATTGTGTAAAAGTGCAATTTCATCAAGGCTCCCACCTCCTTCTTGATCTCAAACTGTACTTGCATATTAATTAACATTAGACTTTAGCCTTTACTGATACAGTGTGGAAACAGGGCCTTCAGCCCAATGAATCTGTGCCGACCAGTGGACACCCTGTATATTAACATTAATAGGGACATTTAAAATTTTACCAAAGCCAATAAACTTACAAACTTGTATGTCTTTATAATGTCAGAGGCTGTCAGGAAATACGGTCGTCGTGCAGATGTGTACATTTATTTCTACATGCCCTGCGGTGAAAGGTTGCATATTGAGGGGTGACCACATTAAATACAGATCTGACTGAGTTAAGGCACATTATAACTATCATTCAATAACTTCACCAGAGGGACTGTAGTGGTTCCAGCCAGTTCACCACCACCTCGTCAAGAGCAATTAGTGATGTGCAATAAATGCTGGTTATGCCATTGATCCTCAGGGACTGAAACATTAATAAAGACATTTTAAAAAGAATGTGTTCCAGGTGATTGGTGAATGAGGATTCCTTCACTACGCAATGTTTTCAATATTAACAAAATGCCTGTAACTCTTTGCAAAAATCAACACTTCCCATTAGGAATATTCCATGATTTACATTCTGATGCACCCAGAAATGGATTTTATTTTGAAAATGCAAGTTGTAAGTTGTTTGGAGAAGATGTGTTCAAGTGCAGAAACAAGGAAATGCAGATGCTGTTTTTCAAAAGTGCTAACTCAGCGAGTGACGCAGCATCACGGGAATGTGGATAGGTGATGTTTTGGATCAGGATCAGAACCCTTTTTGAGAATGATTGTGGGGGGGTGGGGGTTGAGATAACTGGATGAGAGCAGAGGCAGGACATAGTCTGGGGAGGAGAGTTTTTGGATAAGCAGATGGTTGGACAAACTTCTTTTATAAGTTCAACTCTGTTTTATCAGACATATATTGGGTAGATCGGAAGATTTTTTTGCGGCATGGTAAATGCTAAAGGGCATAGATTTAAGAGGAGGGGGAGGAATTTTACAGAAGATATGTGGGGCACATTCTTCATACACAGTGTGGTGGTGCATGGACTGTGCATCCAGGCAAGCAATCATGTACAATACCACCTTCTTTAGTATCATTGGAACACATACTAATCATGCCCAGCATATTTGTATCTAAATCATTTATATAAACCACAAACAGCAATGGGCCCAGCTATGGTCCCTGATGTTTACCAGTCATCACTGGGCACCTGTCCGAAAAACTCATTGGAGTTGAGATTTGAATGTGGCAGCTGAGAGGATGTCCCACAGTGAGAGATCGAGAAAGAAGGGTCAACATTTCAGAAGAAGGGATTGTACATTCAGGGCAGAAACAAGGAGAACATTTTTTTTCTCGAAGAAGTTTAGTGTTGCTCTTTGCAATGCACCATCCCAGAGTAGTATAGAGCTGGAGATGGACTGTGATGCAGGGGTGTGTGGAGTCAGCGGGGAAATGGTGTTGAGGCCAGGATTGGAACAGCCATTATCTCACAGCTGACTAGCCTCTGCCGATTTTTATCTCCTTTCGGATTTACTTTCAGCAGCGTCCCAGTACTATGGTGATACACAAGGGTGAATGATTTTTTGGTGTTGGAAAAACCTCCCAGGAGGGAATAAATATTGATGTCCACCGCATTGAAACATGTTAAAAGTGGCGATGTGTTTCCTTACGGGATGCTTTTCTCTCAGTAGTAATGATGAGCACCGCAGCAGTGTGCAAGCATCAGGGGAGGATGTGGGTGGGGTGAATGAAGGGATTTGCTTATGAGGCAAATCTCTGGAGTGTGCCTGCAGTGGTGTTTGACGATACGTGTCCTTTCTCAGCTCTTGTCCCTGCCCCCACCTTGTCCCATGAGGCTTCCAGCTCCTTTTCCAGGCTTCTAATTTGGTCCCAGCCAGCACCCAAAGTTCTGGAACTCCAGGCATGAAGACCTGGACCCATCTGCTCTTTGAATCAAGGTAACATCCTGGCGAATCTCTTCTGTACCCTTTCCAATGTAATGGCAACCTTCCTATAGCTGGGTAGGCAAAACTTTACATAGTATCCAAGTAGGGAATAACCAATTCATACTGCTGCATCATGACAATGAAGGCAAGCAAGCCAATGCCTTCTGAACTGCTCTATCCACCTAAAATGTCATTTCCACGGAACCATGTAGCTGGGCTCTCAGATCTATTATATTAATCTTCTGGATCTGCCTACCGTGGGGTCATTATCAAATAGCTTACTAAAATGCAAGCGGACAACATCCACTGCCCTATCCTCGTTGATCACATTCATCACCTTCTCAAAAAAATCAACAACATAAGACACAGCCTGCTTAAGACAAAACCATGCTTATTTTGCCCAGGTATCCCATTCTCCACCAAACGGAATTGTGTAAAAGTGCAATTTCATCAAGGCTCCCACCTGCGTCTTGATCTCAAACTGTACTTGCACATTAATTAGCATTAGACTTTAGGGATATAATGCGGAAACAGACCATTCGGCCCTACAAATCCGTGCTGAGCAGTGGACACCCTGTACATTAACACAGGGAACATTAAAAAGGGAAAATTTAAAATTTTACCAAAGCCAATTAACTTACAAACCTCTATGTCTTTGGACAGGACCTAGGTTTGAACAGAGGAGAACACAGCTGGGCCAACACTAGCAATGAGGCAAACCCAACTGGGGAGAAACATATTGGAGTCACTCCAGTTATTGAGATGTTTCCAACAGTATGTTTGTTCTGTTTTATGTCACAAGTCTGTGCTGCATTGCTGGTACATTGGTTTTGATGAGTTAATGACCTAAACCTATTTGCCTGACTACATGGAAAGCACAAAGGCTACACGCGGTTGTGGTAATGCACAGGCTAGGAGACTAGACAAACTAACTAACAGCAAACAGAGTCTCAATAAATGGCCAAACAAAAACTCGTGAGGTGTCACAAGGATAGATCTGGGTCTCAACTGTTTACATTCCATATTAGTGACGGATGAAGCGACTGTGTGAACCGAAGACAGATTTACTGTTGAACAAAGACAGGTGGATAACCAGGTTGTGAGGAAGAAAGAATGAAAACAGAAATATTAATTAAACAGGGTGAGGCTACACAATGTTGATCCACAAAGTGATTTTGGGATCCGAATGCATCAAACACAAATATTTAGCAAGAAGATAAACCATGGTATTTGAACATCTCATGGTATGTTGGCCTTTATTACAAAAGGTATTAAGTATATAAGTAGGGGTTGTGTTCCATCAATACCCACAGTGTGCAGGAAGGATGTCACTCAAGAGATATGCTTAACAAATACACAAGGCAAACCAGTTCAGATTAAAAACCATCTGTCATTTCTGTGGTTCATCTAGTTTCAGTTGCATAGTTTGACAGCCTTCCTCACAGTGCACAACTCCACCAATTTTGGAATCACCTGCAGACTTAATGAAACAAAACATCTACTGTGATGGCCATATCATATATACACACATTACAAACTACAGAGGTCCCAGCTACCATGTGCTTGTTTAGCATCGCACCTACATTCTCTCACTCCAAGCACAAATTACCTCCTTTATTCTTGAGCAGTCCTACCTTCTCCCTGGTCACCCTCTTGTAAAGTGGATAAAACCCTGGGGCCTGATCAGGTCTAGAAGCTAGGGGAGAAATAACAGGGGCCTGGCAGAGAGAGTGTAACATCTTCAGCCACAGGGTAAGGAGCGGGACACTGGAGGATGGCTTATGTTATGACTTTACTTCAGAAGGGCTGTAAAGACAAGCCAGGGAACTACAGGCCAGTGAGCCTAACATCAGTGGGGGGGAAGGTTACTGGAGAGGAATCTGAGGGATAGTGGCAGTTTATGTACAGGTAAGGATGGATTAGAACCAGTCAGCATGGCTTTGATTGTGGGAAATTGTGTCTATCAAACCTGAGAGAGAACCAGGAGAGGAGGGAGAGTGTTGGTCTGGAAGTGAACCAAGCACCAGGAGCTCTGCAAGGACAGGACCTAGGATTGAACAGAGGACACCACAGCTGGGCTAACACTAGCAATGAGGCAAATCCAACTGGAGAGAAACATATTGGAATCACTCCAGTTATTGAGATGTTTCCAACAGTATGTTGGTTTTGTTTTATGTCACAAGTCTGTGCTACATTGCCGATACATGGGGTTTGGTGAGTAAGTGACCTAAATCAATTTGCCCGACTACATGGAAAGCACAACAGCTACACGCGGTTGTGGTAATGAACACGCAAGAAGACTAGACAAACTAACTAACAGCAAACAGAGTCTCAATAAATGGCAAACCAATAACTCGTGAGGTGTCACAAGGATTAGATCTGGGACTCAACGGTTTACATTCCACATTAGTGACGCATGAAGCGATTCTGGGTGCAATTGTGAGAAATGGACTGAAGTCTTGGAGGCTTCGTTCATTTCTAATAATATCACTACAGAGGAGAAGAAGAGAGCATGGTTCATATTAGGCATAGGAAGGGAGGGTTATCATACCTTACGTACGTTACTTCTGCCAGCAAAGCCCACAGAGAAAACGTACAAGGAGTGTAAGGAGGTATTAATGGCTCATTTCTCGCCAAAACCTCCAAGGGCATCCAGAGGCAAGGAGCCTGAGCTAAAGAGGGCAGGGAGTCCCTCAGTGGACAAAGGTCAAGTGCAAAAGGACAAAGGTCAAGTGCAAAAGGACAAAGGTCAAGTGCAAAAGGACCAAGGTCAAGTGCAAAAAGACAAAGGTCAAGTGCAAAAGGACCAAGGTCAGGTGCAAAAGGACCAAGGTCAGGTGCAAAAGGACCAAGGTCAGGTGCAAAAGGACAAAGGTCACGTGCAAAAGGACAAAGGTCAAACGCAAAAGGACAAAGGTCAAGTGCAAAAGGACAACGGTCAAGTGCAAAAGGACAAAAGTCAAGTGCAAAAGGACAAGGGTCAAGTGCAAAGGGACCAAGGTCAAGTGCAAAGGGACCAAAGTCAAGTGCAAAGGGACCAAAGTTAAGTGCAAAGGAAAAAGGCCAAAGGTAAAAGGCAAAGGAAAAGGAGTCAAAGGCAAAGGAAAATTGCCATTCAAAGGGCAACTCTAGTCATTCAAGCTGCATTTAGGGGTATTAAGGTACGGAGAGAGAACCGGAACAAACAGAAGGCAGCAACGGTAATACTTGTATTGTATTGTATTGTATTCAAATTTGTTGTCATTGTCTCAGTTAGAGACAACGAAATGAATTTCCCTTACAGGCAGTATCATAAAAATAAAAATAAATAAATAATAATAAATAATAAAACATATTAAAAATAAAATATAATTTAAAAAAAAGTACAAACAGTGAAAGTCCACGACACAACATAACACAGTGGCACCAAGGTGAGGAAGGCACCATAGTCCAGCCAGCCTCCACTCCGTTCTTCCCAGATGTTCACTCGTGGTCGAGGCCTTCCTAGCACCCGCAGTCGCCGCCCTGGGTGGCCCGATGTTCAGGCCTTCACGCCGGGCTGGTGGAACGCCGACGCCGAACCCTGACGGTGAACATCCTCCTCAGCGGCCCGGACCTCCCGATCAGCCGCCTCTCGCAGCCAGAGTCCGCAGCTCCCGTGTCCGCAGGCCGAGCCGGGCAGAGTCGCAGGACCCCGCGCTGTCCATCAGCGCCGCCCGCGTTGGGAGCTCCGCAAACCGCAGCTCCATGATGTCGGTGCCACAGGTCCAGCACTCCGGGCTCCAGACGGCGATCCCCGGTAAGGCATCGCCAGCCCCGCGATGTATCAGCGCTGTCCCGCCGCTGCTGGAGCTCTGGTCGATCCCGGCAGGAAAGGCCACGCCAATCCAGTAGGTAGGCCGCTGGGGGGGGGGGGGGGGGGGGCAAGGACGCGACTCGAATAATAGTCGCGTCTTCACCAGGAAGCGGCTGAAGGACGGTATCCCCCACACCGTACCCTCTTCCCCCACATAAAAACACAAAAAACCCACAAAAAAACACACTTTTACATAACTAAATAAACAAAAAAACAAAAAGATACCAGGCTGTAGGTGGAGGCTGCTGGCACCAGCGCCACCGGAAGTACAACACCGGAAGTACAATACAATACAAGCAGCATTTAGAATGCATAGAGTATACCGTCAATACAAGGCAATGAGATTAGCAGCTATAATAGTGCAAACCCATTATAGGGCACGCCTTCAAATAGTAAGTGATTGCAAAACTTACATGAAGGTACGCAGCAGTGTTGTACTGCTTCAGGCAGCCTACCGAGGAATGCTTGTTCGAAAGCAACTGCGGTCCATGCATAAATCTGCCAAGGTCATACAGACTTATTATCAGATGCATAAACAGCGTCAGTATTTTAAGAAACTACACTGGTCTGCCATTGCGGTACAGCAACGATACCGTATATGCCAGATAAGAGATGTCCAAGTGAGACAGTATGATAGTTTGAGAAAAGCAGTGATTTGTATTCAGGCCTTATACCGCGGGATCAAAGCCAGAGTATTGGTAGAGAAAATCATGGCAGCATGCCGTATTAAGTCATTCATAAGAATGTGCATTACAAGAAAGCATTTCTTGATGCAAAAGGCGGCTGTAGTCACTCTGCAAGCAGCATACCGTGGTTTAAGGGCACGCTACAAAGCTGTGCATCAAGCAGTCATTTCGATCCAGAGATGGTACAAAGCATGCAAAATAGGGCATTCCCAGTTTGTGCAATATCAGTCAATGAGGGATGCAACTATTACCATTCAGACTGCCTACAAGAGTATGATGGTTAGGCAGGGGGTTAAGCAAAAGAGAGCTACTGTAAAAGTGCAGTCAGTACTCCATATGAGTTGGTATCGGAAAGAGTTAAGTGGACAAATAGATAAACAACAGAAAAGGCTTAAACGATACAAAAGGCTTAACCAATATAGGAAAGCCAGTGTTGTATTGCAGACAATATAGATCCTACTTCTTGATAAAGAACCAGAAAGGTGACTTAAGAAGACGAGTAGATGAACAACAGAAAAGGCTTGAACGATGCAAGGAAAGTATGAATAAATGCAGAGAATTCAGTCGCCGGGTGATTTTGGTGAATTCCATTGGCGACTACCTATGTCATCCGGCAACAGGTACCAGCGACTGAATTCTCTTCAGTTGTCGCCGACAGGGTCATTGTCGCGGGAGGACGTAGGTTGACTTCGGTTGTCGTACGTTGTCGCCTGTGTGGTCATAGGTTGTCGTAGGTGTGGTTGTGGGTGGACGTCTAAATGGGTCGCCGGTTGTCAGTAGCTTGCCGTAGCTTGACGTCGACTAGGTGGTAGGTTGTCGTAGCTTGTGGTAGACAGTGTCATGCGGGGGGTCCAGTCACCGCTTTTTCGGTAACCTGCTACGACTGTGATAGTCACCGGCGGTCGCCGAAAAAAATCGCCTAATTGTGACAGGCCCATGACAATATAACATATTACAGAATTGGATGGTAAATCACTGATGTTTCCAAAGAAAAGATCAGGTTAGGTCAGGTTCGGCGCATCTAATTTCACCAGTTTACCTGCATTTACTGTCTGCCTCAGGGCAGCCACTGAAAAGTCTCACTCTTACAGTTTGCTCTTCTATGCAAAGTGTATTTCCCATAGGTAAAAGCAGGGGGGGGAGATGTAATAGGACCCTCAGGGGGAGGAGGTAGGTGAGGCAGGTAATATCACAACATTTAAGAAACAAGGGCTGGTGGTGATGGGTAGAACCAGACTCGGGTTGCATTGACACTGGGGGAATGAATGAGCATTTTTTTGTCACGTACTGTACTGGGAGTCTGAAGAAGGGTCCCAACCTAAAACATCCACTATCCATGTACTCCAGAGATGCTGCCTAATCTGCGGAGTTACTCCAGCTTTATGCCCTTTTTTGTAACTCTGGGTTCATTTGTTTAAAGTACCAATTTCCACCCTGGTCACGTCACATGATTACAACTGAAAGCAATGTTAAATGCTTTTATTACTGTGCACAGTATAATTTTCTACTATTCAAAAAAACCTTTCCTGCAATACAGGAAACAGATTTACAAGAGTGTTTGGTTATGGCAGACAGGCCTAAAGTCCCCCGGCCCACCCCGCCTCCCCCGACCCACACCCCAGCACTTCCAGGCCGATCTGCCGACATCACCACCAGCCATCACTGCCTCCCCGGCTGTTTCCCGGCCTGGCTGCCGACACCGGCATGCATCGCGTCTCCAGACGCTTCCAGGCTGGGCCCATTGCTGCCAGCATAGGAGCATAGGGCCACACAGCTTTCTGGGCCTGTTTCAGGCTACGACTATCACAGCCGTCAACATTTACCTGCACTATGGAGCCACCATTGACTCCGCCGATCCACGCCTCTTCCCCGGCAGCCAGCAGGCCAGAGCCGTCAATTTGCCTCGATTCCAGCATCTCTCCAGAGATGCTGCTTGACCTGCTGGTTAATCCAGCAGCACGACATACAATTATAATCTCTTACTCAGTTATAACGGACAATCAGCAATAACATATCAGCGTTACAAGAGGGTTTTCTGTATATCAAAACATAATTGCTGCTGAATGTTTGCACTTTCAATTTTTCCATTAGCCAGTTTCTCTTGTGCTTATGTATGGACGGAATGAAGCCAGATCTCCAAGTGCTGAAATCAATCTGAGCACATTGCAACTGGAGGCTTTGAATGACAGTTCCTTTGAGCGTTGATCTGGGCTTTGGTGTGGGGCGGTGAAAGACTGTAGGTTTCCTTCGTGGATACTCAAGTGTGCTGGTGTTTCCAATTATGGGAACAGTAAGGTAATGGAAAACTATTAGCAATGTTGCTCACACTCATTGTTGCTACATTCATTCTGATTCATATCTCTTCAAGTTGCTTCGAGCTTTGCTTCCTGAACCACAGCAGTCCCTGGACAGAATCTTCTCTCCTTTGCCTGAATTCTGCGGTGGAATAATGTACTCCAGTGGCAAAGAGTCTTTCTCAGGTGGACACTCTGCTACGTGCATGGATGGGACCGGGGGACACAATGTTTTGGTGGCCACACGCGCATGCGCACACACACACGCACGAGGCTTCGGAGGCTCAATCCAGCGTTAAATGCAGCTCAACTCCGCCTGTCTCACCGGGTTAACTACAGCCCTGTCTGGACTGACGGGATACCAGTGCTGCTTCTCCGCGCTGGCCATATTTCCCGCAAGTCCAGGGAGGGCTGTAGGTTCACCTGGCGGGACAGGCAGAGTTGAGCTGGGTTTTGCGCTGGCTGTGGGCCTGGGGGCACCGCGCCCATCTGACTCCCCAGCATGGGAGACCCTAACGGGAGACGAATCTACCGCTGGCATAGCTCTAGGGGTCACTGAGACAGACCAGCTCCCCGACCACGACAAGGTTGCAATCCAACAAGGAATTACCGATTGCAGGTAGCAAGCTTTTCCTATTGCCCCAGAGCTGTCCCCGTTTTGATGCAAACTCCCCACCTCCAACATTTAACACAGTTTCTTCTCTCCGTGGTATTGCCTGACCTGCTGGGTGTTTTGTGTTTCACCTGTTTCAGATTTCTAGCAATTCTGAGCTCAATGTACCTGTTTCACCATGTTTTTGTGTTCCTTTTTCCCTTTGCCATCAAATGATTAATAACCAGATAAAAAGCTGAAAGGAATCATGTTGGCTAGACAACCTTGGACTCACCCCATCACAGACATACCCTTATTATGCAACTGTTCTTGAATTTGGAGATGAGTTTCCAAACTTCTATTCCTCCTGCCTGAATCACTCACAGGCTGACTTCATCTTAACAAAAAAAGTCCTTGGAAGAGCAAGAGGTTTAATAAAAATATAGATTTTTACTTTCTTTGATGGCCTCTGTAAAGTTTTAATTGAAGATTTAAAAGAAACAAAGGTAGTAAAGTAAATTAGTCTGATATTATAGGCTGATAAGTGTAATCTCCGACAGTGAGGATATTTGATACTGTGACAGCACCTCCTCCCTCAGATGCTGCTCTGATCCCCATCACTGGCAGACAGGCCAGAAGAGGCCAAAACCAAGACTCATTGGAAACAGCTGGGTCCAATTAGTTGGCATCAGATTGCCCCAAGATAGTCACAAAATGCTGAAGAAGTCTGAAGAAGGGTCTCGACCCGAAACGTCACCCATTCATTCTCTCCTGAGATGTTGCCTGTTCCGCTGAGTTACACCAGCATTTTGTGTATTTGGTTCAAATCAGTATCTGCAGTTCCTTCCTACACATCAGATTGGTCAATCTGAACTACAGCACTCTACTCCTTATAAAAACCCTGGGTGGAGAAGGGAGATGGTGAGAGAAAAAAAGAGGGAGAGAAAGTGGGGCGCCTCCCCGCTAGCTGTGTTCCCCTGTCGCAGGTTCGAGGAAGACTGGGGCACTGGTACAAAGCCGAGACCGCCAATGTGTGGTCAAGATTGAGCTGCTGGAAAGTAGCTGTAAGCACCTGTACCGAGGCTAAAACTGAGTGGTCGTGGCCAAGCCTGTAACGCCAGCTTCTTCCAGCCCTTAGGCAAAGAGGAGCTGCACCCACACACGCGCATATGCGCGCGCGTGCACACACACACACACACACACGCAAAGACTAAGCTGCCAGGAATAAGATCACCAGTGACCAGGTACAGGTGAACTGCAGGGGATCGCCACGCCTCATCCGAGACCAGGATTGAGCTGCCAGGACACGCCAGAGATTGCCACTGCCAGAGATTGAGGATAAATGGGGATACTGTGGATAGGGTGAGCTGCTTTAAATACCTGGGAGTCCACATCTCTGAGGATATGACATGGACATCACACGCTGCAGCACTCGTGAGTAAGGCAAGGCAGCGCCTTTACCACCTCAGGCAATTGAGGAAATTCAGAGTGTCTCCGAGGATCCTCCAGTGCTTCTACTCAGCTGCTGTGGAAAGCATCTTGTCCGGAAATATTACAATCTGGTTTGGGAATTGTTCTGTCCAGGACAAGAAGGCTCTGCAGAGAGTAGTGCGTTCGGCCGAACGCACTATGGGAACTTCACTCGCCCCCCTGCAGGAACTATACATCAGGAGGTGCAACTCCAGAGCCAATAAAATCATGGGAGACCCCTTCCACCCCTGCAACGGACTGTTCCAGCTGCTACGGTCAGGCAAACGCCTCCATTGCCATGCTGTGAGAACGGAGAAGTTGAGAAGAAGCTTCTTCCCAGAGGCCATTGTAAACTCCTATCTCACCAGGGGCTAACTTTTACTGTACCACTCTACTACTTTTTCTTAAAATTGCTGGGTTTTTTCCCTTTTTCCTCCGCCCACAATATTTAATATGGAAAAGAATATGTGATTCTGTTACATTCTGTTTGTAGTTTGTTTGGTTGTTTGTTTGTTTGTCTTTTTGCACAAAGTCCGCGAGCATTGCCACTTTTCATTTCACTGCACATCTCGTATGTGTATGTGACAAATAAACTTGACTTGACCTGCCAGCTCACATGGACCCTGACGACGGGGGACAGCGCCTCCATGTGGACTTGGATTTTCTTGTCACTGTAAATAAAATATCTCATGCGAGTTCACCCGACTGCGAGTGTTGGTGTGGTCGATGCTGAACCCGGTGTCAACCCCCGATGACACAAGCTTATAGCCTTTAACAGCAGGGGCTTAACGTCTTTATTTAAGCTTCTGGAAGGGCACGTTCAACACCATCACAATATATTTATGAGCATTTTATTATGTTTTTAATGAGGGAGGGTTAGAGTTTTTTAATCAAATAGTACAAGTTGTTTACTGCCCTGGTGTGTACTGATGACAATGCTCTTTGAGATACAAATAATCCAAAAATTCCCAAAACAAATTGTTCTAATGAAACTGCGGGTAATTATTTGTTGTCAAAAGCTTTTGCTTTTCTGTAAATAAATGATTGCATTAGACCTTTTAGCACCTGGTTTATGTAAGAAATATGTGGCTGCCCTCATCAACGTGTGGATAAGTTGCACGGGCACTGACTGGTATAGGGTGATTTCACGAAAGGTCACTGGAGCGTAAATCCCCACTCACGTGACCGAAAATTTTAACTGGGGGACAAGCGTCACTTCCGGTACATGTTAGTGAATGGGAAAACACGCACTTTCACACCCGTTAAAAACATCGAAAACGGCCAGGTTTTGAGCTGCAATTTACGGAGCCGGTCGGGGTGACCGTGAGGAACAGCTACCTAAATTTACAGTCCAAAAAAAAGATAGAAACTAAGGTAAATACAAGAGGGAGCTGAAGGTGTAAAAACGGCGGAAGTTGATTGCCGACATTTTTCATGGAGATTTAAAGCTCCAAAATATCGGGAATTATCGCGTTTGCTCGCTGCATTTCATCAAAAGTGGCATTATTGACTTTGTTATCTTTATTCATTTGTTATATGAAAAGTATTAAAAGTTAGAAATCCGTCAGTAAAATTGCAAAATCGCCCATGGTTCTCAGGTGGGTTTTAACATGCAAAATGAAAACGCTTCTGAAGCTCCATTTACCATTTAAATAATCGTAAACTATCAATGCGTTTGGAAATCAATTTTACTGAGATGCAAGTTTACGATTATTTAAATGGTAAATGGAGCTTCAGAAGCGTGTTCATTTTGCATGTTAAAACCCACCTGAGAACCATGGGCGATTTTGCAATTTTACTGACGGGTTTCTAACTTGTAATACTTTTCATCTAACAAATGAATAAAGATAACAAAGTCAATAATGCCACTTTTGATGAAATGCAGCGAGCAAACGCGATAATTCCCGATATTTTGGAGCTTTAAATCTCCACGAAAAATGTCGGCAATCAACTTCCGCCGTTTTTACACCTTCAGCTCGCTCTTGTATTTACCTTAGTTTCTATCTTTTTTTTGGACTGTAAATTTAGGTCGCTGTTCCTCATGGTCACCCCGACTGGCATAGTTAATTGCAGCTCAAAAACGGGCCGTTTTCGATGTTTTTAACGGGTGTGAAAGTGCGTGTTTTCCCATCCACTAACATGTACCGGAAGTGACGCTTGTCCCCCAGTTAAAATTTTCGGTCACGTGAGTGGGGATTTACGCTCCAGTGACCTTTCGTGAAATCACCCTATTCAAATTTTATTAAAAAAAACTAGGCTGATATTCACAAATAATAGAAATGTTTCGGACCTCATTTTAACGGACTTCTTTATACAGTATTTTCGTTGTATGGAACGGATTTACCGACCTTCACCGCCAGGCTGGGCTGCCACCACCACCCTAGACCCGCACTGCCTCCAGGCAGCTTCCAGGACGGACCTATCGCCGCCCCACACAGCTTCCTCGACCGCTTTCAGGCCTGCCACCACCGCCGACATTTACCTGCATTCCGCGACCAATGGCAACTGGATTCCAGGACCGGTTCTAGTCTGAAGAAGGGTTTCAACCCAAAACGTCGTCTATCTATTTTCTCTACAGATGCTGTCTGACTTGCTGAGTTACTCCAACATTTGGTACTTGTGTGTTTGTCGATACAAATGAACTTTATTTATCCCAAGGGTGAAATTGATCTGCTAAGTCATAAAACACAAGATACGTGCAATTAAAGTGACAGGTGGAAAGGATTGGGGATGTGCAAAGATTTAGGATGAGAGGCGAGTCAGTCTACTCCTGGCCAGAAGGGGGAGGAGTTGTACAGTTTGATAGCCAAAGGGAAGGATCTCCTGTGGCGTTCTGTACGGCATCTTGGTGGAACCAGTCTGTTGCTGAAGGTAGTCCTCACGTTGACCAGTGTGTCACGGAGGGGGTGAGCTGTATTGTCCAAGATGCTCCACAGTTTGTAGAGCATCCTCCTCTCCAAGACCACCTTCCATGCATCTGACTCCATCCCCAGGATGGAGGCAGCCTTCCTGATGACCTTGTTAATCTGCAACTAGTTTTTTTCCCCCTACTACTTATACGATTATAATTCCTTACTTGGTTATAGCGGAAAATCCGCGATAATCACACAATTTCCCTCTCCCCTCCTCCATGGATCGTTATAATGAGGGTTTGTATGTACATCTTCATTGAGTCAATAACAGAGTTTAACAATCCAGATTCAGGATGGAGGTCTTAGACTTCCTAAATTCTGAGTTTGGTTCCTCTTTTGATACTAGGAAATGCAAGAGGTTTATATAAACCAGTAATGACCCCGCTTCCCTTTTAGATTTATTGCCAAGTGTTAGAACCTTGTCTCGTAGACAATGCTATTCCTGCTACTTCATCTGACACAGATAACGCTTCTATTGTGGTTCTGTTTGAGGAGACATCATGTCACTCCCAACACCTGGACAAACAGGTATTTTACACATATTAAGCAGTTAGATGAGGCATTGTGCCCTTTAAACAATCCAATTTTATCTTTGATTTGTTGCTCAGATCAGAAACCTACCCGGTTAAATATAATTAATTTTTGGCCAGACCTGGTATGAGCAGATTCTCAATTACTTTAATCAACCATTAAAACATTGGGGCACGTTTCCACACTGTTTTGCTGCTGGGGACACCAGGATCAGGCAACATTATAGTGTATGGACAAGGACACTCAGGTGATGAGGACCGTCGGGCCATTTCGTCCCTCTTTGGAAAACTGAAACACGGCCAACTAAGTGTGGACCCCAGACACCATTTTACCAGAGAACGTGACTGCTATCCTCAATGTATCTGCCAGAATAGAGAACAGCTCAGGATCCCCTCAAAGGCTTTTACTGAGAGACCAGTAAAGTAAACACAACTGCTTAAGGGCTATCAAAGGGGATTCCTGTGATTGTTATCAATGATGCACGGATAACGACACGTATGATTTTTGGAGTTCTCCAGAATCTGCGCCTTTGCCTCGTTTGTTTGGTAGCATAGAAATTATCTTCAGAGATGCTGCCTGTCCCGCTACTGCAGCTTTTTGTGTCTGTCTTCAGTTTAAACCAGCATCTGCAGTTCCTTCCAACACATTTTGTCTGCTCCACTGGAGAATCTCAAGATATGTCTACTTTGAAGAAGTTCTCCTCTTTCCGACGAGAGTTCTGCACCATCCTTTATCACTGCTCTCCGACCACGTTTTAACCCAGACTTGCAACCACAGCCACGTGTGCTTTCTCGATGCTGGCCTGCGCCTCCATCTTCTACCTCGGGGATTCCAGCTCCGGACCTCCCAGTCCGTCTACAGGTTCCGACAGTCAAACTACCGCACTGATGCCAGGCGCCAGCTCTCAGATACCTCCTCGGACCATGATCCCACAGATGAGCACCTAGCCATAATCTCATACAATTTCTGATTTTATCGGCTCTGGATGTTTGCATTCCACAGCCTCCAACCTTATCATTTCGCAGCCCCGCCCAGCCCAATTTTACCTTCACCCCAAAACAGAACTGCCCTGGCAAACCTATTACTTCTGCCTGCTCCTGTCCCACTGAAATGATGTCCACGTACCTCGACTCCATCCTATCTCCCCCCCCCCCCCCCCACCCCCCACACACACACACGGGTCGAATCTCTCCCGACCTTTATCCAAGATACCTCACATGCCCTTCTTTTCTTCAATGACATCCACTTTCCGAATCACCATTCTTCCACCTACACGGTTGACATTCAGTCACTACACCTCCATTCCCCTCCTCCGGGAAGGCTTTAAAGTCTTCCGTTTGTTCCTCACCTGCAGAACCATCCAATTTTCCTCTACTAACACTCTACCCTGCCTAGCAGAGCTGGTCCTCACCCGTAACAACTTCTCCTTCAATTCCTCCTACTTCCCCCAAATCAAAGACTTAGCTATGGGCACCCGCATGGGCCCCAGCTATGCCTGCCGCTTTGTAGGGTACATTGAACAATCCCTGTTCCAGGCATACACTGGCCTTATCAGACTCTGCGTCCGCATCATTGACGACTGCATTGGTGCTACCTCCTGCACCCATACAGAACTCATGGACCATTAACTTCACCAATTTCCATCCTGCACTCGAATTCACATGGACCATCTCCAACACCTCCCCCCCCATTCTTGACCTGTCTCCATCACAGGAGAGACTATCGACTGACATCTTTTTGAAACCCACTGACTCCCACAACTATCTCAACACTTTTTCCCACCCTGCTTCCTGCAAAGATCAGCGCCTACTCCCAATCCCCCCCATCTACGTCCAAAATGGTCAGGACATCCGAGATGTCCTCATTCTTTAGGGAACAGGGGTGCCCCCTCTCCCATCACAGATGAGGCCCTCATTCATCTCCATGGTACACAACTCCCCATCCCTCCGAGTCACAACAGACGATATCTCTAGTCCTTATCTTTCACCCGATCTGCCATCGCACACAACACATCATCCTCTGATATTTGCCACCTCCAACAGGATCCCACCACTAGTCACATCTTCTTATCTCCACTCTTCAGCAGAGACCGTTCTTTCTGCAACTCTCTGGTTAACTCATCCCTTCCCACCCAAACCACCCCCTCCCCAGGTACCTTTCCCTGCAACTGCAGGAGTGGCAACACCTGACCCGATAACTCCTCCCTCAACTCTGGCCACGGACCCCGACAGTCCTTTCTGGTTCACTTGCGCCTCCAACCTCATCTAGCTTATTTGTTGTTCAAGATGTGGAGTCTCATACATCGGTGAAACCAAATGTAGACTGCGCGATCGTTTCGCTGACTACCTTCGCTCAGTCCGCCTGCACCTACCTGATCTCCTGGTTGCGAAGCACATGAATTCTCCTTCCCATCTCCCCCCCCCCCCCCCCCCCCCCCCCCCAAAAAACATCACCCATTCCTTCTTTCCATAGATGCTGCCTCATCCGGAGTTTGTGTACACCCACACTGGCCTTTATGGCTTAGATCTTCTATGGTTAAGCGGGTTGCTTAGATCTTCTCCATTGTCAGACTGAAGCTAAACACACCTTGGAGGAACATCTCATATTTCGCTTGGGAAGCTTACAGCCCAGTGGCATGAATATTAATTTCTCTAACCCCAGCATTCTCTTTCCATCCCTCCCCACCCAAGCCGCACCAGCTTCTTGTTTTCACCCAACAGCATGTTTCCTTTATCATCCATACTTCTTTTACACATCTTTGATTCATTGTTCTTTATCTCTCTACATGGTCTAGATCTCGTTTCCCATTCCCCTGACTGAAGAAGGGTCTCGACCCGATACGTCACCAATTCATTCTCTCTAGAGATGCTGCCTGTCCCACTGAGTCACTCGTTTTTTTTGTCTATCTTTGGTTTAAACCAGCATCTGCAGTTCCTTCTTACACATAGAAATGAATCTGCATCTATTTCTCCCCCCCAATCCACCTATATTCCTACCTCTGGCTTCACAATTCTCATCTCTTCTATCCTTACCTCACTTTGTCTTTTCATCTCTAGCCTTTGTCCAATCATGTCAATTAACAACTCCCTCATCTGTATCACCCTTTCACTTACCAGGCTTTGTCCTACCCCATCATATAACCATATAACAATTACAGCACGGAAACAGGCCATCTCGACCCCTCTAGTCCGTGCCGAACACGTATTCTCCCCCAGTCCCATACACCTGCGCTCAGACCATAACCCTCCATTCCTTTCCCGTCCATATAACTATCCAATTTATTTTTAAATGATAAAAACGAACCTGCCTCCACCACCTTCACTGGAAGCTCATTCCACACAGCCACCACTCTCTGAGTAAAGAAGTTCCCCCTCATGTTACCCCCAAACTTCTGTCCCTTAATTCTCAAGTCATGTCCCCTTGTTTGAATCTTCCCTACTCTCAGTGGGAAAAGCTTATCCACTTCAACTCTGTCTATACCTCTCATCATTTTAAAGACCTCTATCAAGTCCTCCCTTAACCTTCTGCGCTCCAAAGAATAAAGCCCTAACTTGTTCAACCTTTCTCTGTAACTTAGTTACTGAAACCCAGACAACATTCTAGTAAATCTCCTCGGTACTCTCTCTATTTTGTCGACATCCTTCCTATAATTAGGCGACCAAAATTGTACACCATACTCCAGAATTGGCCTCACCAATGCCTTGTACAATTTTAACATTACATCCCAACTTTTATAGTCAATGCTCTGATTTATAAAGGCCAGCACACCAACAGCTTTCTTTACCACCCTATCTACATGAGATTCCACTTTCAGGGAACTGTGCAGTTATTCCCAGAACCCTCTGTTCACCTGCATTCTTCAATTCCCTACCATTTACCATGTACGTCCTATTTTGATTCGTCCTGCCAAGATGTAGCACCTCACACTTATCAGCATTAAACTCCATTTGCCATCTTTCAGCCCACTCTTCCAACTGGCATAAATCTCTCTGTAGACTTTGAAAATCTACTTCATTATCCACAACCCCACCTATCTTAGTATCATCTGCATACTTACTAATCCAATTTACCACACCATCATCCAGATCATTGATGTACATGACAAACAACAGTGGACCCAACACAGATCCCTGTGGCACCCCACTAGTCACTGGCCTCCAACCTGACAAACAACCATCCACCATTACTCTCTGGCATCTCCCATTCAGCCACTGTTGAATCAATCTTGCTACTCCACCATTAATACCCAACCATTGAACCTTCTTAACCAACCTTCCATGAGGAACCTTGTCAAAGGCCTTACTGAAGTCCATATATACAACATCCACTGCTTTACCCTCATCAATTTCCCGAGTAACGTCTTCAAAAAATTCAAGATTAGTCAAACATGACCTTCCAGCCACAAATCCATGTTGACTGTTCCTAATCAGACCCTGTTTATCCAGATGCTTATATATATTATCGCTAAGTATCCTTTCCATTAATTTGCCCACCACTGACGTCAAACTAACAGGTCTATAATTGCTAGGTTTACTCTTAGTCCCCTTTTTAAACAATGGAACAACATGCGCAGTACGCCAGTCCTCCGGTACTATTCCCGTTTCTAATGACATTTGAAATATTTCTGTCATAGCCCCTGCTATTTCTACACTAACTTCCCTCAATGTCCTAGGGAATATCCTGTCCGGACCTGGAGACTTATCAACTTTTATATTTCTCAAAGTGTCAGTACTTCCTCTTCTTTGAATCTCATAGTTTCCATAGCTACTCTACTTGTTTCCCTTACCTCACATAATTCAATATCCTTCTCCTTGGTGAATACCGAAGAAAAGAAATTGTTCAATATCTCCCCCATCTCTTTTGGCTCTGCAGATAGCTGTCCACTCTGACTCTCTAATGGACCAATTTTATCCCTCGTTATCCTTTTGCTATTAATATAGCTGTAGAAACCCTTTGGATTTACTTTCACCTTACTTGCCAAAGCAACCTCATATCTTCTTTTAGCTTTTCTAATTTCTTTCTTAAGATTCTTTTTACATTCTTTATACTCCTCAAGCATCTCATTTACTCCATGCTGCCTATAATTATTGTAGATCTCTCTTTTTCCGAACCAAGTGTCCAATTTCCCTTGACAACCATGGCTCTTTCCAATTTTTACTATTTCCTTTCAACCGAACAAGGACATAAAGATTCTGTACTAAAATTTCACCTTTAAATGTCCTCCATTTCTCTTCCGCATCTTTCCCATAAAACAAACTGTCCCAATTTACTCCTTTTAAATCCTTTCGCATCTCCTCAAAGTTAGCCTTTCTCCAATCAAAAATCTCAACCCTAGGTCCAGTTCTGACCCTCTCCATAATTATATTGAAACTAATGGTATTGTGATCACTGGTCCCGAACTGTTCCCCAACGCATACCTCTGCCACCTGACCCGTCTCATTTCCTAACAGGAGGTCCAGCACTGCCCTTTCTCTAGTAGGTACTTCTATGTATTGCTGCAAAAAACTATCCTGCACACATTTTACAAACTCCAACCCATTTACAGAATGTGTTTCCCAGTCTATGTGTGGAAAATTGAAATCTCCCACAATCACTACCTTGTGCTTACTACTAATATCTGCAATCTCCTTACATATTTGCTCTTCCAATTCTCGCTCCCCATTTGGCGGTCTATAATACACCCCTATAAGTGTTGCTACCCCTTTCCCATTTCTCAGTTCGACCTAAATAGCCTCCCTAGACGAGCCCTCTAATCTATCCTGCCAAAGCACTGCTGTAATATCTTCCCTGATAAGCAATGCAACTCTTCCTCACTATCTGAAGAGGGGTCCTGACCCAAAACATCACCTATCCATGTTCCCCAGAGATGCTGCATGACCTGCTGAGTTACCCCAGCACCTTTTTAAATTTACATCCTTACTGTCTGAGGTATTCCCCACGTCTTATTCATTACTTCTCAGCTTCTCTCCAATTTAAAACTAATTTATCCGATGAAGGGTCATTGACCAAATATTTGATTCTCCCTCCGTAGGTGCTGACCGACCTACTGAGTGCTTCCACCATTGAACAAAGTGTCTTGTGTTTCTGCGTTTTCAGAGTTTTTCTGTTTCGGCATTATTTCACAAAGTAGCCCCGACTTCTGCAAATAGTTCCCACTTTGTATCCAGTGCTTACGTGCAAAGAATGTGAAGGGAACTCACTAATTATTGGAAGTTATCAAAATGCTGCATAGACTCAGCACGTCACACAACATCCATGTAAAAACACTGTTAACATATCAGATAATGCTTGTTCCACAAGAACACAATAGCTAAAACCTACAGCTGCTGAAAACCTGAAATAAAACTTGCCCACACCAGCCAACGTGTCCCAGCTACACTAGTCCCACGTGCCCACGTTTGGTCCATATCCCTTCAAAACCTGTCCTAATCCATGTACCCGTCTGTTTCTTAAATGTTGGGATAGTACCTGCCTCAACATCCTCCTCTGACAAAGCTTGTCCCATATACCCACTGCCCTTTGTGTGAAAAACTACCCCTCAGATTCCTATTAAATCTTTTCCTCTTCACCTTAAACCTATGTCGATTCACCTACTCTGGGCAAGACTGCATCTACCCGATTTATTCCTCTCATGACTTTACATGATTATATAGATGTTTCATCTAACTTCAATAAACCATCAGGACACAAAGTGCTGGAGTAATTCAGTGGGTCAGGCAGCATCTCTGGAGAACATGGATATGTGACGTTTCGGGTTGAGACCCTTCAACTTTGATAAGCCACTCTTATCTTTTGCATTCAGTCTTCTGATTTTGCATCAGCTGCTCATGGTGATCATTGAAAGGATAAGAAATATTTCCCCCCAAATTCACTACATTAAGCATTATGCTCAAATATGGTCAGACATGTTGGCAGCACCATGTTAGGATATTATTAAAACATTTTGCAATTTTCACCTTGTAACTATTGTCAATGAAATGTCATCACAATGAAGCTGTTACCCAAGCAATAAATAGCAGCAAAAGCTCAACTTTCTGCGCTCAGACACAGTCACGTGAAGTGTCTCACCGAGAAACATCGCCTGTCCATTTCCTCTAGATGCTGCTGCCTGACTGCTGTTCCTCCATCACTTTGTCTTTTGCTGAGGATTCCAGCACCTGCATTCATTTGCGAAAGCCATATTATTCTGGGTATTATAAAGCAAGGTAATGATATTATTAATTTGGCTTCTATTCATGATGATGTGGGGGAGATTCAGTCATACTGGCAACCTTTCCCACTCTGTCCAGAAGCCATGCGGACAAGAGGGCCATTGTGAAGGCGAATCAAGCTCTCTGAATGACGTGTGGACAGAACAGGCTGGTCCAAGCACTGCACAGCTCCACACCACTCCAAAGGTAGCGCTCAATCAATTGGACATTGGAGAATTAGCTGAGACGAGGCAAGAATATCGGAAAGAATGGAGGAACTGTTCAAGGAGGAGATGGAATAAGGAAAATACAAAATAAAATTGCAGCCAGTAAGACTGGACTTAGTTTCTCTCACAAGAAATCTGTGACACCATTAGCATCTGAAACAGGACATAGACGGTGGTTAGGAGTGGTGAACTGGAGATGTCATTAGATGCCTCGTTGGAGACTTTCCCTGGTTCCGTTATATTCAAACATACTGCATTCTTTCATCAATCCAAATGGAAACAAAAATTAAGATTCTGACTGTCCAAAAGAGGAAAGTAGTCAAAAACAGCTCCAAAAGATATTTAGGAAGCTCTGCTAGGGGACCGAGAACACACTGCTTGTGACAAGAAATGGAGTTTCATTAGGTGACTCTTAATTGACTCAGCATATTTTTTCCACACCTAACTATTCTGAGTGTAAAGGCAGATTCAGAAATACCCCGAAAGTCTCCAAATGAAAATCTCTTTGGTGTCAGCACCTGGAGACCTAGCTTCTTTGGCAGCATCGTGCACAAAAGTAACAGAAGCTGGCATTTCCAACCAGATTTTTAGTAACCTCTTGTAATATTTTATGTAGCCATGTTTTTTTTAAACAGAAAACTGTACTGTTTGATAATAAAGGCATTTAGCAGTGTTGATGTTGAGGTGGTTGGAGTTTTTATGTTGGTTACAGACCTTTTTCTAATCAATGGACCATGTTCTAATGAACAGTATATTTTAGAACCTGGTCCATCTAACCAGCACTTTTGACTTCGGGAAGGTCAGGAAGTCGGCCACTTTCAGGATAATCAGACTCTGGAATAGTTCTGCAGACAATATTTATATGGCTGCTTAAGTTGTGTTTATGGTCAATGTGAAATCCCAGGGTGGCTATGGTGGGAGATTGCCATCAAAAGACACCAAAAGACACAACCAGATGGTTAGTTAAGACTTCCACTTGCTAATTGATGACCATTGCCTGTAACTATGTGGGCCACTTTATCAGTCAATGCCTGATTGTCTAGAACTTGCTGCACATCCAAGTTGCAAATGGAATTGAATCAATGTTGGAAGTTACAGGGAGAGAAATTGAAGAACTTTTGCAGTAATCGTCGCAGGGACTGATGATTGAGTTCCAATAACCACCATTTTCCTTTGTGTGAACGACTGCAACCAATAGATACTTACCAACTTGTTTTACAAGGGTCCCTGATGCAGCATTCCACTGCCTTGGCATCCAGAGTGGTCACTCTCATTCCTAGAATTGGTCCATGTTTAGAGCAAGGCTTTCTGGAGGATTAAATGCTCCTGATAAAACCTAAGCTTGCACCTCTGCTCTGCTTGATGACACCCCCCCAACTTACTGTCACTTGCTATTGACAGGGTAGTTATTAGTGACACTAAATTTCTTCAGTGACTTGAATATCATTGGGCCTAATGACAGGTAGACTCTGGTGTTGTAGTTGTATTGGAACTGCTTGTCTGGAGGAATGGAGAACAAGTATGCTGCCTCAAACTTTGCCATAGTCAGTGATCCCAGTGATTTCTTGTCACCGTGTCGAGTAAATAGAAATTGCTAAAAACTGTCTTGTGATGGCAAGAAGCAAAATAGATCTTGTCACTGTCTGAGAAAGCTGAACAATTGTTGCACCTGGCCTTTAAATATTTACCTGATGAATGTTGAGAATAGGCATGTTTTTGAAACTGTCTATTATTTATCCCCACCATTTCTCCTGTCTTACTGAGAATGTTTCATGACCTCCCTTGTCTGCATTGCTGTACAACATCAAAATATTAAATAAAGAAGTCTTCAATTTTCTCTGAATGTTCTTGTATCTTGGATTGCTAGCCAATTTGAAACACGTCACCACATCACCCTTGAAGTACAATCAACGTTGGAATGAATCATAGATGTAGATAACAATTTTGAGCAACTGAAAATAGTCAGGGTATAGGTCAAGAATAAAGGTGCAGTGCTGTGACAGAGCCTGGGGAATATTAAAAAAAAACAATGGTTAATAAATAAAATGAGGTGGAAATATACAATTACAGCAACATTTATAATGTGCATTTATATAAGCTCTCCAAAGTTTATACATTGAAAAACAAAACATATACTGTGCTCACATCTGGAGATTAAATCCGAAATTGCCCAACATTGAATGTACCCTAGTTAACAAAAATGTTGATAGCATAGGGAAACATTTGACTGAAGGTTAAGTTGTCTTCAAAGTTGAAATGTGTTGTGAAATGGGCAGGAAACTGATTAACAAGCAAGGCCTTCTCTTGAGGAAAACCCAGATTGTGGCATTAAGTTGAGACCAAGGTCTCAATTCAAGATATCGAATCAAATTTCAGGCACAAGGTTTACTGAATCAAGGGAAACTTAAGGAATATAAATGGAAGTGGGAAATTAATGTGGACTATTACAAGGAAACAAAAATGAAACTAGAAGGCAGATTTCATAAAGGTTTGAGTATTAGATAAACATAAAGCAAAATTCCTTACAAAATCACAAGTTTTCTACAACTATTTTATATGTCCTGCAGGTGAATTGCAGGAAAAATAAAATGTTTTCACATTGCATTCCACATTGACCAAGAACACAGTGCAACCAGGTGGGATTGCATGCATTTCTCCTGAACAGCTGCCTCAAATGCCAGATTTCAGGCAGGGCCTCCATTAAATGAACTCCTCCCCCAACCCAAAGTTCACATAATTTACATTTCAGTAGCTAAACAAAATTTATATATCATGCACACCTTGGTATAAAGGAAGCTTTCCACAGTAACCCATTGAATGAATGGATTGATTTCATTTAGGAATGTCCTGGCAACAATTCCAGACATGAATCACATTGCTTGGCTCAAAATGCCACATGGATGCATTGTTGCAAGCATTTACAGCACATCAATGAATGTTGGGATCATCAAACAATTTTTGTGGAACGTTAAAAGGAATTACTTCTTGTGCTTAAAATTTTGTAGTGAGTGAGGCGGGTCCTAAATCACTGGACATAGAGTGAGACAGTGTGGAAACAGGCCCTTCGGCCCAACTCGCCCACACCGGCCAACAATGTCCCACTTGCCTGCACTTGGTCGATATCCCTCCAAACCTGTCCTATCCATGTACCTGTTTAACTGTTTCTTAAATGATGGGATAGTCCTAGCCTCAACTACACCCTTTGGCAGCTTGTTCCACACATCCCTTAACCCTTTGTGTGAAAAAGTTACCCCTCGGATTCCTATTAAATCCTTTCCCCTTCACCTTGAACTTGTGTCCTCTGGTCCTCGATTACCCGACTCTGGTCAAAAGACTGTGCATCTACCCGATCTACATCCTCGTAAATCTTTTCTGAACCCTTTCAAGCTTGGCAATATCTTTCCTATAACATGGTGCCCATAACTGAACACAATATTCTAAATGCGGTCTCACCAACGTCTTATACACTGCAACATGACCTCCCAACTTCTATACTCAATATTCTGACTGATGAAGGCCAAAGTGCCAAAAGACTTTTTGACCACCTTATCTACCTGCAACTCGACCTTCAAGGAACCATGCACCTGTACTCCTAGATCCCTCTGCTCTACAACACTACCCAGAGGCCTACCATTTACTATGTAGGTCCTGCCCTTGTTCGACATCCCAAAATGCAACACCTCACACTTCTCGGTATTAAATTCCATAGCTGGAATTAATCATTCTGACCCAGGCTCACCTCAAGGTACAAGCCACAACTTTTCCCAAAGAGCCAAAATGAAACTAATTCCTATAGGTATGTTGTTAGCAGCTCAGCCTTGAATTATATTTTAAATTGGTCAATTTTCCATGTACCCATGCAGATTTTGGAATGTAAAATGTTTTCTCAATCGTCCTTTTAATAGTACATTTCTTTCACTCACTACCAAGTTCTCTACAAGATGTAATGTGCACTGCAAATGGATAACTACAAAATGTATACCAGATTTTTAACCGCCACGAATTATCCCATAAAACACGTCGACAGTTTACACATCGCATTAAGCAAAGAATTCAAGTGAATCCTTTACAAATACTGTATTGTTGAACACAGATCAAAAATTGTGTTTTCAGTCCTATTTTGAAGAAAAGCAGAGTGTATGGTTTTAGCCAAATTTAATGCCTATAACATGTTGTACAAAGAATTGTGGCCCACTTACAAAACCTCCATCTTCTTTTGTAACAAAAGACCTGTGCTCTCAGGAATTTCCACCTCTTCCACTTGGACAGGACATTTCACAAATTAACCTTTGTGAAAACATAGAAACCACTCCCCAGCAGCAGCCTATAATCTTGCTGCTTTATCACAATTTCCTGTAGATTGTCAATCCCAGGACAATAAAATCCCTCCAAAAATACAGGGTATTACTTGTCCCATTGTACCATGGTAGAATAATGCATTAGTAATCAAAACATTCATAAGGAACAAAAAATATGATTTACCAGATAATGAGTTTAAAACCTTCTGTTTTAAACAATGTACAAGGATGCAAATGTGATTTCTAGCTACAGAGGATATGATGATAGAAAATCCTGCAATAGCATCTTGTCAGTGTTTTATATTTGCTACAGCAATAATCAAATACTTCTCCATCACCTAGACATGGTTATCTTCTTGAGTAAAGGCGAGAAATCACACCACACAATGTTGCTGGTTTAATAAACCCAAGTAAAATTGTATGTCCCCAATACAAAACGACATATCTAAGTAATCTGAATGCACGACCAAAAAACACCAGGCAGCATGTTGCTAAAGTGTTAGCTTTAAAGAATTGAAAATTCATTTTTTAAATCAATAGAAACACTACGATAAGTAGAATCCATGTTTATTGAACCAATTCTACACTTCTTGAAATTTGGCAGCAAGAGATAGGAACGGTTTCAGGGGAAAACAGGGTTAACTACACGAGTAAGAGCAAAAGCAGTAAAAAAGCAAAACTGAAATAGAGCAGTGGGCATCGCCTGCGGTTGGAATCCGACGTAGGTTGGAAGCAATATTTCCTGTGGGAAAGGACAGCGAGTACAGCCTTCCCAAACCACAATTGTATCAAGGGTGGGTTTCCTAATTTAATACCATTGTGTTAAACAGACCATTAGTAAGACTGAAAAATAAAACAAAGTTAAGAATTAGATTCGACAACCCCATGGCCTTCTCCACCATCCAATAAAACCATGACTGGTTTAATCTCGTCTGAAATCTTGTCCAAAACGGGACTTTGCGCCCGTTCCCAATAAACATCAACTCTCCAGTTAAAATAGTATCAACTTTCTTAACTCTGCAGAGAAATCCAAAAGATTCAGAAGCTTTCATTTAGTTTTAAATTAACAACCCCTTAGTCCCAAACCATAAATTAATTTCTGCATTCTCTACAGCTCCCCATTCAATGAGACAAGCCTCAACTCTTAAATTGCAGTATCACTAACTTGCTCAATTCTTCCTCGTAAGATAATCCCCTTCCAGAAATTGCTTCGCAAAACTTCTGAACTGCCTCGAAAGTATATCCCACTTTCCGAATGAACACAGTGCTTCAGGCGTGGTCTCACCAACATTCTCTATAATTCTAACTTTCATACTGCACGTCCCCTCTGATTACCAGATATAACTGCACGCTATCTTATGTACAAAACCATCAGATCCCAGTATACAAGCAGCATTTTGTATTCTATCCACTTGTCAACTCCAAATCCATTAGGTTTATCTCGTATCTCTTCTACGATTAAGATGCTTGTTTAATGTGGCTCCCTCGTTTGCTTTTGTATCTTATATTGTTGGGATCTTTAGTGTCTATCCTAAAGTTATTTACAAAGGTTGTGCCATTTCCATTCTTCACAATAATGTCGTCCTTCTGTTTGACCCAAGGAGCCAACATTTACTTTGGTCATCTTTACTTTTTCTTTAGATCTTGCTGTCCGTTTTAATTTTTCTTGCTCATTTACCATCACCCCTCCCCCCCCCTCGGTGAACCAATTCTCTCAGTGTAAGTATTCGCTTTCCCGATTATACCCAAGCTAGACATTAGTTTAAAGATGGTCTGCTCCTGCACATGTTTTGTTGAAAGTGATTTTTTTTTTACATTCCTGAAATTTGTGCCACTTTCATTACTAATAAATTTCAAATCAATTTTCCCAGTTTACCTCTGATCGTTTCCACGGTAATTTAAATACAATGGTAAAATGAGAACATGGAAAATAAATGCAGGAGTAGGCCATTCTGCCCTTCGAGCCTACCTTGCCAGCAAAGTAGATAACCTCACATTTATCCACATTATACTGCATCTGCCATGCATCTGACCACTCATCCTACCTATCCAAATCACCCAGCAGCCTCATAGCATCCTCCACGCAGCTCACACTGCCACCCAGCTTTGTGTCATCCGCAAATTAAAATGTAATTCCTTTGTGTAAATCATTAATATATTGTAAATAACTGGAGTCCCGGCACTGAACCTTGCAGCACCCCACTCGTCACTGCTTGCCATTCTGAAAAGGACGCGTTAATTCCGACTCTTTGCTTCCTATCTGCCAACCAGATACACCACATCTACTGGCTCTCCCTTATCCATTCTACTTGTTACATCATCAAAAAATTCCAGATGATTAGTCAAGCATGATTTCCCCTTCATAAACCCATGCTGACTTTGACCAATCCTGTCACTGCTTTCCAAATGCGCTGCTATTACATCTTTAATAATCAACTCAAGCATCTTCCACACTACCGATGTTAGGCTAACTGGTCTAGCCTGCTAATTGCCCTGTTTTCACTCTCCCTCCTTTCTAAAAAATCAGGGTTACATTAGCTACCCTCCAGTCCACAGGAACTGATCCAGTCTATAGAACATTGAAAAATGATCACCAATGAGTCCACGATTTCTAGGACCACCTCGTTGAGTACGCTGGGATGCAGACCATCATGCCTTGGAGATTTATCTGCCTTCAGTCCCTACAGTTTATCTTACACTATTTCATGACTAATGTGGATTCCCATCAGTTCCTCCCTACCACAAGATCCTCAGTCCCCTAGTATTTCTGAGGACAGTTGAGAACAGTTTTCATCTCAGTACATCAGAGGCACCACGTTCAACCTGAACTAATAAAATTGTATGTGGCTTCTCCATAAAGCAGCCACATCTTCCAAACGTTTAACCTACCAAGTGTGAGTTTTCTTCACTCAGACTCCATGTTGACTAGAGCTCCACGCAAGCAGTAAACTGGAGACAAGCCTTTATAGAACAGCATGGATTTATACATACCCAACACGACGTCTCAACTTTGCACAGGTGCACAATTCAGCAGGGCTTGTTACCCTGTGCCTGTGAAAGGAGCAAACAAAAAAAAACAGGTAAGCATTCCATTTCAAGAGTTAAGTGCATTTGTCATACATACCCACACCAGAACAATAAAATTCCTACAGCAGTTAACACACCCATGAACATAACACAAAGATATAAAAATATAACAAACTAATAACTATAATACTAGGTAACCATAATAATGCAAAACCCAAGTCAATTGTGCAACATCGTCCATAGAGGATCATAGGGAAGTTAGTGTTGTACAATATTCAAGAGTCCTTTGGTCACTGGAAAGATGCTGGTCTTGAATCTGGTGGTCATGGTTTTCATGCTCCTCCATCTTCTTCCCTATGGTAGTTGCAAAATGAAAAGGCCAGACTGAGTGCGGGTCTTTGATGATTTTGGCAGCCGTCTTGAACAGCGCCTCGCATAAATGATCTAGATTCTGGAGTGGTCATTACCTGTGATGGACCATGCAGTTTTTACCACTTAAGTAGTTTCTTTTGTTCCTGGATATTCGAGTTGCCATGCCAGGATGGGATGCAATCAAGATTCTTTCTTCCGTACACCTGTAGAAATTCAATACAGTATTTGTTGACCTACCGAATTCCCTCAACCTTCAGGATGTAGAGGCATTGATGAGCTTTCTTTGAGAGTACATCAAAGTGCTGGGCACAAGACGGATCTTCAGATATGCACGCCCTTGAACTTGAAGTTGTTAACTGTTTTCACCACCACCCAGTTGATCAAGGCAGGTCAGTGGATCCCCAGCTTCCCCTCTTGAAGTCAACAATCATCTCCTTGGTCTTGATAATGTTGAGAGCAAGATTGTTGTTCTAGTTCCATTCCTGTACTGACGCATCATTACCTGTAATTTGGTCAACCAGAGTGGTATAGTCTGCAAATTTAAAGATGGCATTGGAGCAGTATTTGTCTGGTCATGGGTATAGAGACAGAGCACACAGTCCTGATATGCATTTGTAGTCATGGTAATCGAGAAAGAAGTGTTCTTGCCAATTCTTACTGATTGTGATCTGCTGATGTGGAAGCTAAGGATCCAATTACACTGGGATGAGCAGATACAGTTCTCTGGTGTTCAATACGTTTGCTGGGGATGATGGTTGAACTACAACCTAGCGTACGTGTTCTTAATGACCAAGTGGTCCAAAGAAGGATGAGAGGCAAGAGATCACATCCCATTGATCTGTTGTAGCAGCAGGCGAATAGCAGTGGGTTCAGATCATGAAGGCAGGAGTTGAAAAGAGTCACAACCTACCTCTGAAAGCATTTCAGCCCCATGTTAGTAAACTTACTCTGCTTGGGCACAGTATTATGAATGCCTCTTTGACAAGGTGGGAAGGTCTGACCTTCGTAATGAGATTGAAGATGATCGCAAAAACTCCAGCCAGTTGGCCCGGGCAGATTATGCCGTAGGGGTTGGATGCTTTCCAAAGATTCGCCTTCATGAAAGATCTTTTGACTTTGGCCATGGGGGACTGAGATTTCACTATATTAAGAAGCTAAGGGAGAACATTGATATACAAAAAGTATATCAGTGTTCTCCCTTTCGACATTGATAAAAAGCATTGAGCTTATCTGGGAGTGATGCCTCGCTGACACTTGAGCTACTAGTTTTCTGACACGACCTTGTATCACCTGACATGAATGCCCAAGATCTGGTCCTCAGTAGCTTATGGATCTCCTGGTTTATCCAAAGCTTGTGGTTAGGGAACATTCAGATGGTTTTGGTGGGAACGTACTCCTCCACACATATCTGTACAAAGTTCTTAACAACAGTGATATTTGTTCCAAGTCCACGGGTAAACAATCTCATGTCATTCCATAGCCTCTCCTGACAAGATCTGAGCAATTCTCACTGCTCAATCTGCACTTTTCAGCCGCTGACAATACACAGAAAGGAGCAGCACTGCCAGGTGATCTGATTTTCCAAAGGGAGAACAAGGGATGGAGCGATGGGCATCTTTGATAGCAGAGTAGCAATGGACCAAGAGTATTCAATCCTCTGGTGCTGTAGGAAACATGCTGGTAGTAGTTAGGAAGCGTTATCATCAAACTAGCCTTGAAGTCCCCAACTAGGATGGGAAAGGCATCAGAATATGTTGCTTGGTGTTTGTCGACCATGTCCTTCAACGCTGGCTGAACGTCTGCCTTGGGCGGGATGTAGACTGCAGTCATGATGGAAGCAAATTTCCTCAGGAGATAGAAGAGATAGCACTTCATTGCTCAATGTTTCAGGTGTTGGATGGGGCCACTACATCGGAGCACCATGAGGAGTTTACCAAGATTCAGACAATACCTCTCTTTCCCCAGTGATGCCATCCGGCACATGCAGTGGATTGGGAAACCTTCTGCTGGAAGGCAGAGTCTGGAGATATGGGCAAGCCATGTCTCTGAAACACAATCCACAGCATTGGTTCCCGTCCCTTTATTAAAGCAATCTTGCCTTTATTCCTCAATCTTATTTTCTTGGGACCATCAACCATGGAGGTCTCCCCACCAATTCCAGGTACTATGCTGACAAGATCGGCCGACGACAAGAGATCACGATCGCTCTAATGGTAGTTAAATGGAGGAGCAGCCTGTCGGTTACAGCACCGATTTGTGCCGTTTCTCTTAACACAAGTTCAAAACGGCTGTCTTTAATCTAGACCTGTGTGCTGTTGGCAAAATATCACCACTCTGGCCCTATTTTTGGGAGAGAATTTGGGTACATACACCAGGTGGTAAACAATTTAAGTACTTCTATGGAAACGATAATTACATCACACAAGGGCAGCATGCAACTCAAGCTTTTACAAATAGTAACAAACTTCAGATTTAGTGATCGGAAAATAGATAAAGTAAAAAATTAGTCTCAAATAGGCAAAATCTAATGCGTGTTATTAATGCTCGAGGACAATATCAAATTTTCATTTAAAGTTTTACCCGAACTAGTCTATATTTTGTGTGTTTTGTTTCAAGTTTTAATTTAAAGTATTCAGCGTTTAGCAAGAGTTGCATTACATTCGTGTTATGATGGGCAAATTTAGACTCTTTAATCAAGACACGGTTAAAACAGAACAAGTTTATCACTAGTTAACACTAATTAGAAATTTATATGCCTATTTTCCTATTTTAATGTTTGGAAGTTTACATTTTTAACCATTTATAACTGTAATAGTTACCAAGAAAGGTTGTATATACACATCAGTGCCTTAAAATTAGAGATGTCTCATTACGGTTACCTTGTGCATTTTGCGAGGTGGTTAAGGTTTAGTCATCCGTCCTGCGAAATATTCCTTTAAAAAAATCAGCCATCATCTTTCATTTCATCATAAAGACATTGAGCCCTGTAAACTGACTGGGATTGCCGAGACTTAGTCACATTAACACTGAAAATTGCAAATACATTTTAAAACTCAATATAGAAAGACATTAACTTTTTGTATTCATTAACCTCGTGCGTTTTTTTGTTTGGTGTTTGTTAACTGTGACATCGGTTATTGGACTCCAAACACTGAATTACCCAGGACCCCGGTTTGGCGTAATATCAAACGTACGATATTAACGTTGTTAGTCGCAATAAAGAATCTATAAGGAATATTTTGTCTTTTAACAATTTATGTCAAAGCAGTGGTCTTACCTCTATCTTCTTTAGGTTTTGTTCACATAAAATGCAGGCATAAACAAATCCGCTGTATTTATTTTAGCAAGATGAAACCATTTGTGTGTTTATTTCACCGTTACTGTACATATTAACCAAAATACATGCAACAGGTTTAACCGGTTTTCTTTTAACTTTCATCTCAATCCAAGGACTTTAACCAAGCTATTTTTTTTTGGTAAAAAGAAATCATTTGAACACCAAGGTCTTTAAATTTATATATTGAAATGTTTATTGTACTGCAGGAACAGAAAGATTTTATTTCTAAGGAAAAGAGGGAATTCGGTTTAGTTCTATACAAAAGAATTAAACTTTATTGACAAACTGGTGCAATTGTGTCGGACAAATGTTTAGCTACCTATTTAGGCAGGCTCACACAAGGAGTGTAATGCATATTTATGTCCAGGCACAGATTAAGGATAACAGACATTTGTGGTTATAAACTTCCAACAACACACAAACTCAATTTTAGCTGCAGTGTCCCTTTTTACATTAGCAGTAAGACCCTCTCGAAGTTTGCCAGAAGCACTGAGGGGAAATGGAAAAAGTAGCATTTTGGAAAATGGGGAATGGAATGAAGAAAATCCACTAGCTTCCAGAATTATTTCTCACATGATGGACCATAATTTTTGCTAAATGTTCACCTCTTAAATTACTATAAATGCCTGAATACAAGATCCCAGCTACCCAAACACTTGAAACACTTTTGTACAAAGTGACAGACATTCTCCATGAAAATTAGGTTCCTACAGATCCAACACAAAAACCCTAAAGCAAATGCCCAAAACCTACCCATGTGCTAAAATAATGGTGTCAAACGTCCTTCAAAATGTTTTCTTCAACATCATTAATGTTCAGTAATTGCTGTGGAGACATGTGTACAGCTTCTGAGGTTGGGTAACCCCAAGCTTCAGGAAGATCAGCCAGAGGAAAGTAAAATCTCCCTACCCTCACTACCACATTTCTTGCAATGCCTCCTAGCAGTGTTGACAAATATATTACTGCAGCTGCTTGGCCAGTTACCTAAACTTAATTAAAATGCAAAATAACATAAGAGCTGAGATCAGGCACCGTGAGCTGAATGACTGTCACGGACGGTCCTTTCGAGAATAATAAGCAATTTGGACAAGTACATATTTTTTGTAATCCAAATCAATTCATACCAAAAACTAAAATGGTGCTCTAAGAAGCCACCTGCATTGAACAATCCCACATAACGAGCAAAGATTGCAACCAAGCTTTCTGCAAGCTGGAAGCAATTTTTTTTTTTTTTTTTTAATTAAAATGTTGACAAATTTCCCTTCCAGCAGAAATGAAAAAGATGCCATGGCAAATTCTAATGAATTGCCAACACGCAAACCTTGGGAGGGTCTTTGGAAAAAGAACAAATCAAAAATCAAATGTACGTAACATCCCTTTATAAAAACTTGCTCTCCTGGTTAAGAGATCCTTTGTCAAACACTGACACACTTATTAGGCTTAAAACAAGGGATTTATACAGGCTCCAAACACTAAGAATAGGTAATAGCAAAGAGATTGGCAAAGCTTCATTACTATGAACAGATCTGTAGCGAGGCAAGTGAGTGGAATGTGGCAACAATTTGATTTAACTTGACAAGTTTGAAATGCAGCTCATGTAATCCAATTGAATTCTGCAACTCCAGATCAGTTTAAACATTGTCTAAACTGAATTAACAGAAGTGTCTAGGTAAACAAGCCTAAAAATACCTACACAGCAGAATTAAAATCAAATGGCAAATAAAAGCCATCTTTACACATACATATAAATTGACAGATGCAGCAACAGTATAAAAACAAAGCATTCTAATCATTTGAGAACTTACTGCCCACTAATTTATTGAAACAATCATGCCAGAGTTGCACTATCATGGGTTCTAATTACCTAAACATGTACATAAATCAGTCCACCCAATAAATTTCCAGAGTAGAAAACAAATGGACTATTACTTGTCTCACAGTTGATAACAAGATGGTGACCATAGAAGATTGAAGCAATGTATAAGGGCGCACGGTCAGGGGCTGCTCTTAGTATCGCCCATAGGGATGTTCTCTGTACATTCTCTTGAGTGGCCTTACTGGTGCCTTCCTGTTGGCTCGTCCTGCACTCCAATCTTCCTGGCCTGTAGAACAATTTACTTTGTTGAGAAGGGTATGTACCCAATGTCCAAAACATCAATAGAAGATTACGTCACAAAGTAAAGATGGCCACAGGTTACAATAAATCCACCTGAATGACTAACAACATTTAATGCAAACCACCTTCTGCAGGGCAAATGCAATCCTAAGAAATAGTGTAGCAAAGTAGTAGGAATAAAGGCATAGATTATTTTCTAAATGGGGAGAGAATCCAGAAATCAGAGGTGCAAAGGAATATGGGAGTGCTGGATTCCCAAAAAGTGCCCAATTGTTAATCTGCAAGTCAAATCAGTAGTAAAGAAATCAAACGCAATGCTTGCATTTATTTAGAGGGCTTCAAAAGCAGGGATGTAATGCTGAGGCTCTATAAGGCACTGGTAAGGCTGCATTTGGAATATTGTGAACAATGTTGGAGGAACCATATTGGAGGAAGGATGTGCTGGTTCTGGAGAGGTTCCAGAGGTGGTTTATAAGAATGATCCCAGGAATGAGTAGGTTAACATATGATGAGCGTTTGACACTGGGCGCTGAGCCTCTATTGTCTGGAGTTTAGAAGAATGATGAGGGACCTGATTGAAACACACAGAATAGTGAAAGGCTTGGATACAGTGGATGTGGATAGGATGTTTCCACTAGTGGGAGTGTCCAGGTGATAGCCTCAGAATTAAAGAACATTCTTTTAGGAAGGAGATGAGGAATTTCTTTAGTCAAAGGGTGGTGAATCTGTGGAATTCTTTGCCACAAAAGGCTGTGGAGGCAAAGTCAGTGTATACATACAAGACAGAGATAGATTCCTGATTAGTACAGGTGTCAGAGGTTATGGGGAGAAGGCAGGAGAATGAGCTTAGGAGGGAGAGATAGTTCAGCCATGATTGAATGGCGGAGTAGAATGCTGAAAGGCCTAATTCTGCTCTTATCACATGATCTTCTGACAGTTCGAGTGACATTATGCCAATGTAGAATTCCCAACATGAAAGTGAAAATATTTTGGCCAGTCAACTTCCCCACAATAAGCAAATAGCCCTTCAATAACCAAGAGAGATGGGCAGCAAAGAGCAAGAAAACAAAGCATAGACCTACGTGTGCAAATACAACAGAGGACATCAGGGAGTTATCAAGCCCCAAGATGGCATTTATATACAGATGACAAGTTTAAGCAACATTTTCAAGATGACACTCACTTAATTCTTGAAAAAGCGGTTGTGGCACAGGTCTTAAGGCTGCACGGCCTTGGCCCATTTGTCCTGATTCTGGAGCACAAAATAATGTTCCATCAACCTAAATCTAATTTTATCTTGAACATGATATAAACATGACAACTTTCTATAAGATAGGCCTGAACCACAATGCTAGGTCAGAAACAGAATAAAGTACCAGAGAAAATGGAGCAGTTTGGCAACTTGCACAATGTCTGAATGTCTAAAGCAAAATCTCCCTGGTATGATGGGAAAAATAATGAGCCGCTAAATAACAATGTTTACTGCCTTTGATATCTCAGCAAGTAAAAAATCCAACACCTGTCAATTACACAATTAATTTAACACAGGCAGACCAAAATTGGTGCTTTTTACGTCAAATACACATGAATTGGATCATTTTCAAAAAGGTATAATTGTAATTCACTCACCATAATCGTCATATGTATCCTGTGCTTCACCATGTCCATAGTCAAAATATTCAGCATCGCTACAAACATAATACCAAGTCAAATATCAATGCATTGCAAATATGGTCAAAGCAACAGCGCACTTATCTCAGGCTAATGTTCATTAGCTACTCTGGATTTGAGACCAACAAATTTAGATATGGGCTGTGACTTTTAATAATGGAAACACCCCCATAACACTGCATTATACCGAACTAAAATGCCAATACAAATCAGAGTGAAAGAGTGCACATATCCTTATGATCAGAACTATAAAATATAACACCCAACTCCACTTACCCCTGTGCTTGATCATAATAGTTTTCATAATTATCATAATTTTGTTCTGAATAGCCATCATCGTAGCCCTGCAATGTTGAAAAACAAGTTGTATTAGTCAGCTCTGTTCTAACCTAAAGTTCTGTGCTACGTCTTGGTCTGGAGGGACAGTGGCAACTATTCACCATTTAACACTTCACTTTCAAATTTCAGTACCTCAAATGCCACTGTGCAGAGCTATGCACATCACACATGTGAAAATGAACCCAAGCACAACTATACAGAATAGAAATAAGGAACTGCAGATGCTGGTTTACCAAAAATGACAACGTGCTGGAATAACTCAGCAGGTCAGGTAGCATCTTCGGAGAAGATGGATAAATGACCTTTCGGGTCAGGATCCCTTTTCAGACTGAATCAGTATGATATAGGGTCCCGACCCAAAATATCAGCATTCTATTTGTTCTCCAGAGATGCGGCCTGACCCACTGAGTTACTAAAGCACTTTGTGTCTTATACAGAATTGGAAGTGCACAGAAATGTGGAGGCAAATGCTGCAAGGGAACATAAATAGTGACATGCCTATATATGGATACAAGAAAAGGGAGGTCAATTGGGCTACAAGTACTGACTACACATCTGGTCAATATATTCAAGGAAGGATGTGAAACACTGAGGTGCTGAGGAGATTTACATGGGGATGCTGACAAGAGATGGAGAATTTTATTTACAAGGAGATTGGCTTGGGGGAGGGGGAGGGGGAAGAGGGGGGGGGGAGGGGGAGAGAGAGAGAGAGAGTGTGTGTGTGTGTCGTGTGTGTGTGTGTGTGTGTGTGTGTGTGTGTGTGTGTGTGTGTGTGTGTGTGTGTGTGTGTGAGCGCGCGCGCGCCTTCCACTGTGACAGTCACCGTTCCAGGCCTGAAACATCGCCTCAATGGGACAGCCCCATCACTATATCCTTTCATCATCACCTCTAAGTCTCTTGCCTTTGTTAATATCTTCCACAATGTTTTGCATCCGTATGACTAGTTGTCAGGCTGCATTTCATTGCACATACCTGAGCTTTCCAGTCATTACTAGATTAGTCAAGTTCTGAGAAAGCAGCCTCAGATGAACCTCAGATCGTAGTACCATAGTCAATGCAAAGACAATGGGAACTTGAGTTGCAGGTTGTATCTTTTGACACACCTTGTGTCTCATACTCCTATTATATATTAATGAGACACTTAGATGTCAGGGGCACAATAAAGATACTTGGATAAAACTAAAATCAACCCATTGGTTAGGAAAGGGGAGACAATTAGATAAAGATATACACAGTCTGATTAGTTAGGCAGAGGAGTACAAGGTAATACATTTGGGCTGGGGCAACAATACAAGGGAAAATTAATAAATGGGAGTATATTGAATGGAATGGAGGAATAACAGTATCTTGGATTATGTCAAAGATAATTGAACTTTGTTACTGGGGCTTGTAGAATTATGAGCGGTTTAGGTAGTCTGCAACAGAATGACCCAATTCCTTTTAACAGAGGGAGCATCGACTTAACAATTAATGCACCAATGACAATGGAGTGAGGATTTCCTGTCCACCACCAGAGGGCAGCTGTGATCTGGTACTCTCTTCTGAACAGATAGAGATAGAAAGCTCCGTCAAACTTAGAAATAATTAAAGACATTGAAGATTCAACACTCACGTTAAGAAGATGGGCAAACCTGTAGAGTAGCGGAGACACAATGGGCTTAATAGCTTTCTGCTGCATCATAATCTCAAATCCAAGCTAGACTTTCAATTGTGCAGTTCTGGTTACCCCATTACAGGAAGGATGCGTGGGAGAAGGCACAGAAGAGGTTCACCAGGATGTTGACTGGATTACAGGGTATTAGCTATAGAAGCAGTTGCACAAACTGGTATTGTTTTTCCCAGAGCGCAAGGAAGTGGGGCAAGAAGATTATAAGAAGAATAGATAGGTCAGAGTTTTTGTTCCCAGGGTGGAAATTTCAATATAGTTTTAAGGCAAGAGGAGAAGTCCATAGGAGATTTGAGATGCAAGTTCATCAAAGAACAGTAGTTGCCTGGAACACTTCCAAAGAGCTGATGGAGGCAGAAACGAGAGCAACATCAAGCAATGGAAAGGCAAGGATCTTGTAGGTAGGTGCAGTTTAAATTGACATGGACTTTGTAGGTTGAAGGGTATGTTCATGTCCTGCGCTATTCTGTTCTTTATAGATAGACGAGAGGCTATACGATCAGTATCCCAACGTAAAAATGTTCCTTTAAACATACTCTCCAAAAGGCACTGCAGTATAATTAAGGGACTTACATATTCATCATAGCTCTCCTGAGCAGGCGGCGGGTGGAGTGGCTGCCTGTACACTGCAGGTGTCCCCCGGCCTCGAGGCGCTGGGGCACCCCTCTGTGCTGGGGCGACACCGCGCCCACTCGCCACCTCTCTGTGGCCTCCAGGGGCTCCCCTCACAACTGCTCCACGCGTCATCGCACCTCGTGGTCCGTATTGAGGGGAAGGTGGGGGTGGCGCCACACCACGGCCCCTGCAAAAACAAAACACACCGACCCTTTAAAGAAAAGGTGAAAGGACAACACCCTCAGCCAGAAGCCCAAAGACAGGACAAAAGCCTCGCTGATCTTGTCAGCAGAATCCAAGAGAAATATTGAGAGGTGCTTCAGGCACAATTACAGCAGGCCATTTATGCAGTCGACAATATATGCAACACAAATCAGCTGGAAAAGCCTGCCGTTTCAAATGATATTGTCTGTGCATTAGTCCAGGTAGAAGAACAGGTGCCACTTGAATGGTTGGAGAGACGATTCAACAAGTAATGCAAGGTTTGGGGCGACTGTTAATGCTCAACATTGGTATTACTATGGGCTTACCACGACTCCATCACCACAGCTGTAACTCTGGATAATGCTTCTCCAGTGCTGTATAGCATTATCATTCATACTTTGTACAGACATGCACATACTACTTCATGCATAGTAGCAACATGGCAAAAAATAGTTCTCTCAAACAGGTAGAATTTTAGTTTCCCAGTCAAGCCTTGTGAATGCATGTCCACGCAGGAAGGGAGGAAAAGGAACGTATTTTTAAGTTATTTCTGAAGATGCGAAAAGACATCTTCAATTGACTAAGCCCACACAATGGATAGAAAATAAATTATGCTTACAACTAATGAGGCACACTCCCTGGACTATTACATCCGTAGCAATCAGTCTTTCTTAACCATTACCTTGCAAATGGTAGAGGCGGAGCGCCGCGGCCACGTACACCTCTCCCGCGGGATGCATCTTGCCCGCCATTCAAGTATGCCAGCTCAGTCAGCTGCTCCTGTCTTATTTCATCATTGTAGTCCTATTAACACACAACAGAATTACAAGTCAATGACAGAGAATTAAACCTTACACCCCCCTTTCAACATCCATCTTTGAGACATCATTCAAGCTCCCCCCCCATCCCCCCTAGTTATTTGGTCATAACTGAGTTACAAGTACAATATTTTCCGACTTCTTCCTGTGCCGATCTCAGTGGCTGGATTAGGGTAGTTTATTCTCCATCACACGCATCTCTGGTAGCAGTTCCTGCATGTCCAGCAAGATTACATTCAACTTAAAAGAAAATGCACTAACAAATACACGTTTTCGTCAGACGTACATGCGACTACCCTTAATGTAGCAGTGATAACAATAATTATCCCTTTGATGTCATGAGGACCTCCGAGTTTAAACCTTATCCAGAACAGGTAGTTCAGTGAAGGTTATCTGAAATGCAGGAAACAGACAATGTGCCCAACCTCCAGATTTTATTTAGCCCGTCACCATGTGAACACATGGTAAGCAGTAACGCTGTCACAAGGCATCACTAAGATAATCTGGACCAATAGACTCGAGTAACCTTATCATGATCAACAGAAATCATAGTTGCAAACAATAGACCCTCTCATAAGTTTAAAAAGATTTGGCATGTCACTAAATACGCTAACCTACTTCTACAGATGCACTTTAGAATGTATCCCAAAAGCTGCATCATGGCCAAGTCCAGCAATTCTTGGTACAGCCAATTGGTGGACTCAGCCTGATCCATCGGGGGACTGTCCTCTCCACCAACAAGCGCTCGTGAGGCATAGCCTCAAGTCAGCGTCGGAAATCAAAGAACCCCACCATCCAAGTAAGACTGTCTTCTTACTGCTACCATTGAGCAGGTAATACAGAGGCCTCAAGTCGCACACCACCAGGTTCAGGAACAGCTACTTTCCTCCAGCTATCAGGTTCTTGAACTGATCACCACTCGGCAATGAAATACTTCAGACCATCTTTTGCACTACCATGTACTTGTTTTCCCAATTCCTTTTGCACAAGTGTATCATTCATTCAATTCACTCTCAGGGATGGTTAGCACAATGAGGTAAAGCAGAAGCCTGAAGCTCACGTGGGAACAACCCTGTTGCATGCATCTCGTTAGCACAAAGCAAAAAGGACTCACGGGTACAAGAAATTTTTTAAGCTTCTCCATTGCATGGTACATTCGTGAATATGCTTCAGTAGGAGGTGCAAAGACTTCAACAAGAACGTGCAGATCACAGTTCAAGTGTGCATACTTAGCTTCTTCTCCTTTACGAAGCTCGTCTTCCTAATGAAATGAGAAAAAAGACAAAAACAAGCATGACAGATAAAATAAGCACAATTATCGATTAACTGTCAAATGACTACTTTCAAAATCAAATTGTAATACGAGATTATTTAACAGAGTGGTACTAAGAATTTTAATCTACGCAGAGTTACACAAGTATATCGATGCTGTCCTACCTCAGTGTCTTTGCTGTGCTCGAATTTAAGGAATTAATTCAGGGAGAGAAACAACCATATTCCATACTGTCCCTCCCAAAATATCACAAACATTTGTTAAAATCTAGAATCTAAAATCTATACTTCAATTCTCAACCCATTCCACTCGATCTTTCTTGCACAACAATCTTAAAAACCAAATGGTGCCAGCACAACAACCTGGCTCTCAACACCAGCAAAACCAAGGAACTGATTGTGGACTTCGGAAGGGATAGGATAGGGACCCACATCCCCGTTTATATGGTGAAAAGGGTAAAAAAACTTCAAATTCCTGGGCGTGAATATTTCCAAAGATCTTTCCTGGTCCCAGCACACTGATGCAATTATAAAGAAGACATATCAGCGCCTCTACTTCCTGAGAAGATTACAGAGAGTCGGTATGTCAAGGAGGACTCGCTCAAACTTCGACAGGTGCAAAGTAGAGAGCATACTGACTGGCTGCATCGTGGCCTGGTACGGCAACTTGAATGTCCAGGAGCGGAAAAGACTAGAAAGTTGTGACCACTGCCCAGTCCATCACCGGCTCTGACCTCCCCACCATCGATGGGATCTATCGCAGTTGCTGCCTCAAAAAGGCTGCCAACATCATCAAAGACCCACACCATCCTGGTCACACACTCATCTCACCGTTGCCATCGGGAAGAAGGTACAGGAGCCTGAAATCTGTAACATCCAGGTTCAGGAACAGCTTCTTCCCCACAGCCAGCAGGCTATTAAACACAACACCAAATAAGCTCTGAACAATAACAGTCTATTATTACCATTGCACTATATCTGTTTATTTATTGCGTATATATGGTCTATGGTCTATAGACACACTAAACTTTCATCTTCCGTTTTGTATGTATTATGATTACATATTCTGTTGTGCTGTAGCAAGTAAGAATTCCATTGTCCTATCTGGGACACGACAATAAAACTCTTGACTCTTAATGACCTTATCAGCAAGTGAACAGATCGAAACAAAACCTGATGTAATACTCTCAGAACAGCAATTAATCAAATATAACACGAGATCCAAAATTTTTACACCTGCAATATCCACTCAAAGTCCACTCAACTTATTAGGTTTTCCAACGGACCCTCAAACATCTAACAGATTAATGCAAGACTGTTGCAGCTAAAAGAATGCTATTATCCCACTGGAAAAGTGAACTTGAAGCCCGGGGTCACTATTTAGATTCTATCAGTTACCCAGAGAACAACCTTTGCAGCTCCCCTCCCTCGTCAGGCAGAAGATACAAAGCTTGGAAGCACATACCGCTGGATTCAAGAACAGCTTCTTCCCTGATGTTGCCAGACTCTTGATTGGACCTCTCAGCTAATGGTAGCAAAAACAGGAAGGCAGATTATTATCTAAATGGTGTCAAGTTGGGAAAAGGGGAAGTACAACGGGATCTGGGGGTCCTTGTTCATCAGTCAATGAAAGTAAGCATGCACATTCAGCAGGCAGTGAAGAAAGCGAATGGCATGTTGGCCTTCATAACAAGAGGAGTTGAGTATAGGAGCAAAGAGGTCCTTCTGCAGTTGTATAGGGCCCTACTGAGACCACACCTGGAGTATTGTGTGCAGTTTTGGTCCCCTAATTTGAAGGACATTCTTGCTAATGAGGGAGTGCAGCGTAGGTTTACAAGGCTGACTCCCGGGATGGCGGGAGTCAGAGGATATGGGGAGAAGGCAGGAACGGGGTACTGATTGGGGATGATCAGCCATGATCGCATTGAATGGCGGTTCTGGCTCGACAGGCTGAATGGCCTACTCCTGCACCTATTGTCTAATAATCTCATAATAGAAACATAAGCTAATAGATAGAAAAATAGGTGCAGGAGTAGGCCATTCGGTCCTTTGAACTAGCACCGCCATTCATTATGATCTCGGCTGATCATCTAAAATCAGTACGCCGTTCCTGCTTTTCCCCCATTTCCCTTAGCCCTAAGAGCTAAATCTAACTCCCTCTTGAAAACATCCAGTGAATTGGCCTTCACTGCCTTCGGTGGCAGAGAATTCCACAAATTCACAACTCTCTGGGTGAAAACGTTTTTCCCCCATTTAGTCCTAAATGGCCTACCGCATACTCTTAAACTGTGACCCCTCGTTCAGGACTCCCCCAACATCGGGAACATTTTTCCTGCATCGAGCTTTTAAGAATTTTATATGTTTCTAAGTAGTGATGTACTTACAATCCCCAAATCTACTTTGCTGCAATCCTTACGCTTTTTGTAGCTTTAGCACTAAATTCTACACTCTGTTCCCCATCTCTTTTTACACATACCGTTGTACACAAGTATGGATAACTTACCTGCATAGCACACTAAAGTAAAAGTTTTCCCTCTGTATCTCTGTAAATGTGACAATAATAAACCACTACAATTCCAATTAATCTGGATATTTACTGGATCTCTATCCAGTAAAGTAAACGTACCTTGGCCTTATCTCTCATTGAGCCTTTCCCAAGGATGGACATTTTTGTGCCAGTGTCTTCTTGTAGCCGTTTCAATGAATTTCCCCTCGGTCCAAGTAGTTTCCCTACAAAGTTGAACTGCAGAAATAAGAAATGTTAATGCAAAATAGCATTATAACCATTACGAGATTTAAAATAAATTGGCTATAAAGTGCTTTAAAATATCAAGGCATTAAAGACAATGACATTCTAAACTCACACAATCTTCATACAATATTTAACTATCCATATAAAGCAGAAGCCAAGTGGAAATCACAATTGTATTCTACTTTCTTCAACCCCACAGGGCATTATTTTCCTTAATTCTTCAAAACAATGGGAATAATGATGAAAATGCAAAATGACAAGTAAAGGAACTTGCAAGTCCCAGACAATTAAAAAAAATAATACAAAGCCCCACTAACCTGAAGATGCATACAACCAATACACACACCAACAATGCCACAGGTGATCTAGAAATAGTGATGCCACCAACCTTGCTGTACACACTAGTATGCAGCCGATAAAAACAGATGTGTCATGTCATATCTTGTCCACAAGTAGTACAATTGCAACGTTGGCAATAACTACTCTACCAGATTAAATAGAAGGGCATTCATTGCTGATATGAACAAACAACCCAGTTTGGGCTGCAGAATCACATCGTTCCAGATCTCATTACAGTCGTGATCCATTATAGCATTGATCGGAACTGAAATTCAGAGATTAGAGTGAGTCTCTTTAGCAGCAGACAGGATATGAACCAAAATCCCCCACAAGCTTTAGTAAAAAATCAAAGCAAGACGATTGCTGTTCTTAGCTCAGATCCAGAACATCATTGCAGTAGCTTCTTCGAGAAATTACCCAAGCCCAACTCAATCGCCATTCCTCCGTAACAAAAAATGGGGAAATTTGCCAACAAATGTCATTAAACATTGAATTCACACTTCCTCAGATGCTGACACAGCACTTGCCTCCACGTAACTGGGCAACTAAGTTTTTAAAACTGTTCCTGGAGAACATTGCCTGGTCAACATCCTTGGACACTGCACCATCATCATGTTAGAAGTCATAGTCAATGAGACACTTCACCGAACAAGCCACTTACAAATTGTAACCTTGGAAACAGATTGGCGGCTGTATTGCAACACACTCGCTTCCAATCTCCCAAAATCATTAATTATTCAACACGGTATAAATCAGAAGTGCACGAATAAGAGCAGCTTTAAAAGCCAAACAGCTCCACACATCCCAGCACAAACAAGCAATAAAATCAACACAGCAATTAGGAATTACAATTCCTGGTCTTGCTGACAATACCTGTATCCCACGTAAATAAATAATTAGTTTTAATTTCCATCTGGCCCCTGCTACAAAAGGCATCCTGATTCACAAAAGTAATTATCTGTCACAGCACACCATCACTAATTATCTGCTTATCTCTCCTCTGGACCGTTCTGAGATCTGCTTTCATGCAGTTGCACTGAACATAAATCTACCCTCTATGGTTATTTCTGCAATGAATAGCAGATAGCAAACCCCCCGCCCCCTCCCTCCTTACCTTTGGAAACTGTGAAACTGGTATCAGGCATCGCTCAGAAAGCTTGATGTTTTTCTGTGTCAGAACATCAAGGAATCTCTTTTCTTCATCTTTTTTCTCTCCTTTTTGAAATCTTTGAATTTCTGCAAATTAAAAATTCAAAATAATTAAAAAGATGTCCACTAAATTATATAGAATATAGAAGAACAAAGGACTGGTTTTATATTAAATTTGTATTTTATGTTGTGCTTTGTTCTACAAACCGTCGAATTTAAAGCACACTCATCAATTTCCATATCGGCCGTTCTCTCCTGGGCCTCGTCCACTGCCAGAGTGAAGCCAGGTGCAAACTGGAGTTAGATTATCATATTCCCTTGGGTAGTTTACAACCCAACGGTATAAACAGTAAATTCTCCAAGTTTAAATGACAACTCCCCGTTCTGCACGCTGTCTCTTTTCTGTGCCCCCCATTTCTCCCACTAGTTTCCCCCCACCTTCACCGATATCCCTTCTTCTGGCTTCACACATCCTTATCTTGCATATTTCTGTCCCCTTGTCATCTCTCAAACTTTTTCAACCATCTGACAATCAAATCCCACCCTCACTTATATCCACCTATCACTTGCCAGGCTTTGTCCCACCCCCACTTTTTTTTCAGCTTTCTCATCCTCCCTCCTATAATCAGTTTGAACAAGTGTCCCAAACCTAAACATCACCTATCCATATTCTCCAGAGATGCTGCCCGACCAGCGCATTGCATCTCTTTTCAATCCGCAGGGTTCAGAAGGTTGGAGACAGGAACATGGAGCAGCCTGGCAACAAGGAATGTCACTTAGAACCCAAGCTTTGTGGTAGAATAGTTTAAAAGCAGAAACTTTGTCATGCACAAAAAACACCAGCCCATCAGAAGTAACAGATTACATAACTAGATGTGCAATTTCCACACACTTCTCCTGCAATTTTCGATGAAGAAAAAGCAACCTTCTAGGCAACCTTGTTTAAATAATTAAAAAACCAACAAATCACTCCAAATATACCAAAGCTCAGTAATTGCAAAAACTCGTAAAAAACCAAGGACAATGACAGCTTTGTGACCAGTTGATTTTAGCTTTGTGACCAGTTGATTTGTTTTCGATCACCGCCTGGAATCCTCTCATTATTCCTTTTCCGAAATTTGTTCTGGACAAGAATTCCAAATAAGACCTTTGAGGTATCAAGTTCACAATATTTTACCAAAAAAATTACAGACCGAAACTTTCAAATGAACGAGACATGACAAAATATTTAAAAATGGACAAATCTAAAGTATCACAACAGTATTGCAATTCTTTTTTAAACACTCCAGGGAAAAGCATTTTGTATTCTGTGTTGAGGAGAGTACATCAAATAAGATTTAAGAGCAGCACAACCCTTTAGACAAGATAGAGTTGGCCTTTGTCCAATTTACAATTGAAATCCCTTTCTTGTGAGTCACCACATCTGGAGATATATCATCCGCGGTTGAGAGGTTCAATATTAGATTGAAATAACCCGATTTCTCTTGTGAAACAAGACTTTCTGCCCCAACGAATTTCTTCCAGAATAAAAAATAATTGCTAAATTTAACATTAATATACGCATATGTTTACAAAATAACGAGTGATCATAATCAGCCTTTCAGATACAAAGAACTCCCCTCTAAGCAGGCATCCCAAAAACAGAAAGGGCAGATTACTCTGAGAAGATTGTATTAAAAATAGACCACATATTGGATCCATGTCAAATTTGGCCATTAGTCTATTTGTGTATCCTTCACAATACATCTTTACCCATTACTTGCTTTCAAAGCCCAAGTCATGTACTTTCACAGAAACTCAAAATTACAATCATTGTTCTCACAGCATGCTAAACTTTGCTGTTTACTTCAAGAAATCTTACTGAAACAGACTCTTGCCCAGAATAGGGGAAAACGAGAACCAGAAGGCATAAGTTTAAGGTGAAGGGGGAAAGATTTTATAGGAATCCGAGGGGTTATCTTTTCACACGAACAGTGGTGGATGTATGGAACTAACTGCTGAAGGAGGTAGTTGAAGCAGGGACTATCGCAATGTTTAAGCAGCAATTAAACAGTTACATGGATAGAAGAAGGGTGTCTGAAGAAGGATTTCGGCCCGAAACGTTACCTATCTCCTTCGCTCCATAGATGCTGCTGCACCCGCTGAGTTTCTCCAGCATTTTTGTGTACCTTCCAGTTACATGGATAGGACAGGTTTAGATGAATATGGGCCAAACGCAGACAACTGGGATTAGTGTAGATGGGACATGTTGATCGGTGTGGGCAAGTTGGGCCGAATGGCCTGTCTACACACTGTATGACTAATTTGCTAGCTACAGGGTGGCACAGTGATGCAGCAGGAGAGCTGCTGCTTTACAGTGCTAGTGACGCAGGTCCAATCATGATTACGGGTGACATCTGTAAGGGATTGTTTATATGATCTCCCCGTGGTCACTCCCTGCGTGCTCTGATTTCCTTGCACATTCCATAGACGTGCAGGATGCTAAATGTGATTAACATAGAACTAGTGTACGGGTGATTGTTGGTCAGTGTGGACTCGGTGAGTAAAAGGGCCCGTTTCCACACTGCATCTCCAAATTAAACTAAATTTAAAAAGTTAAGTTACTGAACAATTTTTTAGATGCAGGGCATTGCACTGTGGGCAAGTTTGGCAGAACATTTAAATGAATTCAGCATCAAGTCAAAAATATTCAGACTGGCTGCATCATGGCCTGGTGCATCATTCCTTTTCCAACACACAGAAATGTAAGAGGCCTTCACAGGCACAGCCCTCTTCACATCAAAACATTTGTACAACCCTAATCTTATCTGAGCAAGGAAACACATCTTGCACTACCATGGACTTGTTTTCTACCCGTCTTGCACTAATGTCCTTTCTTCACGTCTTTATCTTTTCACTCTAGCAGAATTTGTGGAATGCGTGTTTTTGTGTTTTGTCTGTATCTATGTGCCTGCGGTGCTGTTGCAAGCAAGATTTTCATTGCACCTGTACTTGTTTATGTGATAATAAACTTAAATTGACTAAATAACCTGCCAGTGAAACCAACCAAAAACACTACCCACTGTCTGCCCACATTAAAACTAACCTGGTATAAAATGCAGAAGGCTATCCTCGTTGGCCATAAACATACTGGATTAGCATGTCTGAGCATTGACTAAAGAATGAACATTAAACAAAAGCAAAATGTGTCAATCACTTTATATATAGCTATATAATCCCTGTGGATATCAACTGGGAATCAGATTGTGAAATCGAATCTAAGATACAATTGCCCAGTATAATTCAGGCAATGATTCTCTCTCCATGGTGTGTGCATTGACAGGGTGAATTGTCCGATAGGGTGTCCAAATTACGTCAGCAAGTGCAGGACTTCTGTTTTTGACTACATAAAATGTAATGGCAAATTATTGCTGTGTAACATCAAATCTTAGTGTAGAAATCTGATTTTTGGAAAAATATATGTAGTGGTCAGCCAATAACTACAGATGGGATAAACAAATTGAAGTTTGCACCCAAGGAACTCCATTACTTAATATTTTTCTTCTTCTTAAATGGCCCATTGTCATGTACCTTAATTCTAAATGAACAGCTGAGCATGATTTAATGGACTCTTCAGTGCCCTGGCTCAGTTTAAGTAGTATCATTTAAGTTCTTCTCATGTCAATGTATTTGTTTGCATCAAATGAACCAGTTGTCATATTTCTAAAGGGTACAATATACCTTTCAAGCTCAGGAGCTGGTCATAAGTTTTGACACCGTCGCAAAACTAATCTGAATATACTCTTTACTACTTACTACTAACACCCCTGCAATATATAGCTTGCATCACATTCAACATGCAGAAAAAACTGCAGAACAATAATCTGCTCTGCATACATAGTTTAATAAGTGGCATTTGGGACTCCTGTCTCACATTCACTACAAACTTAGTGAATTTATTAAATAGAAATGTGATTACCATAAAGCCTGTAATGACATTTAGAGATGCCTAATAAAATTGACAAATAAAGTGAAAAATAAATGCAGCGTGGCAAGCAGCATCTGTAGTTCCTCGTGTCCAGCATTTGTACAAAACGGGTTAAACATTCAGTCTGTCAACTTCCATCTGATTCAGATTAGTTTAATCATATACATCAGGGTACATTACTCGAGGCTTCAAACATCCCACTGGATAAATTTCCTTGCTCCCATGAAGCTCACAGTACAGTATACATAAAGCAATGATAAATACAACTACAAGAGCAAAATTATGCAAACTGTAGAGCTATCCAAAGTAACACCAAAACATTTAAAATACAACAGAACAAATGTATTTCCATTTTCAGATAATACAAAGCCAGAGGTGAAAAGGGAGAAGGGGAAACGTTACTATTACAGAGGCCAGGCATTAACTAAACTATAGAAATAAAACCGCTTAAAAATCACACAATCAAGCCCAAAAAAATCCAGTTGCAGAACCCATGGCAGTCAAAGCTGAGAAAAGTTGCCTAGTGAACAATTCTTCAGGTGGATAAGAAATGACTACAGTGAACTCATTAGAAACCCAGTGAGAATTTTGACGCCACCTCTGCCACTTGCCTTTTTATCGTGATAAAAGGCATATATATTACTTGAACATTAATCTATCCTCAGAGCAGCTATCAAGAATGTGATAAAAGAAGCAATACATTTTAATGCCTGCAGTTGATTTAGATTTTTTTTTTTTTTTTAAATCATTAACTTTCATTATTGGATCAACAGATGAGATAGTTACTGAGTTCATACCACCGTTGGAAAACACTAATGGACGATTGTGATTCAGCTAGGACTGCGACCTAGCCGCATGCTGAAGGAACCAGCCACCAACTCAATTTTTAATCTACATACATCACAAGAAAATATTACACACCATTTCCAACAATAATGACAACTCTGTTAGTTACATTCATCCTACAGACATGCACCCCACGCAGAAATGATTAAAGTTACTACTACTGCAAGACTTAAAGTCGACACATAACAATCAGAACATAATCTCAGCAATCAATTCCTATTTTAAAGAAATGCAATCAACGCGAATCATTGACTGGTTTCTCTCCAGATGCTGTTCGACCCGAGTACATCCAATATTTTCCATTTTGTATCAATAAATAGCACACAGCCTCAGCCAGCTCAGTTATCCAAATAAAGTTGCACTCAAGACTGGAGTTCATTACAATATATAATTGAGGGGTTATACGAGCATCTGAAACTCCCAAAAAGCCAAATGCAAAATATTCCATGGCAGTTTCAAATTCCTGTAGGCATCTGGGCCAATATTTATCTCTCAGATTTTATTGGCACTTGTCATGACAACTATAAAACAGTAAGTACTTCACTGGCCATGAAAGGATCAGAACAGTGTTTCCTCTAAGTAGAAACCATCCCAAAAACCTAACTTGGTTAAAAACAAAATGCCACAGATAAGAACACAGAAGGTGATGTTTAGGGTGATGTATGTGAACCTCTGCTTCACCTGGCAGTCCCTGGATGGAAAAGAGCTGTATGATTATGTCACAATTCCTGGTATTGTGGAAAAGTACCTAGAGAGGGCTGGGTGGCAAGGGAAACCAAGAAGTCTCTATGGGACAGAAAGATGTGACTGGTGATGAGATTATGAGAAAGGTCTACTGAGTTCAGTGCTCCTAGTGAGGCCTCCATTACGTCGGTGAGAGCAGCGTGAACTTGGCCAAGCACTCAGTCTGCCTAGGCCTGCTGAATCGCCTAGTTGCTAACCATAACTCTCCTTCCCTTACTGCCTGTCCCGTCTCTCCCCAACTCGAAAAGGTCATCCATTCTTTTTCTATAAAGATGCTGCCTGGTCCACCGAGTTACTCCAGCACTTCGCGTCTATCAAGATTTTAGTATCTGTAACTCCTTTTGTCTCCTCAGACAAGATCGGACCAAAGCAACCGAATGGTGTCCTTCTATGCAATAATCGTTAATCTTCCAACCTTAATGTCCCAAGCAAGACGCAGCCAAATAACCAAGACACACTGTGCTTACTGCAACAAGTGAGCGGGTATCACTGGCTCAAAACAACAACGGACCGTAGTCGGACTTCCACGCCTCTCCCACCGAGCAGTCCTTGAGCCTCCTCTCGTCCCTGGCCGCCCGCCCTTATCCCCGCCGGGCGGCGCTGGGCCTCCCCCGCCCCAACTCCTCTTGGCCGGGCCCAGGCATCCTCCCGCTCCCGCAACCCCTCCCCCCTCCGTGGCCCAGGGCTCCACCCTTCCCCCTCGATGCCGGGCCCAGGCCCACGTGGTTCGCCCTTTGTTCTCGGCCGCGCCGCCGGCTCTCGCACGCGGCGCCTCCGGCCTTATAGCCGCGGCTGCTCACGTCAGAGCCCCAATGCCGCGCTCCCGGGGTGAACCGATCCCGGGCTCGGGCTGAAGCGAGCACCACAGGCCCCGGACCTGCACCACGGGCCCCGGGCCTACAGCGCGGACCTACACCACAGGCCCACGCAGGCCCCCGCCGGCCGGGATCAGCCCACCCGCTCGCGGGTCGGCGGCCAACGCACCTTCGGAGAGCAGCTGCGATGCGTGCACGAAGGAAGGGTCGAGACTATCCCTCTCGGCCATCAGCTCGGGCAGGTATTTGTCCTCCGCCATGTCTCCCGAGTCCGCTCTCTGTTCCTCGCGCCGCCGGAGCCCGCCCACCGACGCGTCACCGCATCCCACAGCGCCCATAGGTTCCCCTGGAGTCCGCCCACCGTCGCGTCACCGCATCCCGCAACGCCTATTGGTTGCGACCGTCGTCTGTTACGAGAATCCCTTGTTTCCATTCGCCAAACGGCTGTCCATCAACCGTACGTATCCGCCCACCTGGTCGCTTTCTGCACGCTATTGGTCGCACAACCGTCAGTCATAACCCTGCTTTATGATTCGTTGGGTCGCCGGTCCATCAGTGCTGTCGCCTTCTGATTGGCCCCCCAGTGGGCGCCTTTCCCAAGCCCCGCCCCGACACCGACCTCCCGCTTTCTCCTCCATTTTGCTTCGGGCGTTTTGTAATTCTTGACGAATTCTGCGTGGAGATGCCAAGAGCGCACGGTGCCGCGGTGTCTCACCCTCCGAGGGAAGTTCATGGAGCTCAATCTGGCAGCGAGCCCGCCCACACACCCGGCCCCGATCACCCCCCCCACCGCTCGTCGCAGGGCGCTGCCGCCCGGGGAAGATGGCGGCCACTCGGCCCCTCGCACCTTGCTGAGCCCTCCATCTAGAAACATAGAAAATAGGTTCAGGAGTAGGCCATTCGGCCCTTCGAGCCTGCACCGCCATTCAATATGACCATGGCTGATCATCCAACTCGGTATCCTGTACCAGCCTTCTCTCCATACCCCCTGATCCCTTTAGCCACAAGGGCCACATCTAACTCCCTCTTAAATATAGCCAATGAACTGGCCTCAACTACCTTCTGCGGGAGAGAATTCCAGAGATTCACCACTCTCTGTGTGAAAAAAGTTTTCCTCATCTCGGTCCTAAAAGATTTCCCCTTTATCCTTAAACTGTGACCCCTTGTTCTGGACTTCCCCAACATCGGGAACAATCTTCCTGCATCTAGCCTGTCCAACCCCTTAAGAATTTTGTAAGTTTCTATAAGATCCCCCCTCAATCTTCTAAATTCTAGCGAGTACAAACCGAGTCTGTCCAGTCTTTCTTCATATGAAAGTCCTGACATCCCAGGAATCAGTCTGGTGAACCTTCTCTGTACTACCTCTATGGCAAGAATGTCTTTCCTCAGATTAGGAGACCAAAACTGTACGCAATACTCCTGGTGTGGTCTCACCAAGATCCTGTACAACTGCAGTAGAACCTCCCTGCTCCTATACTCAAATCATTTTGCTATGAATGCTAACATACCATTCACCTACTTCACTGCCTGCTGCACCTGCATGCCTACTTTTAATGACTGGTGTACCATGACACCCAGATCTCGTTGCATCTCCCCCTTTCCTAATCGGCCACCATTCAGATAATAATCTACTTTCCTGTTTTTGCCACCAAAGTGGATAACCTCACATTTATCCACATTATACTGCATCTGCCATGCATTTGCCCACTCACCCAGCCTATCCAAGTCACCTTGCAGCCTCCTAGCATCCTCCTCACAGCTAACACTGCCCCCCAGCTTCGTGTCATCTGCAAACTTGGAGATGTTGCATTCAATTCCCTCGTCCAAATCATTAATATATATCGTAAATAGCTGGGGTCCCAGAACTGAGCCTTGCGGTACCCCACTAGTCACTGCCTGCCATTGTGAAAAGGACCCGTTTACTCCTACTCTTTGCTTCCTGTCTGCCAGCCAGTTCTCTATCCACATCAATACTGAACCCCCAATGCCGTGTGCTTTAAGTTTGTATACTAATCTCTTATGTGGGACCTTGTCGAAAGCCTTCTGAAAGTCCAGATATAACACATCCACTGGTTCTCCCTTATCCACCTACTAGTTACATCCTCGAAAAATTCTATAAGATTCGTCAGACATGATTTACCCTTCATAAATCCATGCTGACTTTGTCCAATGATTTCACCACTTTCCAAATGTGCTGCTATCCCATCTTTAATAACTGATTCTAGCAGTTTCCCCACTACCGACGTTAGACTAACTGGTCTGTAATTCCCCGTTTTCTCTCTCCCTCCCTTTTTAAAAAGTGGTGTTACATTAGCTACCCTCCAATCCTCAGGAACTACTCCAGAATCTAAAGAGTTTTGAAATATTATCACTAATGCATCCACTATTTCTGGGGCTACTTCCTTAAGTACTCAGGGATGCAGCCTATCTGGCCCTGGGGATTTATCGGCCTTTAATCCATTCAATTTACCTAACACCACTTCCCGGCTAACCTGGATTTCACTCAGTTCCTCCATCTCATTTGACCCCCGGTCCCCTGCTATTTCCGGCAGATTATTTATGTCTTCCTTAGTGAAGACAGAACCAAAGTAGTTATTCAATTGGTCTGCTATGTCCTTGTTCCCCATGATCAATTCACCCATTTCTGACTGCAAGGGACCTACATTTGTTTTATCTAATCTTTTTCTCTTCACATATCTATAAAAGCTTTTGCAGTCAGTTTTTATGTTCCCTGCCAGTTTTCTTTCATAATCTATTTTCCCTTTCCTAATTAAGCCCTTTGTCCTCCTCTGCTGGTCTCTGAATTTCTCCCAGTCCTCTGGTAGGCTGCTTTTTCTGGCTAATTTGTACGCTTCATCTTTTGTTTTGATACTATCCCTGATTTCCCTTGTTATCCACGGATGCACTACCTTCCCTGATTTATTTTTTTGCCAAACTGGGATGAACAATTGTTGTAGTTCATCCATGCAGTCTTTAAATGCCTTCCATTGCATATCCACCGTCAACCCATTAAGAATCAATCGCCAGTCTATCTTGGCCAATTCACGTCTCATACCCTCAAAGTTACCTTCCTTTAAGTTCAGGACCTTTGTTTCTGAATTAACGATGTCACTCTCCATCCTAATGAAGAACTCAACCATATTATGGTCACTCTTGCCCAAGGGGCCACGCACAGCAAGACTGCTAACTAACCCTTCCTCATTACTCAATACCCAGTCTAGAATAGCCTGCTCTCTCGTTAGTTTAGAAAACTATCCCGCTTACATTCCAAGAAATCCTCTTCCTCAGCACCTTTGCCAATTTGATTCACCCAATCTATATGTAGATTGAAGTCACCCATTATAACTGTTTTACCTTTGTTGCACGCATTTCTAATTTCCTGTTTGATGCCATCCCCAACTCCACTACTACTGTTAGGTGGCCTGTACACAACTCCCACTAGCGTTTTCTGCCCCTTAGTGTTTCGCAGCTCTACCCATATCGATTCCACATCCTCAAAGCTAATGTCCTTCCTTTCTATTGCGTTAATCTGCTCTCTAACCAGCAACGCTACCCCACCTCCTTTCCCTTTCTGTCTATCCCTCCTGAATATTGAATATCCCTGGATGTTCAGCTCCCAGCATTGGTCACCCTGGAGCCATGTCTCTGTGATCCCAACTATATCATAGTCATTAATAGCTATCTGCACATTCAACTCATCCACCTTATTACGAATGCTCCTTGCATTGACACAAAGCCTTCAGGCTTGTTTTTACAACACTCTTACCCCTTATACTATTATGCTGAAAAGTGGCCCTTTTTGATTTTTGCCCTGGATTTGCCAGCCTGCCACTTTTACTTTTCACCTTGCTACCTATTGCTTCTACCCTCATTTTACACCCCTCTGTCTCTATGCTCACACATTTAAGAAACCCTTTCCCTTTAACTCCATCCTCCACTATCCCATTCGACACCCCACCCCCCTTATTCAGTTTAAAACCACCCGTGTAGCAGTGGCAAACCTGCCTGCCAGAATGCTGGTCCCACACCTGTTAAGATGCAATCCGTCCCTTTTGTACAGTTCCCCCTTACCCCAAAACAGATCCCAGTGATCTAAGAATCTAAATCCCTGCCCCGTGCACCAGTTCCTCAGCCACACGTTCAGGTCCCGTATCTCCCTGTTCCTGCTCTCGCCAGCACGAGGAACTGGAAGCAAACCGGAGATAACAACCCTGGAGGTCCTGCTTTTCAGCATTTTTCCGAGCTCCCTAAAGTCACGCTGCAGAATATTCATCCCCTTCTTTCCGACATCGTTTGTGCCGACATGCACTACCACTTCCGGATGTTCACCTTCGCCCTTGAGGATTTTCTGCACTCTGTCCGTGACATCCTGGATCCTGGCACCAGGAAGGCAGCACACCATCCTCGCATCCCGTCTGTTGCCGCAGAAACCCCTGTCCATACCTCTCACAATGGAGTCTCCCACTACAATGGCGTTGCCTGCCTTAGGCCTTTTTGGTTTTGGCTCAACAGCCCAATTCGCATCGCAAGCCAGTCCGCCGCTCAGTGTAAACACGTCTTCTGTCCCGACAGCTTCTAAGTGGGTGAACCTGTTCACATGAGGTACAACACCCGGGGACGTTGGCATTCCATGCTTCCCTCCCTTTCTCACTGTCTCCCACCTTCTCTCTTCCAGTACCTTAGGTGTAACAATCTTACTGTAGGACTTGTCGAGGAACGACTCAGTTTCTAGGACGAACCGGAGATCATCCACTTGCTTCTCCAGTTCCCCAACACGGTCCTTCAGGAGCTCTACCTGGATGCACTTCTCGCATTTGTAGCAGCCAGAGGCACCAGCGGTGTCCTTGACCTCCCACATACTGCAAGCATCGCACTGAATCAGCTTGCCTGACATCTCCTTCTTTCGTCTCTACCTCTCAAGCGTATTGCGTGGTCTCCTCTCCTCAGCTCCTCGCCGAAGACTCACACTTCCCTCACAAGGCCGCTCACTCACTGCCGCTCCTAAGAGCAGTCTTGCTTAAATTGACTGATAAATTGCCTGATTTACCAATTTACAAACCAAATTCCTCATATCTAGACTTCAGTGTCCTGGCTCAGTTTAAGATGTATAATATAAGTTTTTCTTATGTCTATGTATTTGTTTGCATCAAATGAACCTGTTCTTTCCAAAGGGTGTGGTACACTTATAAAGTGCAGCAGCTGGTCACAAGTTTCGACACCTGATAAATCAGGGTTAGACCTAGAAACACAGAAAATAGGTGCAGGAGGAGGGCATTCGGCCCTTGGAGCAAGCACCGCAATTTTAGTCACCAGTCTCCCGTGCGGGACCTTATCAAAGGCTTTCTGAAAGTCTAGATACACAACCTCCACTGGCTCCCCTTCATCCATTTTACTTGTCGCATCTTCAAAAAATTCAAAGATTAGTCAAGCATGATTTCCCTTTCATAAATCCATGTTAACTTGGACTAATCCTTTTACTGCTATCCAAATGCCCCATTATTACCTCTTTAATAATTGACTCCAGCATCTTTCCCACCACCGGTCAGGCTAACTGGTCTGTAATTCTCAGTTTTCTCTCTTGCTCCTTTCTTGGGATAACATTAGCTATCCTCCAATCCACAGGAACTGATCCTGAATCTATTGAACATTGGAAAATGATCACCAATGCGTCCACCATTTCTCGATCCACCTCCCTGAGGACCCTGGGATGCAGACCATCTGGCCCAGGGGATTTATCATCCTTCAGTCCCATTAGCTTGCCCAATACTATTTGTCGCCTAACGAAAATATCTTTCAGTTCCTCTACCCCCTTAGATCCTCTGTCCTCCAGTACATCTGGGAGATTGTGTCTTCCTTAGTGAAAACAGATCCGAAGTACCTGTTCAACTCTTATGCCATTTCCTTGTTACCCAGAATAATTTCACCCATGTCTGCCTTCAAGGGACCCACATTTGACTTTGCTACTCTTTTTCCCTTAACATGTCTAAAGAAGCTTTTACTGTCCTTTATATTCCTAGCCAGCTTCCCCTCGTACTTCATCTTTTCAGCCCGTATTGCCTGTTTTGTTTCCTTCTGTTACCCTATTAAAGTTTCCCAATCCTCTGGCTTCCGGCTACTCTTCGCTGTGTTATACATCTTTTCTTTTAGTTTTATTCTATCCCTAACTTCTCTTGTCAGCCACGGTTGCCTCCTACTCCCCTTAAAATCTTTTTTCCTTTTTGGAATGAAATGATCCTGCGTCTTCTTTATTATGCCCAGAAATTCCTGCCATTGCTGTTCCACCGTCATTCCTGCTTGGATCCCTTTCCAGTCGACCTTAGCCAGCTCCTCTCTCATGCCTTCATAGTCCCCTTTGTTCAACAGCATCACTGCCACTTCCGATTTAACCTCATTCTCAAATTGCAGATTAAAACTAATCATATTATGATCACTACCTCCAAGCGGTTCCTTTACCTGCTCCCTCCATCAACTCTTTTAAGTCTAGACTTAAAACATATTTCTACTCTCAAGCCTTTCTTGAGGTCCTCTGAGGGAGCGCTGTATGTATGTATTTATGTATGTATTGTTGATCTATGTACCACTGTTTGTAGCACGTTAGTACCTGCACTAATGTAAAGCACTTTGGTCAACGAGAGTTGTTTTTAAATGTGCTATAGAAATAAAATTCACTTGACTTGAGTTCTCTTATCAAATCTGGTTCATTAGACAACTCTAAAACCAGAATTACCTTTTCTCTGGTCAGCTCCATTACAAGCTGCTCTAAGAATCCATCTTGGAGGCACTCTACAAACTCTTTCTTGGGGTCCTGAACCAACCTGATTTTCCCAGTCTGCCTGCATATTGAAATCCCCCATCGCCACAGTGGCATTACCTTTGTACCAGAGCTACCCCCCCTCCTCTGCCCACCTGCCTGTCCTTTCTATAGGATGTATAACCCTGAACATTAAGTTCCCAGGCCCGATCCTCCTGCAGCCACGTCTCAGTAATCCCCACAATGTCATATCTACCAACCGCTAACTGAGCCTCAAGCTCATCTACTTCTTATACTTCGCGCATTCATATACAATACTTTTAATTCCTTACGCCTCACCTTTCACATCGATCCCTATTACACTTAGCCATACTCTCCTATCCATTTTTGAGCCTTCTTTCCTGTTAATTCTGGGGTCATTAACTATCCCTTTACTCTCTTTCCCTTTAACTCTGTCCTTGAATATCCCATTTGACACCACCCTCCCCTTATTTAGTTTAAAACCACCCGTGTAGCAGTGGCAAACCTGCCTGCCAGAATGCTGGCCCCCCACCTGTTAAGGAGCTATCCGTCCCTTTTGTACAGTTCCCCCTTACTTCAAAACAGATCCCAGTGGTCTAAGAATCTAAATCCCTGCCCCTTGCACCAGTTCCTCAGCCACACATTCAGATCCTGTGTCTCCATGTTCCTGCTCTAGCCAGCACGAGGAACTGGAAGCAAACCGGAGATAACCACCCTGTGGGTCCTGCTTTTCAGCATTTTTCCGAGCTCTAAAGGAACGCTGCAGAATATTCATCCCCTTCTTTCCGACATCGTTTGTACCGACATGCACTACCACTTGCGGCTGTTCACCTTCGCCCTTGAGGATTTTCTGCACTCTGTCAGTGACATCCTGGATCCTGGCACCAGGGAGGCAGCACACCATCCTCAAATCCGGTCTGTTGCCGCAGAAACCCCTGTCCGTACCTCTCACAATGGAGTCTCCAACTATCACGGCATTGCCTAACGTCGGCCTGTTTGGTTTTGGCTCAACAACACTTTTTGCTTCACAAGCCAGTCTGCCGCTCAGTGTGATAACATCTTCTGACCCGACAGCTTCTAAATGGGTGAACCTGTTCTCAAGAGGTGCAACACTCGGGGGACCTTTGCATTCCATGTTTCCTTCCCTTTCTCACCGTCACCCACCTTCTCTCTTCCAGTACCCTACTGTAGGACTTGTCAAGGAACGACTCAGTTTATCGAACGATCATGAGGTCATCCACTTGCTTCTCCAGTTCCCCAACATGGTCCTTCAGGAGCTCTACCTGGATGCACTTCTCACATTTGTAGCAGCCAGAGGCACCAAGGTTGTCCTTGACCTCCCACATCCTGCAAGCATCACACTGAATCAGCTTACTTGACATTTCCTTTGTTTGTCTCTCCCTCGCCAGCGTTTGGTGTTGCGTCCTCCCTCAGCCTCCTCGTCAAAGACTCGCAGCCAAAGACTCGCACTTTTCTCACAGGGCACTTCCCTCGACAGGGCCACACCCCTTGAGCAAGTCTTGCTTATATCAGAAGATAAATTGCCTAATTATTCAATGTACCAATCTTCCAAACTAATTGTTCAGCCAATCCCCACACTCACTCCTAACCTTCCTTCCTCTGATGAGCTTGTAAGTATGTGCTTTGTCCGACCTACACTCAAGGCCCGTGTATCCGGGACATGGGGTTCGCAGGAGCACCGCCGGCGAGGAAGATGGAGGCCGAGAGCATGTCGGTGGGGGACTAGGAGTTGGCGGTTGACATAAACTGGTTTGTGACTGGATCAAATGGCAACCCAGGTAGGATTAGAGGATGACGAAGATCAAGATGATAGGGTTTTTGATGACGACATCAGTGTCTAGTCAGAGATCAGGGAGGAAGCGAGGAGAAGGAGGAGTCAGGCAAAACGAGCTCAGCCAAAGCAGCAAAAGGAGTTTTGAAGGGAACAGTTCAGAAGAGGATAGGAGAACGGTTTGGAAAAAGGTTGTAAGGAAGGAGGTTAAAATAATACTGAAATTCAGAAAGGAAGATGAGCATGTCAATTTAAGTCCGATAGCTTTATCCAGGGAGCTATAGAAGAAGGTAGGAGAGGTGGAAACAGCTAAGATTTTGAGAGACGGGAACTTGTTAATAATATGTAAAACGGAGGAGCAGAAAAATAAGGCTCTGAAGATTGAAAGTGTTTGCAAGAAGATGGTCAGTGAAAGAAAGACTCTGGGTGAGAATAGAGTGACAAGGGGAATAATAACAGGTATTCCTGTAGATGAAGACCTGGAGAAACTCAAACGGAGTATTTTTGGTGGCCAGGTGAGTGTAGCTAAGAGATTGTTAAGGACAGTGGAGGGTAAGAGGGTAGAGAGCTTGTCTGTGCTTCTGGAGTTTCAGCAGTCTGAACTACCAGAAAAAGTGAGAATCGGATGCATGAGCTTTCCAGTGAGGCCTTGTATCCCTCCACCGCTCCGATGTTATAAATGCCAGAGGTATGGACATATAGCAGTGGTGTGTAAGGGGAAGCAGAGGTGTCCCAAGTGTGGAGGAGAGCACAGATTTGAAGAGTACAGAGAAAATATGCAGGATAAATGCTGCAATTGCGGAGGACCGCACAGGGTAACGTATGGGGGATGTGAAGTCAGGAAGAGGGCTGTGGAGATTCAGCAAGTGAAAACAGTAAGTAACATAAGCTATTCAGAGGCAGTGAAGAAGGTGCAAGGACAAAGGGGAAGAGTGGATATTAATGGGAGAGAGAATCATCCGTTTTTGAGATCAGAGGAAAGTCAAGCAGTCAAAACTCACACAGAACTGACAGCTGATAAGCTTATTGTTTTCATTGCATATGTAATCAACTGTACTGATCAGGTTAAACACAAAACAGAAAAAATAAAAATAATTGTTAAGGGAGCAGAGAAGTTTTTGGGTTTAAAAGAAGTATCATGGGAGCGTATCAATAAAAAGCTTGAAGCAGATGGAAGGCAGGAAGGTTCTGGTGATAGGTCAACTTGATTATATTACAATGGAATGCAAGGAGCATAATAGCAAATGGACAAGAGTTTAAAGGATTCATTAAAGAGTTAAAGAAGAAACCAGAAGTCATATGTATTAGAGAAACCTGGCTTAAGCCTTCATTAGACTTTGTCATCAAAGGTTATGATAGTATCCGTAGAGATAGGGGGGAGGGGAGTGGAGGGGGATGTGTAATATTTATAAAGCTAGGAATACAGTATAGATTGTTGGTGAAAGGAACAGAATTAGAATATTTAGTGGTTGAAATTTGGACAAGAGAAGGTAAGGTTAAAATTGTTAATTTTTATAATCCGTGTAAAAGGCTTTCAATGGAGTTGATGGATGAACTTGCTGGGTATTTAGGGGGGAAAGTTATATGTTGTGGAGATTTTAATGCTCATAGTACGTTGTGGGATGATTCTAATGATGAAAATGGGATGGTGATTGAGGATTTAATGGAGAATAAAAACCTTGTGTGTCTTAATGATGGAAGTGGGACACGAATCAACATCAGAACAGGGTCAGAATCAGCCATAGACCTCACACTAGTGTCAGACTCATTGGCGGGTGTTTGTTCATGGGAAGTAATTCGAAGAACAACGGTAGGAAGTGACCACTACCCGATAGAAATAGTAGTAGGAGTGAGCTTAGAGGAGTATAATACAGAGAGAATACAGAATTGCTCTTTTAGTGGTGCTGATTGGGAGAAGTTTAAGATTATTAGTGATCAAGAAATGGAGAAATTTGATATTTATGAAGATGTGGATAATTTAAATATTTCTGTTTGTGAAGCCATTTTAGAGGCAGCAACGAAGTCCATTAAGAAGAAAGGAGGTAAGCACAACAAGAAGAGTGTACCATGGTGGACTAAGGAGTGTGACAAAGCAATTAAGTGTCGAAATAAAGCTTTTAAAATTTTGCAAAGAAATAACAATTTTCAGAATCTTATTGAATACAAAAGGTTGCAAGCAAGTGTAAGAAGAGTAATAAAAAATGCAAAGAGGGAATTTTGGAGGACATTTTGTAACTCAGTGGGAAGGGAGACAAAAGTAGGTCAAGTTTGGGGAATGATAAGGAGAATGAAAGTAATTAAAAGAGAATACAAATATCCAATCCTAACTGACGGTGAAATTACAGCAGTGAAAGATGAAGAGAAAGCAGAGATGTTGGCAAAATCTTTTGCTAAAATTCACAGTTCCGACAATGTTAGTGAAGAAGGAAGAAAAGGAAAAGAAAATACCATAGCAGAGAATATACAGTTAATACGACATGAGGAAGACACTAACGATGTACTCAACAAACCATTCACAAAGACAGAATTCAACCAAGCTCTTAGAAAAAACAAGATGTCAGCACCAGGTAAAGATCAGATTTGTTACACCATGTTAAACCATCACAGTGAAACATCCAAGGATTTTTTGTTAGAATTTTATAATAAAGTGTGGGGGGGTGGGAAATTACCGCAAAGCTGGAAGGAGGCAGTAGTAATCCCAATAGGAAAGCCAGGTAAAGATCTGACAAACCCAGGGAATTATAGGCCTATTGCATTAACATCCAACATATGTAAAGTAATGGAAAAAATGGTAAATGAAAGGTTAACATATTATGTAGAAAATAAAGGATATTTATCCAATTACCAGAGTGGTTTTAGGAAGGGGAGAAACACCATGGATCCAGCTATATGTTTAGAACATGAAATTAGGAGAGCACAAATTAACAGAGAAAGTGTATTAGCTGTATTTTTTGAAATTGAGAAAGCATATGATATGATGTGGGAAGAAGGGTTATTAGTGAAACTAGGTAAGTTGGTGATTAAAGGTCGTATATTTAATTTATAGGGTTTTTTATTTGGGAGGTCAATACAAGTACGAGTTGGAAATCAATACTCAGGAACATTAGATATTGAAAATGGAACACCTCAAGGGAGCATAATAAGTCCTTTACTATTTTTTAGTAATGATAAATGATGTATATGAAGAAATTGTAAATGAAATGGGAGTTTCACTGTTTGCGGATGATGGGGCAATCTGGAAAAGGGGGAGAAATGTGAAGTTTATTGTGCAGAAACTACAGAGGGCTATAATAAAGGTACAAGAGTGGTCATATAAATGGGGATTCAAATTTTCTGTGGAAAAAACAAAGATAATGTGTTTTACTAGGAAGAAAATTGGTAGTGAGGTTAAACTAAAATTATATAACCAGGAATTAAAGAGAGTAAAATACTATAATTTTTTAGGTTTATGGTTTGATGAGAGGATTACATGGATGGTTCATATTCAGAAAGTAGTGGACAAATGTAAGAAGATACTTAATGTAATGAGATGTTTAGTTGGATGTGATTGGGGGGCAGATAGAACAGCTTTGAAGGCTATATACACTGGGTTAATTAGATCTGTGTTAGATTATGGTTGTGTGGTGTATGGGTCCGCATCAAGTACTTCTCTTAAGAAAATAGACAACATTCAATATCAGGCATTGAGAATATGTACAGGTGCAATAAAAACAACTCCAACAGCAGCATTACAGGTTGAAATGGGGGAGATGCCTTTAGAGATGAGAAGGATACAGCTTTCATTGAATTACTGGATTAACCTACAGGGCCACAGTCAAGAACACCCAGCACAAGTTACTGTCAAACCATGCTCGGAAAAGGAGAGAAGGGAAACAAAAAGTTTTGGATGGACAGTGACCCAGAGAGCATTACAAATCAGCATAGCACAATTAAATGTGGTTCCAACGGTTCCATTACCTTCAATTCCACCTTGGATACTTCCAGATGCAACAGTAGACTTTACAATATTAGAACAGAAAAACAAGGATAAACAACGTATGTATAATTCATTCATCATACAGGAATACATTGACAGATACTACAGCTTTGTCCAAATTTATACAGATGCATCAAAAGATTCAGTAGATAAAGTAGGAGTAGCATTTATTGTACCAGAATTTCACATCAAAGTAGGGAAGAGGATCAATAATGAAGTCTCAGTATACACAGGTGAAATGATTGCAATATTGTTAGCGGTACAGTGGGTCGAGGATACCAGGCCTTTAAGGCAGTTATTTATTCAGATTCAAGTTTAGCAATAAAGAGTTTACAGCACAGCCATTCAGACAGTAGACCAGACATTTTGATTGAAATACAACAAACACTATTCAGAATTCAAATGATGGGGCTTACAGTCATATTTTTATGGGTACCAGCACACATTGGCATTAGAGGAAACAAAATGACAGATAAGGTAGCAAAAGAGGTAACAAAAAGAAGTAAGATTGATTTAAGTATTAACATAGGTAAAACTGAAATCAAAGACATTATTAAGCAAAGACTGAAGGAAAGATGGCAAAAGCAATGGGAGGAAGAGCGGAAAGGATGGTGGTTCTACAGAGTCCAGAGGAAAGTGGGAGAAATGAGATGTGCAGGAAAAAACAGCAAAGAGGAGACAGTAATTTCAAGAATCAGATTTGGACACACTGGTCTGAACAGTACACTTTTTATAATAGGCAAGCATAATACAGGCAGATGTGAATACTGTGGCCAAGAAGAGACAATAGAGCATGTCATTATACATTGTGAGAGGTATGAGGAAGAAAGAAGACAAATGAGTGAACGATTAAGAAAAGAAAAAGCACAATTTGATTTAATAGATATTTTACAAAAGAATTCATATAAGTGCTATCAAATCCTAATGCTTTTTCTCAGGGTAACCAACTTGTTTGGAAAGATATAAGTTATTCGTATATAAGTTATAATGTTATTTGATCCACACTCCATACCAGTTGGTGGCGGTAATGCACTAAAAAGTTGTTTGCCAACCGCCAAAAAAAAAACAACATTGAAGAAGAAGAAGGAGACCTGCACTCAAAGACTGCTAAAGTGCTGTTTGCCCTCTTTTTAAACCTGCACTCTTGACTCACCAAGTCCAGCCAACGGCCGTTCTCACTGCTGCTTTAGCCGACTTGCTCTCAAAGACGCTGAGACATTCCCCACTCTTTCCTCATGGCCCTGCATGCTTTCCCATCCCTGACTCCTCTCTGGAAACCACGTCTGAAGAACAATAAAATACAAAGTGTTGGAATAACTCAGGGATGATCTGTGGAGGACATGGACATAATTTCAGGTTGGGACCTTTTTTCATACTAATTGTAGGGGTGGGAGAGAAAGCTGGAAAAGTGATAGGTGGATCCAGGTGAGGGTGTACGATTGGGAATTGGGTCAGGAAATTGCATGGTAAATTGGTTTATCAGTTTCTCCACCCATTTGCCAATTAGACCCCCCTCAACTATATACACCCATCACTTGCCAGGCTTTGTCCAACCCCACCTCTGTTTTTCAGCTTACTGTTCCAGTCTGTCGAAGGAATGTGTAGGAAGGAACTGCAGATGCTGGTTTACACCAAAGATAGACACAAAATGCTGCAGTAACACAGCAGGTCAGGCAGCATCTCTGGAGAAAAGGAATGGGTGACGTTTCGGGGAAAGACACTTCCTCAGACTGAGAGGTGGGAGAGAGGGAAAATAGAGGTATGAAAAGGTACAGAACAAATCAGAGCAGCACCGATGACTCGGGAAAGGGGAAGCCCATAAAGGTCCATTGTCAGCCGTGGAAGATGTGGTACAAAGGGATACAAACAGTGAAACTAGCATGACGACCAGGGTGGGGGAGGAATAGAGATAGAGGGGAAAGCAAGGGTTACTCAAAATTAGAGAAATCAATATCATATCGCTGGGTTGTCAGCTGCCCAAGCTAAATATGAGGTGCTGTTCCTCCAATGCATGTGGCCTCACTCTGAATGTGGAGGCGGCCCAGGAGAGAAAGGTCAATATGGGAAGGGGAGTTAAAATGTTTGGGAACTGGAAGATCGCGTTAGCCAAAATGGACTGAGCATAGGCATTCAGTGAAAAGATCACCCTGTCTGCTTGTTCTTGCAATATATAGGAGCACACCAGGAACAATGGATACAACAGTTGAGCTTGGAGGAGTTGCAAGTGAACCTCTGCCTCACCTGAAATGACTGTCCGAGTCCCTGGATGGAGTTGAGGGAGGAGTTTTAGGGACAGTTGTTGCATCTCCCACGGTTGCAGGGGAAAGTACCTGGGGCGGGGATGGGAAAGGATGAGTGAACCAGGGAGTTGTGGAGGGAACGGTCTCTGCGGAAAGAGGTGGAGATGGAAAGAATTTAAACTAATCCCATCTGACTGCCCATGGTTTATATCTCTCCATTCGCTGCTCATTCATGTGTCTGTCTCATGCCTCTTCATTGATACTATCATATCCACCACCACCCATGGCATGCCTTGTTCTTCCTTTTAGCATTCCTGTAACATTTTCAAGGATTCCTCCAACCAGTTTGGATGTGATTGAGTCCCAGTGTTACAAGGCCCATCAAAGTCACTCTTTGAGAGCTGATTAGTAGGGTAGTGACTGGGGCAGTAACAGATTGAAGGTGCCGTTCCTAGCTGGGGAACAGAGAGCAACAACTCCGGGCTGCGGGTTTGCGGAGCGGAGAGGCGGCGCCGACTTCAACAACGGGAGCCTGGGAGCTCCAAACCGGCGCGGCGTTGTCGGCTTCGGCAGCCGTGGGCTCCAACCAGGAAGCGGCCGTTCCAGGTGGCCCAGCCGCCGAGAGGACTCTCCCGACGCCGGGGCAAGACCACCCGGTGAGAACGGCCAGGGACATCGGGCCTCCGTAGAGGCAATTGCGGTGGCCTCAATAGGCCTGACTTTGGGGTGAACATGGGGTGGGGACTGGACATTGTGCCTTCCTCCACAGTGCTATCCACTGTGGGGGGATGATTTTTTTTGTCTATTTGTAGTCTTGTAGGTCTGTGTCCAAGATGGCTGCCGTGAAGAGAGAGTGGACGCTGGCACGATTTGGTTGCCGCTGCTCCCTCTTCACACTGTGTTTTTGATTTTCTGTTTTTGGATTGAATCCTGTTTTTAATTTGTGTCTCTGTGATGTCCTTATTGTTATATTCCGATTATATGTTATTCCGATATACTATGTAAGGTGTCCTTGAGATGTTTGAAAGGCGCCCATTAAATAAAATTTATTATTATTATTATTATCAATGGAAGCTGCGCACTGATTATCAGTTAAACCAAGCATCATCACCATTTCATGACAGAAATTTCATCACAAATTGTAAACATCGACTAATTAGATCAATAGGAAAATGGACCGATTCCAACAGGATCTAATCAGACTTCCTGATCCAGATTCAGTGCTGTTTGTGTGGAGTTTACCCACTCTCCCTCTTACCATCCGGGTTTCCTTCAGGTGCTCCGGTCTCTTCCCAAATTCCAAAGACGTGCCGGTTGTGGCTGATTGGCCACTGTAAATTGTTTCAAGTGTGTAGGTGAGTGGTAGCAACTGGGAGGAGGTTGACGGGAATGTGGGGAGCATCAAACGGGATTAGTGTAGGGCTGGTGAAAATGGGTGGTTGATGGTTGGTAGAGACCTGTAGGCTGCAGGATCTGTATCCGACTCTGACTGAGGAGTCAGAGAATGTGAACACAATCTAGCTGAACCAGCCATGCCAGCTGAGGATGGAATAACAGGAAGCTAAGTCTACTAGAGGGGGTGGATGGAGGGGAATTTCCCAAACTGGAGTTGGGAACTTTTTAAGGCAAACTGATGCTTTCCATGTCACAGTGGCAGGTATATTTATTCCTTCAATATTGACGCCGCCTCTTACTTAAGCAATGTCTCATATCACAGATAAATTGTTAATTGTCAGATTTTAACACCGTTATTTTCCTTATCTCTAATTGTTATTTAGCACTGTTCAGCACCCAACATTCTCTGCCTACACAGCTGATATGAGCACCTCTGAAACCAGCATACTCATTCGTGCAGATCCTGATGACTCTCCTATCTTTATCGATGAGATTGCGATTCTTAGTGTTAAATGAGACAAATCCTGCTGCTGAATTTTAACATTATTTAAATGTGCTAATTAACAGCAATAGAATATTAAAGTCTTAAAATGAGATGAATACTGTGATAGCTTATTAAAATTATGTGAATACAGATGGTACATTAACAGTTGATGTGAAATAAATCAATTATTGAACATCTTCAATAAGACCATGTGTTCAGAATATTGGAGCAGGAGTAGGCCATTTGCCCTTGTATCAGCTCCGAAACCAATTAATTCTATTCTACACACAAGAGACAATTTACAGAAGCCAATTAACCTACAAACCTGTACTTCATTGAAGTGTGGGAGGAAACCGGAGCACCCGGGGAAAACCCATGCCGTCACAGGGAGACCTCTACAGACAGCGTCTGCAGTCAGGATCGAACGCGGGAATCTGACGCTGCGCCGCCGTGCTGCCTCCTTATTCTCTAAATATCCATAACCTTGTGAATACTTATTTTGAACAAAATGAATAACTGAACTTTCATGCTCCTGAGGGCATCAAGGATTTGCAAGCCAGCTGATGATACAAAAATGGAAGGAATTGTGAGGAGAGAGGAGGATTCCAGAGATTGACCAGAAATGTATCATCTTAGTTCAGGCATCCTACATCTTACAGAGTGATCTCTTGTCTTTTTTAATTTTATTTATTTATTTATTTATTAGAAGTAGACATATTATAAAATGTAGTTACATATTATAGTAAAAAAACTTTTCATATACATCAGTCATACATTATTAAAATTTTCCATTATCAATTACTTCTGCTTCTAGTGTTTTTATTTTTTATAGAAAGAGGGCGAAAGAGAGGGTAGAAAGTTACAAATAAAAAAATAAAATAAAAAAAAACACAACAGAAAAACAAGGGAGGTGGAATGGGTTACCTGTAATACGTCAATGGAGATAGGTTCGTAGGTTATAAAGTATAGCTTTTCATCTGGTCCTGAGTTCAAGTTTCAGTTGGGTCCTCGTGCTGTGCCAATCTATCCCTTCAGATAGTTAATGAATGGAGCCCAAATTTTATGGAAAAGATCTTGTTTGTCCATTAAGACAAGTCTAATTCTTTCTAAGTATAGGGTCTCCGACATTTCCGTAATCCACATTTTAATTGTGGAGGTTGTAGGGTCTTTCCAAAATTTTAATATTAATTTTTTCCCGGTTATTATACTGTAGTTGAGGAAATTTCTTTGGTTTGTTGTGAGTGTTAAGCTTTGTTCTGATATTCCAAGTATTATTAATTTTGTGTCTGGGTCCAGTTTTGTATTAATAACTTCTGAAGTTATTTCAAAAATATCAGTCCAGAAATGTTTAAGTTTTATACAGTTTGCAAACGTATGTGTTAAATTAGCCTCTAGATGTAGACATTTATCACAAATAGGAGAGATTTGTGGGAAGATTCTATTTAGTTTTATTTTAGAGTCGTGTAGTCTATGTAAGACCTTGAATTGTATTAAAGTATGTCTGGCATTTAATGAACATTGATGTATTTGTTGTAAACTTTCGTCCCACATATCTTTCATGATAGGGTGACCTATTTCATTTTCCCATTTGTATCTATATGGTTCGGTCGGTGGTACCTCGTTGTTTAGTAGGGTGTTATAAATATAAGCTATTAGTTTTTCAGTATTAGGATGCTTGTTCAAACATTCATCAAGAATTTCTGATTCCCTATTCCTGTAGACTTGTGTATTAGATTTAACATAATCTCTAATTTGTAGATATCTGAAGAAATTATTTGAGTGCAGTTCATAATTCTGTTGTAACTCTTGAAATGAAAGAAAAGTACCTTTCCCATAAAGATGTCCTATATTTTTGATTCCATAATTTTTCCATTGTGTGAAACCTTTGTCCATAAAGGATGATTTGAATAAAGGATTATTTACAATGGGAAGGCAGTGGTATATTATTCAATTTTAAATCTTTTTTTATTTGTTTCCAAATTCGTATTCCACTATGTATTATGGGGTTTTCTTTATAGGTTTTTTTGTGCAGTTTTGTGGGGGCAAATATGATCGGTCCAATTTCAAAAGGTAGACAGTCTTTTCCATCATTAACCAATCTGGTTGTTGATCCATTTCTTCCAGCCAGAAATTCATGTTTTTAATATGGACTGCCCAAAAATAAAATAAGAAATTTGGCAAAGCCAAACCTCCATTTATCTTTGACTTACATAAATGTTTTTTACTTATTCTATGATTCTTATAATCCCAGACAAAACTTGTAACGATGGAGTCGACTTTTTTGAAAAATGTTTTTGGGATATATATCGGAATTAATTGAAGTAGGTACAGCAGTTGCGGTAAAAAAATCATTTTTATAGCATTAATTCTCCCAAGCATAGAAATGGGGAGTGTTTTCCAGTATTGAATATTCTTATGTAGTTTATTCAGTAAGGGTGGGAAATTTAGTTTAAATAAAGAGGTATATGTCTTAGTTACATAGATTCCTAAGTATTTAAATTTATCTTTAACTATTTTAAAAGGGGATTGTTGTATTGTATGTAAATTGAATTTTGTTATTGGCATGATTTCGCTTTTATTCCAATTAATTCTATATCCCGAAAACTGACCAAATTGAGTTATTAGATTTAATAGGTTTGGAATACTAGTTTCTAATTTTGTAATATATATTAGTACATCATCTGCATATAAGGAGATTTTATTCCTTGTGTCTCTAGTATTGTATCCAAATATTCCTGGATGGTTTCTAACGCTTTCTGCTAGGGGTTCGATTGCAAGAGCAAATAATAGTGGGGATAGTGAGCATCCTTGTCTACAGCCTCTAGAGAGATTAAATTTAGTTGATAACATTTTGTTTGTTAATATTCTAGCTGTTGGATTAGAATATAACAATTTAACCCATGTACAGTACTTCTCTCCTAGTTGAAATTTTTCCATCACCGAAAATAAATATGGCCATTCTACCTGGTCAAATGCTTTTTCAGCATCTAACGAGATAATTGCTAGCTCTGCGTTAGGGATTCTATTGGAGTATATAATATTAAATAATCTTCTCAGATTATAAAATGAATACCGTTTGGGGATAAACCCTGTTTGGTCGGGATGTATTAATTTGCTGATCACTAAGCTCAATCTATTAGATAGAATTTTAGTTCATATTTTCTGATCAGTATTTAAGAGGGCTATAGCTCTGTATGAACCTGGGTCTTCAAGATCCTTGTCCGTTTTTGGTATGAGTATGATTGTAGATTCATTTAGAGTTTCTGGGAGTTTCTGTTGAGTATAAGCGTATTTGTACATTGTCTGTAGGCGTGGGGAAAGCAAATCATAATTTTTTTTATAAAATTCAGAATTTAGACCATCAGGTCCTGCAGACTTTCCGTTTTTTAAAGATTTGATTGACTTCGATGACTTTTATCGTAATTTCAGCCCCTAGCAATTCTCTCTCTTTCTGATCTAGACCCGCAAACTTACAATTCTGTAAAAATGTTTCCATTCCCGTTGATTGTTCTGTTATTTTAGATGAATACAATTTTTGGTAGTATTGTAGAAATCTATCATTAATATCTTTAGGCAGTGTTAATGTTTCTCCCTTGTCTGTTCTAATTTTGTATATTGTTTTTTCCCCATCCAATTTGCGAAGTTGACGCGCTAATAGTTTTTGTGGTTTATCACCAAATTCAAAATTTAATTGTTTTGTATGTTGATAAAGTTTTATAACTTGGTCTGAATATATCTTGTTTAATTTATATTTCAATACTGCAATTTTATTGTGTTTTATCGTGGATGGTGCTGCTGCATTTTCTGTGTCTAATTGCTTTATTTCCATTTCCAGTTTCTGTTGTTTGGCCCTATTCTCTTTATTAAAAAATGATTGGGAAGAAATTAATGCTCCTCGTACAAATGCTTTAAATGTTTCCCAAAGAAGGGAAGCAGAGATTTCAGGGCTATCGTTAGCCTCAAAAAACATTTTAATCTGTTTTACTAGGTATTCATTACATAACTTATCTTTTAAGATTTGGGGATTAAATCTCCATTGTGACTGTGTCTCTGCCTGAGTGATCTCTTGTCTTATCTGAATAAACCTGCCAAACCCTCTGAGAACTTTGTGATGAGGTTATCTAATCTCTAAAGTATACAGGCTTAGGTCAACAGCTGTTGGAAGATCATCAACAGTCAGTAGCTTCGGGACCCTAGGGAGGTATCTGTATTCACAGCACCCTCCTAGATGGCATGCACTGGCAACGTACTATTTCCACCCTAGATAGCATCGAACTATCACTCTCAGGCTGGCCATAGACATAGAAACTGAATTAGACCATTCAGACCATTGAGTTTGCTCCGCCATGAGATCGTGCCTGATCTATTTTCCCCCCTCAATCCCACTCTCCTGCCTTCTCATTACTTTTGACACCCATACTAATCAAGAACCTATCATTCTCCACGTTGAAAATACCAACGCAGTGAAAGAGAGGATTTCACCTGCTGGGAACCCCTTGGTCTCCCAGTGTATGACATCCATCTATCACATTCCCTGCTGCAGGAGGATGGGCTGAGGGAAGCATTGAAAGAGACACAAAGAATTACAGCTGCTGGATTCTTGAGCAAAAATCAAAGTGCGAGAGGAACAGAGCATGCCAGGCAGCATCTGTGGAGGGAACAGCCAGACATAAAAACAGCTTCTTTTTTTTCCACGAGTAGTAGCTCTACACAATAACCAAAAATCTGTAGCCTCCTTTTGCTCTGGTATTTTATTTAATTCATGGTTAATCAATAAAGTTTTATTATTAATGTTTTATGGGTTATTCCTCACTGTCACTGTATGCCATGTTGTCACTTGCGGGCGGAGCACCAAGGCAAATTCCTTGTATGTGAATACTTGGCCAATAAACATTCATTTATTCATTCAAATGAATCCCTCCTGAACCTTCTATGGCAATGAATTCTACAGATTCACCACCAACTGGCTAAAGACGTTCCTCCTCGTCTCCATTCTAAAGGTATGCCCTTTTAGCCTGAGGCTGTTAGAATCTGGTCAGATACATCTGGTCGACCTAGACATCCTCTGCGCATCCCTCTCTCGACCAGGCTGACCAGATCTAACTGACCACATTCTAGTTGAAGCTAGACATAAAATGCTGGAGTAACTCAGAGGGACAGGCAGCATTCCGGAGAGAAGGAATGGGTGACATTTCAGGTCGAGACCCTTCCTCAGACTGATCGCCATCGGTCTGAAGAAGGGTCTTGACCAGAAATGTCACCCATTCATTCTCTCGAGAGATGCTGCCTGTCCCGCTGAGTTTCTCCAACATTTTGTGTCTATCTTCGATTTAAACCAACATCTGTTTCTTAGCCTCTGTAAATTGACCCTTGTTTAGGAAATTGACCCTCCCTACACATTCTAGCGGAACCTGGAAGCGGGAAGGCCAATAAGTGGCACACGTGCTGTGATACACTCCCTGTCTGCTCCATTCCACACTCCAGCCCAGTTTCCACACGTCCCATCGCACTGGCTCCAAGTGCATGCGCTGTTGCGTGCCTGCCAATTCAGCAGATGCCAAATCCCCAGGCTCCTCCTGACTAGGGGGCAATCAATCACCGGCAATACACACTCACTGGCAGGAGAGGCTCAAGGCAAAAATACAGCCCGTAAATGATTGGAATGTTAGTTCACTCTCACTTCCACGGTTCTATTAGCAACCATCGACACATTCCTCCAGCTGAGATCACAGCTCACAGCAGCTGCCTGCTGGGCACAGATGGCTCCTGTACTCAGTCTGAAGATGGGTCTTGACCCGAAACGCCACCCATTCCTTCTCTCCAGAGATGATGCCTGTCCCGCTGAGTTAAACCAGGATTGTGTGTCTACATTCGGTGTAAACTAGCATCTGCAGTTCCTTCCTACACAAGGCTCCTGTACTCCCCGCTGATATGGAAGGTGAAGTTGGAGTTTATGTTTGTTCAGAGATATAGCACGGAAACAGGTCCTTCGGCCCCCGAATCCACACAGACCATCGATCACCCATTCGCACGTGTTCTACAGTATGTCATCCAACTTTCTCATCCTCTCTCTAAACAAGGGTCAATTTACAGAGGCTAACTAACCAGCAAACCCGCACATCAATGGGATGTGGGAAGAAACTGGAGCACCCGGAGGCAACCCATCCACGCGATCACAGGGAGAAGTGTGAAAAAGCACACTTCCAGATTCAGGGACATTTTCTTCCCAGCTGTTATCTGGCAACTGAACCATCCTACCACGACTAGAGAGCAGTTCTGAACTATCTCTCATTAGAGACCCTTGGATTATCTTTGATCGGGCTTTACTGGCGTTATCTTCACTAATCGTTATTCATGTTATTCCCTTAATCATGTATCTGTACAAGTGATAGCTTGATTGTTATCATGTATTGTCTTTCCGCTGACTGGTTAGCACGCAACAAAAGCTCTTCACTGTACCTCGGTACACGTGACATTAAACTAAACTAAACGTGCAAACTCCACACAGACAGCACCTGAGGTCAGGATCCAACCCTGGTCTCTGGTGCTGTGAGGCAGCAGCTCTTCCAGTTGCATGAGTGTGCCATTGGTGATCTGATCATTGCCGCTGTTGACAGCGGATGGGAGGTTGAGTGCATTCATCGGCTTGATCAGAGGCACTTTGAGGGGAGACAAAGCATTGGAGCGGATGTTACTTTATAACTGGATGGCTATCAATGGCAGGAGGCAGGGCAGCTACAGGCTGCACAGTGGCGGGCTTCCCCAGTAATATGATTGTGGGTTTCTATCCTGCCATAACCCTTTCTCAAGAGTTATTCTTATTGAGAGATACAGCATGACGCAGGACGTTCAGCCCACTCATTGTGCTTATCATTAAGCATCCTTCTTTAACACAAATCATATCCTAAGCCTTTTATTGTTCCAGTTCCCCACCATCTCCCCTATTCAATGACACCTGCATACTTGGAACAATTTACAGCCACCAAATAACCTACCGATCTGCATGTCCTGGAGTTCCAAGCAAGGCCATCTTATTCATTGATATGATTGAATTCCCAAATACAAGTTCATTTAACATCAGTTATGGGAAAAATTGTTGGAAACTACTCAAAGGTTGGTGCCTGGAATGCAATGCGCAATGCCAGGAGTGGTGGTGGAGGTAGATGCGAAAGTGGCTTTTAGGTAAGAGGTTTTTAGATGAGCACATGTATGTGCATGAGAATGGAGCGATATAGATTACGTGCAGGCAGAGGAGATTAGTTTATCTTGGCATTGTGTTAGGCACAGACATTGTGGGCCCAAGGACTCGTTTCTGCGCTACATTGTTCTATTCAAAGAGGATAACATAAACTTTAAACACCGGTATTCAGTGTTGGTTTTAAGGGAAGCATGGGCCTGACAGAGTAGATTGAATTATTTGAGTAGGTTGCATGGTGGGTTGATGAGGCCTGGGTATTTAATGTAATTACCTGGATTTTAACAAAGTTTTTGGCAAGGTTCAACAGGGCAGACTGATGAGAAAGATTTAGCGGCACGGGATGCAAGTGAGAGTCATGGGCTAGAGTGAGGATTGGCTCTGGCAGGATGCAGAGGGCAATAGTCGACTGGTATAGTGGGATTGGAAGGTTGCACTGGGATATCTCAGGTCTATGGTTCTTCTTCTTCTTCTTCTTCTTCTTCTTGCGTATGGCGTGCACAGCCTAAAGTTGTACGATAACTTGTTCTATTTGATCTTATTTGGTTGTGCACGCCGGGTTGATTGCATTCGTCGAAACAGGGCGGACCACGTGAAGGTTGCAATCTCCCACCCCAGGTCTATGGTTCACTCCTGGTAATACATGGCAAAGATCTCGACGGAAATATCTGGGCCATCAAGTGTGCAGATGACTGCATAGTCGAAGGGTTGCAGGAAAGCGTAAGACTGCAGGGTGATGAAGGTGGGGTGGTCTTTTAGGCAGAACCAGTTGGTTAATGGAGTTTAACTCCGGGGAGAGGTAACATGGAATCTGCACGTTTGAGTACCGAGTCCTGAGACTGCATGGGAAGGAACGAAGGAGGAGCCGGCATGGGGGGGACCACCGTGAGGAGGGGGAGGGGGAAGAACGAAGGGGAACCTGCGCAGATACTTTGTAACTTTGTCAGCACCGTTTATGTGGTGACTATTTGTGTACCATGTGAATTTCACTGTGACTTGTCACATGTGACAATAAAGTATTCATTCATTCATTCATTCTGCCTCTCACCCAATGGGTTTTCACTGGGAGCTCCGGTTTCCCTCCTACATCTCAAGTATATGTAGATTGGTAGGTTAATACGTCGGTGTACATTGCCCCTTGGTTTGTGGTAGAATTTGGAAGGATTGATTGACCAATTCAATGTAGGGGGAATAAAATCATTTGTTTAATGGAGTTTTAAAGCAAAATGGGTGAATGGTGGTCGATGCAGACTCTTAAAACGTAGAATACAGACAGCACAGTAACAGGCCCAAACATCTGGAGTAACTCAGCGGGTCAGACAGCATCTCTGGAGAAAAGCAATAGGTGACATTTCGGGTCAAGACCCTTCATCTGAAGAAATGTCTCGCCCCAAAATGTCACCGTTTTCTTTTCTCCAGAGATGCTGTCTGACCCGCTGAATTACTCAAGCACGTTCCAATCACTCACCACGCTCTGTGTGAAACTTGCGCTGCAAATCATCTTTAAGGGCCAGTCCCACTTAGGCGATTTTTTGCGCGACTACAGGCGACTGCCGCAAAATTTTCCAACACATTGAAAAATATACGGCGGCAGTGGCGACATTTGTTGTTGTAGGTTGTCGTAGATTGATGTAGGTGCTGTCATAGGTTGTCGCCAGGTGTCGTAGGTGAATTCCATTAAAACTAGTCTCTGGTAGTCGCCTAAAGAGTCGCCTAAGTGGGCCATGCCCATTAAACTTTGCCACTCTCTCCTTAAAGATATGTATGTCCTCTTTGAAATTTCCACGCGGGAAAGGTTCTGATTATGTACCCTATATCTGCTGCTCATAATTTTAAATACTCTTATTAAATCTCTCTCAACCTCCAACAATCCAAGTTTTTCCAACCTCTCCTTAAAACTCATAGTACCTAATCCAGTCAGCTTTCTGGCAAAACTCTCTGCACCCACTCCAAAGCTTCCACATCCTTTCTGTAATGAGGTGCCCAGAACTGCACACAATACTTCAAATGCGGCTTAACAAAAGTCCTATAAAGCTGCAACATGGCTTTTGACTCTTAGCCTCAATGCCCCGACTGTTGAAGACAAGAATACCATATGTCTTTTTAACCACTCTATCTACAAGTCGCCACTTTCAGGAAGCAATGAACTGAACCCCAAGATCCCTCTGCATGTCAATGCTATTAAAGGTCTTGGCATTAACAGTATACTTATCCCTTCTTGACTCTGTGGGTCGAAGGGCCCATTTTGAAGTTGTATCTCTCTTTGACTGTGATTCTAATACAGATTTAACAGTACGTGGGAATATATAATTAATGCAGTAGACTGATATGAAAGACCATCTTGTGTGATAGCGACTTCATCACACTGTCCCAATAAGTTTTTTGAAACATTTTTACCTCTGGCATGCTATATTCACAACTAAAAGAAAATTGCGATAGAGCCATAAATAATTGCAGATGCTGAAATCTTGAGCAAAACACAAAGTGCCGGAGGAACTTAGCGAGTAAGGCAGCATCAATGCAGGGAATGGACAGATGACGTTTTGCGATGGACTCTTCTGATCCCTTGACTAGTCAGGCTCAATTCACTTCTTCCCTTTACATCTTGTCCACATCAGCCAGACTGTGAAACTCACTGTCCATAATGTGTGGAGAGGAACTGCAGATGCAGATTTAAACTGAAGATAGACACAAAAAGCTGGAGTAACTCAGCGGGACAGGCAGCATATCTGGAGAGGAATGGGTGACGTTTCGGGTTGAGACCCTTCTTTAGTCTGGTTAGGGATAAGGGAAACGAGAGATATAGATGATGATGTAGAGAGATAAAGAACAATGAATGAAAGATATGCAAAGAAGTAACGATGATAAAGGCAACAGGCCAATGTTAGCTGTTTGTGGGGTGAAAATAAGAAGCTAGTGCTACTTGGGTGGGAGAGGGGGAGGGGGAATGCCAGGCTACCTGAAGTTAGATAAATCAACAGTCATACCACTGGGCTGTAAGCTTCCGAAATATGAGATGCTATTCCTTCAATTTGCATTTAGCCTCCCTCTGACAATGGAGGAGACCTAGGACAGAAAAGTCTGTGCGGAAATGGGAAAGAGTATTAAAGTGTTTAGCTACCGGGAGATCAGCTGAGTTCAGGCGGACTGAGCGAAGGTGTTCAGCGAAATGATGGCCCAGTCTACGTTTGGTTCCTTAGGGGACCAAAACTGCACACAATACTCCAGGTGTGGTCTCACTAGGGCTCCATACAACTCCAGAAGGACCTCTTTGCTCCTATAGTCAGCTCCTCTTGTTATAAAGGCCAACATGCCATTCGCTTTCTTCACCTCTTTGCAACATTTCTAAGCAAATAGAGGCACTAGCGGGCTTTCTTCCTGATTCGATCTGCAGGTGTACGTGCCGGGGCCAGGACAGGTCAGAGACTCCCTCCGTCAACTCCCTCCACTGCCAACCCACCAGTGGAAACGGGTGCCTGGTGTCCCCGTTTCCCCTTTCTGTAGTCAACAATATCACTATGTTTCCACAAGTGGGAGAAGCTCAGACTGGGGGACGTTGTTATAAGGTTAAGGGGCACCCATCTAAAACTGAAGTGCATCGGACCTTCTCACAATGTATGGGATCCCCGGAAATCTCTTCCCTGCCAGGTTGTAGGGGCCGGATCATTGGGGATATTTAAGGAGAGTGATGATAATTCCTGCAAGAGGACAGACCTGCCATCATTGATAGCAAACAACAAGGGAGGCTTAAGCAGTGGCTCAGTGGCGCAGCGGGTGGAGGTCCAGGTTTAATCCTGGCCTCAGGCTCTGTCTCTGTGGAGTTGCACGTCCTACTTGTTCTCTGATTTCCTCCCATATCCCATATCCCAAAGACGAGCATGTCGGTAGGTTAATCGGCTGCTGTAAATTGGCCCGGATGTGTGGGTGAGTGGTAGAATCTGATGGGATCACCCGTTTTAGTTTAGTTGTTCATTGTCATATGAAAAGTTTGAATTTGCATGCTATCCAGTCAAAGGAAGGCCTATACATGCAATCAAACCATCCACAGTGTACAGGTGAAGGGGAAATAAAGATTTAAGAGTGGAATGATTGCAATGGATGTCAGCAGACCTCTTACAGTCTGCACGCAGATGCAGACCAGCACGCAAAGGATCGCCTTGCTCAGGCGCCAGTTGGTCTCGACATTCATACTGGTTCAAGAGTGTTTTATTGTCAAGCATCTTTTATTGTCTTATGTCCCAAAACAGGCTATTTTGGTGAATCGGAGACAGTAAGTTGGTTTGAATTTTTTTATTTTAACGAAACAACGAGCCAACGAGAGTGGATAAGACAACCACATTTACAATGTGGATCCACAAGTGTGGGCGCTAGACTGACAGTTACTGACAGTTACAGCAAAATAACTGCTAATGGAACACCCGCACTCAGTGACTCCTCCAGTCAATCACGAGGGTTCGATTACCCAGAGCCACCACCGGGTGTCGCTACACTATGTTATTCCCCTTTTTCAAACACTCCCTACACATTAGTGGCAATTTTATGGAGGCTATTTACAGTAACCTAAAAAGCTGCATGTGTTTGGGAAGTGGGAGGAAACTGAAACACCCGGAGGAAACCCACACAGTAACTCAAACTCCACAGAACCCAATGTCCGTATGGAACCAAGGTCTCTGGTGCTGTGAGGTAGTAGCTCTACCGGCTGCGCCATTGTGCTGCTCATTTTATGAGTGTAAATTCCATTGATTGCTTTGTTTTGAGTTTTAGTTACTTTGAGAATAGAGCAGGATTTGCTATTGAGTCAGTTTATAGACACATATCCTGCGAGAACATCATTAAAGTGAAACCATGTACATGTTCAATGAGCAAAAGTCAAGTGAAATTTGACCCTGCTTCCAAAACAATTGAGGTCCCAAGTTCCAAGTATCCACTCTCACAGAAATATTTTGTGTATTGCATTGCATCATAATTTGTCCATTATTACAACTCTCCATTATTGAGCATTATTGGGGCATCTTTGAGCCCTTAATCCTGCTCTGCTTATTGGTTGTAAGGAATTTAGATGTATGATCATTTAACACATTGGAACTACCTGAATTTTAGAGCCCAGCTGCCTTCATACTTGTTGCCTTCTCCCCCATTACCCCTGACACCCACACTAATCTAAACTATCAATCTCCGCCATAAAATATCCATTGACTTGGCCTCCACATCCATCTGTGGCAATGAATTAGACAGATTCACCACCCTCTGATTAAAGAAATTCCTCCTCTCCATTCACTTTAATGTCTCTTTATTATCTGCCACTGATCTGCTTTCATTGGGTGTCACTTTCATCAATTGGACCCCTCTGGCATTTGCTAATCTCATCATTCGCATCATTAGTACTGAACTATTATCTACTGCTTTGATGACCCTTGGACTATCCTTGATCAGACTTTGCTGGGTTTACCTTGCGCTGTAAATGGGTCGATTGCAAACGAGTATTGTCCTTCTGCTGACAGGTCAGCACGCAACAAAAGCTTTACACTGTACCTCGGTACACGTGACAACAAACTAAATGTAAACTCAAGAGCATAGACCATAGAACAATACAGTACAGCACTGGAACGGGCCCTTTGGCCCACAATGTCCGTGCCACGGATGATGCCCGGTTAAACTAATCTCTGCTCTGTACCAATTCTATTTAATTATTATTTTGGTTATTTTGCAGCCACATTAAAATAAAAGCATGTGGAGGTGCATTTGTGCAAATGAAAAGCCCCTTCCATCGGCAGGAGTAAGTATTTTTGTAATTTCCTGTTGTTGCATTTGCATTTGTATTCATGATATATTTTGGAATTTTGTTTTTCCTTGTATAAAATAATGTGTGGACTACAATCACTTGATTATGATTTCAATTGCTAAAATATTCCTGTGCTTAACTTAATTTGTCTGTTATATTTTGCCTCTGGTAAATGTTAGCCGTTTCAAATTGAATTTTTCATGGTTTATTATTTGTTATTGGCATGACTAATTTTTATTAGATGGGTTGTGCATATTGAGGCCGAGAAATGTTTATTTGTGTAATGTGACTGGTTCACGACTTGAAAAAATACATTCTCCTCTAAGTAAACGTGGGACGTTTATGACATTCATGATTTTCTTCCTGTCCTGTGCAGTGATGAGCAATGATGGGCCACTAATGTAAAAGCAACCCTGGAAAAGATGGGCATCCTGTTTGTTCCAAGATAAAGGGGATTGGTCTGAGCAGGACCCAAGCTCCTGGTACTAGGAGTCAGCTGTTCATCATAACACCTTACCTTGTGGGCAGCATTGACCACCAATTCGAAACTCCTCTGCTCCAACGTATCACTACTCACCCACAGTCATCAGAGAGCTATTGGCCCTCACTGAAGCCTGAATTGACCCTTGGTTTTCACTTACGATACGATACAATAAAACTTTCTTCATCCCCGGAGGGAAATTGGTTTGCCAACAGTCCCAACACACAAGGTGCACGAAAACTTGAAATTAGAAGTGCAAATAAAAAGAAAAAGACATGCGACTGTTGGCTGGCTGCCGTGTGCACAATGCATTAAACGGAACGAACGAACGAACAAACAAACAAACAAACAAACGCAGGCTTATCCCCTGGTTAGAGAATTATAAAAGTAGAGTACTCCCCCACACCGGGACCCATATTGTTCCGCATTGACCCACAAATGAGATGGAGGAACTGAGTGAAATCCAGGTTAGCTGGGAAGTGGTGTTAGGTAAATTGAATGGATTAAAGGCCGATAAATCCCCAGGGCCAGATAGGCTGCATCCCAGAGTACTTAAGGAAGTAGCCCCAGAAATAGTGGATGCATTAGTGATAATTTTTCAAAACTCTTTAGATTCTGGAGTAGTTCCTGAGGATTGGAGGGTAACTAATGTAACCCCACTTTTAAAAAGGGAGGGAGAGAGAAAACAGGGAATTACAGACCAGTTAGTCTAACCTTGGTAGTGGGGAAACTGCTAGAATCAGTTATTAAAAATGGCACATTTGGAAAGTGGTGAAATCATTGGACAAAGTCAGCATGGATTTATGAAAGGCAAATCATGTCTGATGAATCTTATAGAATTTTTAGAGGATGTAACTAGTAGAGTTGATAAGGGAGAACCAGTGGATGTGTTATATCTGGACTTTCAGAAGGCTTTCGACAAGGTCCCACATAAGAGATTAGTATACAAACTTAAAGCACACGGTATTGGGGGTTCAGTATTGATGTGGATAGAGAACTGGCTGGCAGACAGGAAGCAAAGAGTAGGAGTAAACGGGTCCTTTTCACAATGGCAGGCAGTGACTAGTGGGGTACCACAAGGCTCAGTGCTGGAACCGCAGCTATTTACGATATATATTAATGATTTGGACGAGGGAATTGAATGCAACATCTCCAAGTTTGCGGATGACACGAAGCTGGGGGGCAGTGTTAGCTGTGAGGAGGATGCTAGGAGGCTGCAAGGTGACTTGGATAGGCTGGGTGAGTGGGCAAATGCATGGCAGATGCAGTATAATGTGGATAAATGTGAGGTTATCCACTTTGGTGGCAAAAACAAGAACGTAGATTATTATCTGAATGGTGGCCGATTAGGAAAGGGGGAGATGCAACGAGACCTGGGTGTCATGGTACACCAGTCATTAAAAGTGTGCATGCAGGTGCAGCAGGCAGTGAAGAAGGCGAATGGTATGTTAGCATACATAGCAAAAGGATTTGAGTATAGGAGCAGGGAGGTTCTACTGCAGTTGTACAGGTTCTTGGTGAGACCACACCTGGAGTATTGCGTACAGTTTTGGTCTCCTAATCTGAGGAAGGACATTCTTGCCATAGAGGGAGTACAGAGAAGGTTCACCAGACTGATTCCTGGGATGTCAGGACTTTCATATGAAGAAAGACTGGATAGACTCGGTTTGTACTCGCTAGAATTTAGAAGATTGAGGGGGGATCTTATAGAAACTTACAAAATTCTTAAGGGGTTGGACAGGCTAGATGCAGGAAGATCGTTCCCGATGTTGGGGAAGTCCAGAACAAAGGGCCACAGTTTAAGGATAAGGGGGATATCTTTTAGGACCGAGATGAGGAAAACATTTTTCACACAGAGAGTAGTGAATCTCTGGAATTCTCTGACACAGAAGGTAGTTGAGGCCAGTTCATTGGCTATATTTAAGAGGGAGTCAGATGTGTCCCTTGTGGCTAAAGGGATCAGGGGGTATGGAGAGAAGGCAGGTACAGGATACTGAGTTGGATGATCAGCCATGATCATATTGAATGACGGTGCAGGCTCGAAAGGCCGAATGGCCGACTCCTGCACCTATTTTCTATGTTTCTATGTTTCTACCACCGTCCCACACGACAGTCCCCCATCGCCGGATCCCCATTGTTCTTCACGACAGTCCCCCCACGCCCAGTCCCCGTTGTCTTCTCCTCCCCCCCACTCTCATTGAACGCTGATTGCGGGTCGATCGTGAGGCCCCACTGCCGCTGAGGCTCCCACCACCGCCGAAGCTCCCGTTGCTGCTGAGGCTTCCTTCACCGCCGCTGCTGAGGCTCCCTCAGCCCAGGCAGACCTCGCCATCCAGCTTCACCTCGGTCCCCTGGGAGGCCTGTGGGGCGAGTCTAGGCGGCGCAGCTGTTCGGTGGGTGGATTGGGCCCGCACGGCTCCTAGGGTCACTCCCACCTCACGTGTGCGGCTCTCCAGGACACTTCCCCTTTTCCCAGTATTACTAGTAAATCAGACTTGCATCCCAGACACAAAGAAATGCAGATGCTGGTTTATATCAAAAATGGACACACTGCTGGAGTAATGGTGGTGCAGCGGCAGAGTTGCTGCCTTAACAGTGCCAGGGAACTGGGTTCGATCCTGACTACAGGTGCTTGTCTGTACAGAGTTTGTACGTTCTTCCCGTGACCTGCATGGATTTTCTCTTGCATCTCGGGTGTCCTCCCACACTCCAAATACGCACTGGTTTGTAGGTTAATTGGCTAGGTATAATTGTAAATTGTCCCTAGTGTGTAGGATAGTGTTAATGCACAGGGCTGGCAGGTTGGTGTGGACTGGGTGGGCCAAAGTGGTGTATATCTAAACTAAACTGAACTAAACTAAACTAAGTCAGTTGCTTGGGTGAAAAAGGATCGGTGAAGTTTCAGGTTGGGACCCTTCTTTAGACTGACTGTAGGGGGTGGATCTGGAAGCAAGAAAAGACCACGACAAATTTGAAAAAGGGTCCTGACCCGAAACATCAACCATCCTTTTATTCCACAGATTCCACCTGAGCTGCTGAGTTAATCCAGCACATTGTGTCTGTCTATCCTATTTTTCCCCCTCAATATGAGAATTAATTGTGGGAAAGCTTTTGAGCATGTTAAAATACACGAGACTAATTACGTTGGGTCTCCAGAGTGACTGAATTTTGCAGCAGTGGCCTTGCAATTAAAAAAATGCATTGGCTTCCATGCATTCCTCATTAATGCACTTCTCAAGTCACTGAATATTTCAATACTGTTTTCTCTGAAGTCTGATTCACTATGATGCAGTTATTAATGGTGACCAATCATTCTGCAGGCACTATGCTGCCACAGGGCTACAGGTAAGTATTCGGTGGATAATTTAACTGAGCAGCTGGCTCAACATGAGCAGCTAGTAGCACAGCTGAAAGACAACATACAGGACAAGGAGACGCAGCTTCACGTGAGGGATCAACAGCTTAAGGTAACACCAATTCCAGTTGAATATTTGTTACCCTCACTGAATGAGCTATTACAGTGATCTGTGTACTTTGCATTTGCATTTCTGCAGTTAGATTTCACTTGAAAGCCTGAAAATTCAGTCCATAATATTGTAAGTTTTCTTTTTAACAATAACAATTAACAATGCCTCTTATTTTCTAAAGCAAAGACTATTGTTAAACCGTTTCACGCCATGTGTCGGATCTTTTCAAGGAAATTAAAAGGATGCCTTCACACTTGGTTTAGAAGGTTGTACTTCAAAATAGGCTACAAAATGTTATTTAAAAGTCCTACTCAAATGATTTAAGCAGAAAGTCACGCCTGATGCTCCCAGTACAATACGGAGAGAATGCTGCACCTGAAGTGCCAACTTTCAAATGAAATGTTGAATTAAATCGTGTTTGGTGTCTCAGGTGGATGTGAAATATTTTATTTTGGCATATTTTAGAGAAAGAAATGTGTTTTCCAGGGTGACTTTTCCAGTCTTTACCCCAAAAGTAAAACCCTTCAAGTAGATAATCCACCACATTAGTACATTATCACATATTTGCTATTTTCAAATTAGTTACATGGTTTATGACATTCCAATGTTAATTGAACAATAAAGGTCCCTTATAAGCAACGTTGGCTGCAAACAAATTTTAGACGCTCTGAAGAAGTCATTGTTTTCTGTTTAAATCCAATAATGATTCCTCGGACCTTGACCATGAGAGAGTTTGTTTTGCCACTGAATCATTTTGGGACTTGATTCCAAATACAGGCTGTGAGGTTTGCTAAATTTGCAGTGCAGTTGCAGCCATGTCTGGATTACTGCATTAAATTAGTGAAGTTGGCATCTACGAAGGTGGACAGATCATCAGGTCCGGCAGAAATGTTTCCCAGCCAGTTAAAGAAAGCAAGGGTGGGAACAGCTGAGGTTCTGACTAAATGTTTTCAGTCAGTAAATTGTACAGGAGATGATGCAGATGGGATTTTAGTTTATTTAATGGTCACATGTATCGAGTAAGCTATTAAAGAATATAAGTTTCTGGCAAATTTTGAGAGGTTGGGTGAGGAGGCACTGTGTTGGGTGGCACGCTGGTGCAGCGGTAGAGTTGCTACCTTGCAGCACTTGCAGCGCCAGTGGAACTGGAGGTAGCTTTGTTAGGGATCAACGTCGGGAGCTCCAACTGCAGGAGGTTTGATCGCCCCGACCGTGGGGAAAAAAGGAGGAAGATGGTAAAAGTTATTCGCCTTCCATCACAGTGGGGAATATGTGGTCGCCGAAAAACACGGTGGACGAGCTGCCTGCCCTGGTGGGGAGTCGGAGGGATTGCCGTGAGTGCAGTGATCCTAGAGTCTGGTGCGAGTGTGGACGGCTTTCTGACTTTGGGCGGACAGGCACTGCAGAGAGAGGACAGCGGTCGGTGAAGGAGCGTGTGTGTGGCCCGGATATTGAACTGATGGCTGTGGGTCTCTGCTTATCCTGGGTGCCCTAGGGATTCTCACATGCCGCTGTGGTGGCTGTTTATGTTTAATCTTTATGTAGTTACAATACAATACAATACAATACAATTCAATTTATTGTCATTTGGACCCCTTGAGGTCCAAACGAAATGTCGTTTCTGCAGCCATACATTACAAACAAATAGACCCAAGACACAACATAATTTACATAAACATCCATCACATTGCTGTGAAGGAAGGCCAAAAAAACTTATCTCTCCACTGCACTCTCCCCCCCGATGTCAGAGTCAAAGTCAAAGTCAAAGTCAAAGCCCCCGGCGGGCGATGGCGAATTGTCCCGCGGCCATTAAAGCCACGCCGGGTGATGCAAAGTCGCACACCGGGTCTTGGTGTTAGAGCCCCCGGCGCGCGCTCGCAGTCCCGCAGCCATTCCAAGCCACGCGGGGCGGTGCTGTAAGGCCCCGCTCAGGTGCTCTTCAACCCCGCAACTCGGGCGGGAGAAGTCGCCGTTGCGGAAGCCCTGAAAAGCGGTCTCCCTCCAGGGACCCGCGGGCTCCCGGTGCCGCCCGCCAAACCCGCAGTTGCAGCCTCCGAATCTCCGGGGGTCGGGTCGCAGCAGCGTCCACCACAGCTCCACCCGCTCTGGACTCGGCCAGCTCCGCGATGGTGAGGTGAGTAGTCGGCACCACAGCCCCCGGTCTTCCTGTTGGAGGCCGCTCCTCGTTGCAGCCCCAACGACAACGGAGACCCGACAAAGAAAAGGTCGGGTCTCCCGTGCAGGGAGAGATTTAAAAGTTAAGGGATTCTGTTGTAACTGGCAGTGAAATAAAAATAGCAGGGAGCCTCTTGGAAATAAATCTGTAAATATGAAAAATTAGAAGATTTTCTAATGCTCCCCATTCTTTTTTTCTAAATCAGTTCATTAACCCTTTTATGATCTGTTATAGTGCAGAATCTCAGTTTATGTGGAGCCTTGCAACATTGTCATTCTGGTTATGACAGGTTGTTGGCATCGCTGATCTGTGCCACCAATTTTTTTCAGCTGTGACCAAGATCCAAAGAGATCTGATATTTAAGATTCCAACAACATATGAACTCTTGATTATAATGCAACAGTGTCACTATTGATTATATCGTTCTTCATTTTCCCATCCACTAGTGGCAGAGTCTAGGACTAGAGGTCATAGTCACAGAATTAAAGGATGTTCCTTTGGGAAGGAGATGAGGAGTTTCTTTAGTCAGAGGATGGTGAATCTGTGCTTTAGCCGTCTTAATTACAGCGCCAACCCTCCTGTTCATCGCGGTGTGTGTCTATCACCTTGGCTTTGCATCATGTGAATTTTACTCAGATAGTGCCTCCCCCGTTTGCCCTGTCTCCCGCCTGCATAATGGGCTGGTGAAGGAAGGTGTGTGTGTGTGTGTGTGTGTGTGTGTGTGTGTGTGTGTGTGTGTGTGTGTGTGTGTGTGTGTGTGTGTGTGTGTGTGTGTGTGTGTGTGTGTGTGTGTGTGTGTGTGTGTGTGTGTGTGTGTTCGTTCATCTCTGACAGTCGCCGTTCCAGGTGCCGGTTTTTCAGGCGACTGCCGGCAACATTTGACAGTCGCCTGACAAATCGCCCAAGTGTAACAGGCCCATTAGGCTTCTGAAAGTCTCTTTAGTTTAATTTGGCTATTTTTAATTTTTTAGGAGTTGTTTGAAGATTTAAGAAAGGTTGAGATTGACAATGAAAATGGCAAGGACAAGCTTTTGGCAGAAAAGCACGCCATGCGAACTAAGGTCAGAGATCTGACGGAAAATCACAAGGGATATTTTAAAATTCTCAAAACAAAACACAGCGCTCAGGTCCGTAAAATCCGGGAGAAACATGCCCAAGAAACATCGCAAAAAGATCAGTGCTGTTTAGAACTTCATAAAGATCTCCAACTTTTAAGACCTCATGCCAAGTTCTGTGCACCACTTGCCGACCAAGCAATTGGTTCGTTAAATTATTTCACCGAACGGAAGATTAAAGAACTGGAAGGTAATTACTCAAAGTTGACCTGTTAATATTTTTGGCCATAAACGTTCCTACCGCAGATTTGTACATCTGTCGGCTCGTGGTAGGGAGTAGGTTTGCCTTAAAATATTCTAGCATTAGAGCAATGCAGTGGTTTTTATGGCAAAACATCACTTTGTTTTTGTTTTGCCGTGTAATTATCTCATCCCTGTAACCTCATGAGATTTTATGTATGCAAATTGGTTGCTGTAATTCCTATATTTTATCACTGATCACACTTAAAAATATACTTCATTGGTTGGTAAATGGGTTGGTACATTCAGTGATCAGGAAAAGTAGCGTGTAATCTAAGTTTTTTTCACTCGGGTATTCTGGTCAGATTCCTTGATCAGAAGATAGTGATGTTTAAAGGATTCAAGAAAAGAATTCCTTGAGAAGCATTTGTGAGAGTCTGCCAAATGGCTGACAGGAACACACAGATTCGTACAGATGCTTTTAAAAACATTCTCTTCTTGAATCCTTTAAACATCGCTATCACTGAATTTTAATTTTGAGAGGATGCTGATAGTTAAAACATGACATCGTGAAGGGTGGCCTGGTGGCGCAGCGGTGGAGTTGCTGCCTTTCAGCGCCAGAGACTTGGGTTTGATCCTGACTGTGGTGCTTGTCTGTACGGAGTTTGTATGTTCTCCCTGTGGGTTTTCGTCCAGGTGCTGCGGTATCCTCACACTCCAAAGACGTACAGGTTTGTAGGTTAATTGACTTGGGTTAATGGTAAATTATCCCTAGTTTGTGTAGCATAGTGTTAGTGTGCAAGGATCATTGGTTGGCACAGACATGGCGGGTCGAAAGGCCTGTTACCACGCTGTATCTCTAAATAAAATCATTTGAAGACATTTTACCATTCACAATGCCCTTGCCGGGAATGGTACATCAACGTATTTTAATTTCAAATAGCTTTTAACGAGAAGACCACAGAGCAACCAGGACACTTCATTAACTCCATGAATGTTTTATCTCTGTGAGTCTTGAGCTGTGTTTGCATGACAGTTTACGGAAGAGAGGGTGAAACCAGGGACAAGGTAGAGAGATTATATTCAGCAGCAGAAGAAGATATTTATTTGGAGTAATTTAAAATAAATAAGGGTTTTAATGGAGCCAGTGGAGAATGATCATTTTGTTTGTTTTGGGATTAAGTAACTTTATACCTTAATTTCCAAATGTTGAGGGTGCACATTTTCTGTGGAGCTTTTTTCAAGCTTCTAATCTTTTCTCACTAGTGATAGTTAAGGAATTTATCATTGGGTAAATATGTAAATGGAATTACCATTTTGCCTTACAAATCTTCAAGCTTAATGAATTGTAGCATTTCAAGGATATTTGATGATTTCAAATACTGGTATTTAGTAGAACATATGATGTTCACTAATTGCCATTAACTGCTGTGGAAACAATTGCAAATTGTGGAAGTATTGCTTTTTTTTGCAACAAATATCAGATCATTATGGGTGTTTTTTCCTTTCTCTTTCTAAAAAGAACAAGTGAGGCTTCTGAAGCAAGAGGCGGAAAGATCAGAGGACAGGTTCCTGTCAATGGAAGCTTCATACATGGTGAAAATCGAACAGATTCAAGAGGAGCTGGACAATGTGCAGGTAACCCAAATAAAAATCCCTTGCACCTGGTGATGATTAACTGAATATTAATCTGTTTGCCATTTACCTGGAATGAAATGACTTCATCTTATCAAAAAAGGAAAATTGATGGTATGATATACCGTGAGTTGTTGAAGCATTGTAGGAACCAACATTTTTTTTTTACACACAGTTAGTTATGTACATTGTAGATTTTTAATCTGGGCTCAATGTATGAAGGAGTGCTTCCCTACATTTCACTGCTCACTCCATTCCGTGTAGAACCCTTTTCTGAAGAGTAAGTGACATGGGATAGATGTGCGCCTGCAGGAAAATTCAATCATAAAATAGTGGTGGTAGAATGCAGCTGTCGGCAGTGACACATTAAAAGTATAATGCATGCTAAAATTATTTAGAGAGTCATACTGATCAGAAACAGACCCTTCAGTCCAACTTGCCCACATTGCCCAACATGCCCCATCTACACTAGTCTTACCTGCCTGTAGAGTCATAAAGCAAAATATTTAATCTAGAATTTGAATGGTGACTATTTCACAGACCACTAGAAATCCCTTGGCTTTAATTGACACTAAACTTATTTCTACCCAGCTTGTACCTTCTCAGAAGCTGCTGCTGGAGCTCAAAGACGTAGCAGAAGACTTTGAAGAGGAGAATGAACAGTTACACCAGAGAGTGAACTGGCTGCGACACGTCGAGGCACAAAATGGTGTGTGTATAGTATGACTTTAATTGGGTAAGAAGGAACTGTGGATGCTGGTTTACACCGAAGATAGACACAAAATGCTAGAGTCAGCGGGTCAGGCAGCATCTCTGGAGAAAAGAATAGGTGATGTTTCGTATCAAGACCCTTCATCAGAAAGAGAGGGGGAAATTAGAGATATGAGGATGTACAGAATAAAGCAGTGCCTGCTTCGATGACTCAGGTAGGTTGCAGCTGACAATGTTCCATTGTTGGCTGGGGATGAGGTGATAATGAAGGAATACAAATGGTGAAATTAGCAAGAGGACTAGGGTGGGGAAGAGACGGGGAGAGAGAGAGAATGGAAGGGTTATTTGGTTAGAGATCCTTCATTCTCTTGTGTAAGAAGGAACTGCAGTTGCTGGTTTAAACCGAAGATAGACACATAAACCTGGAATAGGTCAGCGGAACAGGCAGCATCTGTGGAGAGAAAGAATGGGTGACGTTTTGGGTCAGGACACTTCCTCGTTCTCTTTATTTAAATGGTGATACGTGTTTTCTTACAGAGAATCTTCAAGCAATATTGGAGCAATATGAAGAACAACAACACGAAATGCAGGAACGATTAGAACAGGTTACCAAGGGAGCAACTTCCCAGGTTGGGAGAATTTGTGATGCATTTAATTTATCCACATACAATCTTAATTCCAAGTGTGCGCATTCTGCACAGATTCAACAGTCTCAAGTATCCTGATATTTAATATTACATTGCATTTTATGTTGCTTATTCAGACCTTTTTTTTTAATGGGTCATTTAAGTAAGTTTTTATTTTGCTCTTTTCTATTATCATCCTTACCTTTTGGCTTGATGCTTGCATCTGAGGGGTGCTATTTGCTTCCACACCAGATGGTTTCTGTATGCCATACCTAGCAATGTTACAACATTTTGAGATTTTAAAAATCAAGTCTGCAATTTATCCCATCAGATAAAGCATAAAAAGAAGTTTAATTTGACACCTAATTCACTTTCATATATTCAGTATTAAAAAAGTTATGGCCATTTTCATACTCTGAAATTAGCATATTGTTCCCTATTGCTTTTCCATTGATTTAACTCAAAAGCTGTGATCGAGGACAGTCAAAAGCCTGTAACTTTCTTAAAAATAAAGAGAACTGAATGACATTTTCAGTTATTATAGATTGAAGCATTCTGAAACAAATATGAAACAATCTTACTTGGATGACCTGAAATTAAAGCATATAATTAGTTAGTTACTTAATTGTAGCTAATTACAAAATTCAATTACTAGATCTAAACATCTATCCATTTCTTAAGAAAAGGTTAACATTTTTAAATAGCCTAAGTGACCAAATAACAAAAGAATTCACAATATAACATGATTTTAAAATCTGATTGTCATGAATTTACAAGCCAAATGGAAGGAATTTTATGTTTAATTCCCGTAAATTAAGAGCCATTTTAATCATCTTGCGAGTGGGTTTTTGTGGAACGTGATCGATTGGAACGTTGCGATTGCAGTGAATTTGAACCCCATATTGGCAGGAAAAACACTGCCGGTTCATATGGGGCCGAAATCACATTATCGCCAAGGAAATTTTGATTAAAGTCATCCTAAGAAGCAAGTTTATATGTAAAATAGACGATTTACAATTTGTTTTTCCCCCTACGTGAGATCCGTCCCGTTGAAAGCGGTGACGGTGTTATAAGGAGCTTTATATTTTACTCCAGGGATTAAATTGTCCCCGATTTTTAAATAAAAACTTCAGAGAACGGAAGTCGGAACAATTTTTCTGCAGCAACTTAACAGTCTGAGGAAGTTCGACTCCGACAGGCAGGAGAAAACGGCATTTTAATCCCACGCCCCCCCCCCCCACCCCAAGGCGCCAAAGTCGCGCACACGGCCAGTGGCAGAACTGCAGCGCTGCTGAAGGTAAGTATTGTAACATCGCTACAATACCACACACCTTGGACATGGAGAAAGTCTACTGAATTAACTAGTGTGGTTGGGGAAGCAACAGAGTGTTTCCAGACTTTTTAATCTAGTTTGGGTAATTTTACCTATTAATATTATACGGTCATAAGGAATAGTAGAATTAGGTCATTCGGCCCCTCAAGTCTACCCCACCATTCAATCATGGCTCAAGGTAGAAATCAATGTTTTTTAAGCACAAATCTTAGAAGGTACTATTTTAAAGAGCACTTGCATTTACTAATGATGCACGGAAATAAGCCCTTGCATCAATGAATAAATCTCAAGGTACTAAAAATGAAGCCATGACATTGCTCATTAATGGGACTTGTTCCTCAGGATGCATATGATGACTAAATATTTGTGTTTATTATTTATTTTTTAATTGAAAAGATTCCAAGATGGACACAGCAAAGATATGTTGTAATCTTGTTTTGCATTCATGTGCGTATAAAGATTGAGCACTATTTTCATTTTGCAGGAAAAGGAAGAACTGGAAACCGTTCAGCAAGCAACACAGCAGGAGCACACAGAGCAAGTTCCGTCCTCCTGCAAGAATGAATTGGCTGAGCTAAGGTTTGGTTCTACTTGGACTGGGATATCAGTTGCATTTCTATTGTGCCATATGATCAAATGGGATTATCCCTTGATGCTTTGGCCAGCAAACAACGTTTGAAGTGTCGATGATGGTAGCAAACACGGCAGTCAATTTTCGTAGGGTGGTGTCCTAGAGCCACAAATTATTCAACTCCTTGACGAAGGAGAATCCGTCTGGTTAAAGGAGGAGCTCATTCAGTTTTGAATGGCTGAACGGCTTTCATATGGTTTGTTTTAGATTAGTTTAGTTTAGGGAGAATCTAAATCCAAACTGACTATCAACACGCATTTGGGATTGTTTCAGTTCAATAGGCTCCCATTTGGCATATCATCTGACCCAGGGATTTTTCAAGGGTTTATGACACAAATTCTAGACGGAATTGAAGGTGTGGTGCATTACTTGGATGACATCCTCATCTCAGCCCCTGGCAGGCAGACACATGATGAAAGGTTGGAAGTGGTACTCAAACACCTTGAGACACACAGTGTAAGAGTGAAGACACAAAAGTGTGAGTTCCTTCAGAACTCGGTGGAGTATTTGGGTCATAAGATAGACAAGGATAGTCTACACCCCACCAAGGGTAAAGTTGATGCGATCAAGAACACGCCCACTCCCAGAAACATATCTGAGATACGATCCTTTTTAGGATAAGTGCATTATTGTGGGAAGTTCGTGCCATGTCCGTCCACCTGTTTACATCCCTTGAGCGAGATCTTGAGAAAAGATGCACCATGGATGTGGACACGTGAATGTGACCAAGCTTTCAAGTCATGTAAAGCTCAGTTGGTAGAGAGTACAATACTTGTTCATTACGATGTAAATAATCCAAGGAAGTTAGCATGTGATGCTTCACCATACGGTGTTGGTGCCTTCTTTCATGTGCTAGTAAATGGAGAGGAGAGGCATATAGCCTTTGCATCTAGTACACTCAGTTCCAAATAGAACGAGAGGATCTTGCATAAATTTTTGGCATTAGGAAGGTTTCACAAATACTTGTATGGTAGAAGGTTTGTAATCGAGACCGATCACCAGCTGTTGACAGTGATCCTAAATCCAAAAGCACACATACCAACTCTAGCAGCAGACAGAATGCAAAGATGGGCATTGATATTGACTGCATACCAGTATCAGCAATGCTGGCGCCATATCTAGATTACCTTTGGAATTGGAGGTTACCCCAAACAGAGAGAACGTGTTTTATTTCTCTCATTTAGAGGAGTTAACTATCACTTCAGGGGATATTCGGAAGGCTACTCGCACTGACAGACTTTTGTCAAGAGTGCAGGAATATGTTACAAATGGATGCCCAAACAAATTGCCGGATTCAGAGGCAGAACTGAACCCATTTTTTGTACGTAGGAATGAACTCTCAGTAGACCAAGGGTGTGCCATGTGGGGAGCGAGAGTTGTAATCCCTGAAAGATACGGAGTAAAATTGCTAGGAGATCCTCCTAATCAGCATTTGGGAATGTGTCTCAAAGAGTCTAGCTAGAAGCTATCTATGGTGGCCTGGTGCAGAGTTAGATGGACAATAATTGTTCATTGTGATTGATAGTCACTCCAAGTGGATAGAGGTGTTTCCAATGAACAAAACGACATCCAGCAAAACGATTTACATTTTGCGAGGATTGTTTGCGTCCTATGGATTTCCAGAGGAAATTATGTCTGATAACAGACCTTAATTCTGTTCGCAAGTTTGCGTAATTCATGAAAGGGAATGGTGTAAAACACACTAGAGTCGCTCCATACCATTCCGCTTCAAATGGAGCAGCAGAACGCACAGTGCAAATTTTGAAGTGTACATTAGTCAAACAACTGCTGGATCCAAATCCAAAGAAAAGCCAGTTGTCTCTGTTTCACAAACTGGCTAACTTGAGATAATGAACTAAGGAGAGATTCTGCAGAGGAAGCATTGCTTGTAGTTGAATTGAGTCACTGAGTTGAATGTAGGTGCTTGTTTGCTAACATGGTAATAAAATGGCACATCCATTTCGCCCATCGCTTTTAGCAACCTTGGAAAAATAAGATGTCATTAGTCTTTGGATGCACTAACAACATCTTATTCTTCCAAGGTTGTTAAAAGACACACATTAGTTACTTTAGACTTTAGAGATACAGCGTGGAAACAGGCCCTTCTTCCTACTGAGTCTGCGCAGACCAGCAATCATCCTGTACACTAGCGCAATCCTACACACTAGGGACAAATTACAATTTAAACCAATCCAAATAGCCTACCAACCCTCATGTCTTTGGGATGTGGGAGGAAACCAGAATACCTGGAGGAAACCTACGCAGTAACAGGGAGAAGTTGCAAACTCCACACAAACAGCACCTACAGTCAGGATTGAACCTGGGTCTCAGGCTCTGTAAGGCAGCAATTCTGCCCCCACTGTTACTTGATAGAATTTGAAGAACCATGTGTACAGAATGTGGGTGGAATTACAGAATTCTGCTTGTAGTAGCACTGAACGATTTATCTATTTAATGTTCCCCTCTTTCCTCTTTGACATGCGCCCTTGAATTGTTTTTTTTTTAATATATTATTATTGAGTATTTTTTTACCACTTTTTTTAGGGAATATAACCTAGGTCAGTTTGCTGAGTGAAAAATAATTTCTCCTCCTCTTCCCCTGGCATTGTTGCTAGTTTCTATACCCTTGTTTCCTCCAATTCAATAAATGGTCTTTCCAGTTTGGCTCCGTCAAACCGCTTGAAGAGAAATCCACAGACTGCAGAAAGCAGATGCTTCAAAGTCCTTGGAGAAGAATCCTTAAAAGCCGTGTGTTCTTCCCAACCCTTGGTATCTATAACATTTCATTGAGAAGGTGGGGTTACTGTGTTACCGTTTATACTGCTGTTTTCTTTCCAGACATGGACCTCCTCCTGTCAGACTAGCGCGCAAGAAGTACACCATTAGTTTGGAATCAATCGAGGAATGTGAGGAGGCTTTGGAGATAGACCCCAGTGAACAGGTGGTGGTGGCACGGAAGGTGTGTATTGCCAATCAACTCTTCGTTTTCTAGTTGTAATCTAATTTCCTGATATTTTACACTCTATCTTGTTCCCCCCATCCCCACCCCAGTGAACTGGGCAACTCTGGAAATCCTGCTTCCATGTACTTACTAACTGATAAATAGGATACATAGTACATCGGTTTGGAGTGGGTGATTCAGGCAGACAACACAGAAAACCTGGCCTGGTTTCATTGTCCAGCCTCGAGGTCTGCACGTGGTGCCCCTCCCCTCACCCAGCAACTCCTCCTCTCCTGGGAGACTTGAGGTGTTTGAATTATTCTCATGTCGCACTCACACAAATCGGTTTTCAAATGCATATCTCTAATCTCTCTGTTTCTGTATGAAAGAGCGCAGTGAATACACGTCAAGGTGTAAGCCAAATCTCGAAATAAATGCAATAAATTTGGTTATCTTATCTTAACCAAAAGAAGATCTTAAATGTAGAGACACCTTTCCAGGAATACAGAGAGCAAGAGAAAACAACTGATGAAGATTCATCTTTCCCCACTTTCATCATGCTGTATAGTGTTAGAATGGATACGTCACCCATCACCAAGGAATCCAAGACTAATCATGGAAGCACTGTCACTTTCTGATTGACTGCGACAGAGGATTGTTTAAAATCATGACCTCCAATAGTTCACCAAGGAATCTACATTGCTTGTTTACTCATAGAATAGTGGATTCATTTGGACCATTGAATTGAAGCCGCTACCACCCATTCGTACATTATAATGCGGATCTTTATAACATGATAAGTAAATACAAATCTTCACATCTGTACCTCGGTATTTTACTAATTAGTTTAATTCTGAAAGAACTAATTAGTTGAGATTCATAAGTGATAGAATAAGAATTAGGCCGTTTGGCCCATCAGGTCAACTCCTTGATTGAATCATGGCTGATCGATCTCTCCTTTGTAACCCCATTCTCCTGCCTTCTCCCCATAACTTCTGACACCTGTATTAGGTTGATGTTAGTTAGCTATTGACCTCTGTTTCTGTTTTGCAGGTGAAGAGTCGAGTGAATTTCTTCAAGCGCTTCTTTACTGCTCGAAAATGAAGACTTCCCGGACCAGGTCACGCTACTTGGTCTTGGCGTACTTTGTGACACCACATTTGCTTATTTACATGTGTCTGGCAAGACTTTTTGGACGCACTACCGATGGGAATGTCACCAATATATTTATCAAGTTCTCAGGAAAGAAGACGACTATTCTCTAAAATCACTTCTGTCTTGTCTTGAGGACATTAAGTCCTGGATGGCCTTAAACTTTCTGGGACTTAATGAAGAGAAGACAGAGGTGATTTTGTTTGGCCCCAATGGCTGCCGTGAACCTCCCTTTGTTGACTTGGGTCCACTGGCATTGTCTGTAAAGCCAACCGTCTTGAACCTGGGTTTTAGGATGGACGGTGATTTTAAACTAGATAAACAAATAGGCACGGTGGTTAAGTCCAGCTTCTTTCACCTAAGGAAGCTGGCAAAGGTGAAGCCCATTCTCGAGCGGGAGCATTTTGAAACAGTAATCCATGCCTTTATTACATCTAGGCTGGATTACTGTAACGCACTCTACTCTGGAGTCGCACGAGCTTCATTGGCTCGTCTCCAGCTTGTTCAAAATGCTGCCGCTCGCCTTTTGACTGGAACTCGAAAGAGGGAGCACATTACGCCAATTTTGGCCTCCCTACACTGGCTCCCAGTGCACTTTCGAGTTCATTTCAAAATTCTTTTATTTGTTTTTAAATCGTTGAATGGGCTCGCCCCGCCTTACCTCTCTGAGCTGCTCCACCTATATGCTCCTGCCCGGTGCCTCAGGTCAGCTGATCAGCTGCTCCTTGAGGTACCAAGGTCTATGCGGAAGCTCAGAGGGGATAGAGCCTTTTCTGTTGCTGCTCCGGCACTCTGGAACACCTTGCCGCTGCACATCAGACAGGCCCCCTCACTGTCCATCTTCAAATCCTCCCTAAAAACACATTTTTAGTCTTTGGCTTTCGACACTGGCTGAGGCATTGCTCCTGTTTTTAGTGCTTTTAATGTCTTTTAATTTTTAGTGTGTTTTTTATAGTCCTTCGTTTTACGGTTTTTAATGGTTTTTAATTGTTTGTAATAGCTTTTTGTTCATGAGTTCTCATGTACAGCACTTTGTGGCAACTGTAGTTGTTTAAAGTGCTTTATAAATAAAGTTATTATTATTATTATTATCAAAGCTGTTAATGAGTTGAACACTGACCACAGGTGTATAAATGAATACTGTATTATTAATGTATGAAATGTATGAACGCAGCCCCCAGCGATGCATGTTGGTGTTGAACCGGCCGAACCCTGTACGGAGCCAGTTCAGGGCCACCCACTCTTTGCAGGGCATGTCCGAGCCAGGTGGGGCTGTGGTGTTCAGTACAACAGTGAATTGAGGAGGTCAGGAAGTCTGTTCCCAGCTGGTTCTCCAAGCTCCTAGTGTGTTGAAACCGGAGCCACAGAGGGTGGCTGCGTGACGGGAGAAGTGGCGACAAGATGACAGGCGTTGAGGTCCCAGTTGCTGTGAGTCCTGGTCGAGGTGGTGCAAAGGATGTTTGGCGTCCAATGGGGCCTTGCACACCAGCCTGTGGGTGAAGTACTCTCTGTGAAGCTTGGCGGGTGCGATAACTGCGAGCACCGGCAGAAGATCCGGAGTAGGACGTAGGCAGCCGGTGATGATCCGCATGGTGTCATTGAGGATGGCGTCTAGCTTGCTAGTATGAGTGCAGCTGCATCATGCTGCGGTGGTGTACTCAGCGGCGCTGTACATGAGCACAAGAGCACTGGTTCAGAGAGTAGATGTCCAGGCGCCCCATGACGATCCAGCCAAGCAATGCAGGAGGTTGTTCCGCGCCGAGACTTTAGCACGGAGAGCTTCAAGGAGTTGCTTGTAGGTCAGCTGCAGATCTAGTTTCAACCCAAGGTATGTAGGAAATGGGTTATAGGGCAGGGGTGACCCATTGAGGGTGACGGTTAGCTGGCGTTGAGCTTCATTGTTGTTCAGGTGAAAGGCCATTGTGGTGGTTTTTGTCACCCTCAGTTTTAGTCTCCAGGTCTTAAGGCAGCCCGTGAAAAGTTCCATATCCACTGAAAGGACATCCTCCATGTTTGACCAACTCCTGTCCGAATGCAGTAGGGCCAGGTCATCTCCGTATCCATACTGGCCCGAGGTCGTGCGTGGCAGATCGCTGATAAAGAGATTGAAGAGCATGGGAGCCAGTACCGAGCCTTGGGGGACTCCGTTTCTTAGGCGTTGCAGTCGGCTAGATTGCCCGTCGCTGGACTTGAGTACAATACTGCAGTTGGCCAGGATGTTGGCAAGGAACCGCACTAAATGGCGGTCAGGAATGGTGCGGAGGAGATTCAAGATCAGGCCCTGGTGCCACACTGTATCGTAGGCGGCAGTGAGGTCCACCAGTGTAACGCCTGCCTTGCAAACCTTTTCCAAACTGTCTTCGATGTTGGTCAGCTTGACTATTTGGTGGGTAGTGCAGAGTCCCGTACAAAAGCTTGTACAGGACACAGAGGAGTGAAATGGCTCGATGGTTCCTTGGGTCGTACACACGCTTGTTTGGTTTTGGTAGCGCAATGACAGTGGCTTTCCGCCAGATCTTCGGAATGGACTGACCAATGAGGCAAGAGGAGTAGAACTCACGGAGCCAGACCTGGCATTTAGGACCGCAGTGTTTCAGGAATTCTGGGGGATGTTATCAGGTCTCTTCCCACCGCTCTCTGCGCTTCTTGTCGAGACGGATTGTCAGTTCCGTAGCCTTGGAGGCAGCCTCTTCGCCAGGTTCAGCATACAGGAATGCGTCGTAGCATGCGTCACACTCTTCGTCCCATGTGGGGATGTACCGGCAATGATAGCCGTGAGGAATGGAACTTTTCGCTGCCCTGATGAGGAGTTTGCAGAAGGCTGAGTAGGCTTTGTCAAGATAGGTGGGAGTAGGAAGGCTGTCGATCCAGAAGTCCACCAGACTTGTGAACTGGTCCCACCTGGAATTGCGGAAATTCCACCTCTTCGCAAGGTTGGTTGGGACCGGCTTGATGGTGTTGTCCGGGATAATCAGAGATGCTGTGGTGCTGTGGCAGTTAAAGTCTTTGGCGCAGATGCAGGGTGAACCACAGGTGGGGATGGAGTCTTTGTGGAGCTTGGTAGACGTTGGCTTGTATACATTGATGACCGTGACACCTTCGACTTGCGGTGCTGCCCATTTCACGCCGGAGTCAGGAGGGGACACTGCAACCGCTTTCCATTTTGCTGTGTTCCTTGCAAAAGTGGCAATTCCGTGGGTGTCGCTCTTGGTGTTGGCCGCACGGGTATAACCAGGGATCTTCAGATGGGAGCTATCACTTTTGTGAGTCTCTTGGAGCAGGATTGCAATGACTTTGTGGGTCTGTAGCAGATGTTCAATGATGGTGGTCTTGGCCTTGGTGCGGTTTTCCGCATTCAGCTGCAGCAGGGTGATGCCATCGGGTCGACATCTGTAGGTGCCCGCCCTTAAAGGGCGCACGCTCCAGGTTGGCGCTGAGCTGCGACGACTGTGGTTGCATTAGGGCTGCAAGCTCTTGTCATTCATTGTTATTTCTGCTGCTGTCTCTGTTTGTTGTCATTTGCCTGACTGAGGTCAGTTGACAGGGCTCACCACGGGGAGGTCGACAAAATGAGCCCTATGTGTTATATAAAACGGATATATACGTTTATACACAACAAAATCCGGCTTGTTCAGTGGGTAGTTGGGGGTCGACGATTGGATCGAGCCGGGCCAGGAGAAGCCGTTCGAAAAGCTTGTATGAGACACAGAGGAGTGAGATGGGCCGATGGTTCCTTGGGTCGTACACACGCTTGTTTGGTTTTGGTAGCGCAATGACGGTGGCTTTCCACCAGATCTTCAGAATGGACTGACCAATGAGGCAAGAGGAGTAGAACTCACGGAGCCAGACCTGGCATTTAGGACCGCAGTGTTTCAGGAATTCTGGGGGATGTTATCAGGACCCTGGGCTTTTCCGCATTTCAATTGAGTGATGACAGGAGAGAGTTCTGAAGAGGAAAACGCTGCTGACAGGAGCCCATCAGTGCCTGGAGCTTTCCAAAGAGTAGTGGTTTCCTATTTGACAGAACGAGTATGATTCTTGTCTGCGTCTTTGAAGTGGCCGTTGACCAGGAGCTAGTGGGCGATGGAGTTGGCCATGACAGGGCAATGCTTTGGGCGAGTACTTCGACCAGTGAGGCGATTGAAGTTCTTCCAAGCCACCCTACTGGAGTGTGTGAAGTCGATTCCTTGGACTGTCTCTTCCCACCGCTCTCTGCGCTTCTTGTCAAGGCGGATTGTCAGTTCCGTAGCCTTGGAGGCAGCGTCTTCGCCAGGTTCAGCGTCCAGGAATGCATCGTAGCATGCGTCACACTCTTCGTCCCATGTGGGGATGTACCGGCAATGATAGCCGCGAGGAATGGAACTTTTCGCTGCCCTGATGAGGAGTTTGCAGAAGGCTGAGTAGGCTTTGTCAAGATAGGTGGGAGTAGGAATGCTGTCGATCCAGAAGTCCACCAGACTTGTGAACTGGTCCCACCTGGCATTGCGGAAATTCCACCTCTTCGCAAGGTTGGTTGGGACCGGCTTGATGGGGTTGTCCGGGATAATCAGAGATGCTGTGGTGCAGGTGGTGCTGTGGCAGTTAAAGTCTTTGGCGCAGATGCAGGGTGAACCACAGGTGGGGATGGAGTCTTTGTGGAGCTTGGTAGAAGTTGGCTTGTATACAACCCTTTCCTCCATGACAGTCATCCTCATTTACTGGCCACCTAAACCAAACCCCTCCTTCCTATCTGACTTCACTGGACTCCTCACACTTGCCTCATCCCTCTCCCCACGTCTACTGCTACTTGGTGTCTTAAATATTCACATGGACTCCCCCACCTGCAAGCTCGCATCTGAATTTGCCTTTTTACTTGACAACTTCTCTCTCACTCAGCACGTCACCTTTCCCACCCATGACAAAGGTCACATCCTTGACCTGGTCTGCTCCACAAATCAACCGGTACTCAACCTTCATCCTTGCCTCTTCCCCCTCTCTGATCATAAGCTTATACAGTTCACCATCCCTTCTCCGACACCTCGCCCCCGCTTCCTCCGAGAAATCACCTTCCGTAATCTAAAATCCATTGATCCCCACCATCTCTCTGACCTGCTCTCCACCATTCTCCCCCTGGACTCAACCCCCATCTCACCTGGTGATCTCACAAACCATCTCAACTCCACCTTGTCTACCTCCCTTAACACTATGGCCCCTCAAAACAAGAACCGTAACTTTCAACATATCTTCACCCTGGTACACACCTGCACTTCGTAAACTGAAACAAACTGGTCGCCGACTTGAACGACTCACAAAGAAATCATCTCACAGTCCACCTTGAAGCTTACAAACTCCACCTCACTGACTACAAAGATGCCCTCATTGCTGCAAAATCTGCCTACCTCTCCTCCATATTCACTGATCCCTGCCTAAACCACAGAACCCTCTTCTCCACAGTGGGCAACCTCCTCAAGCCTCGAGCCAACACTCTCCCTACCTCTACTCCGGTTCTCTGCAACTCATTCCTCCACTTTTTCGCTGATAAAATCAGCACCATCTATCAATCTTTATCCCCTGTACCCGACTCCCCAGCATCTACTCCACCACCTACCAAGGCCCCTCCTTTCAACATCTCCACTGACCTCCTTACCCCTCCTCCACACTGCTTCCTCTCCCAGTTTGACCTGGTCACCCCTATTGAAATCTCCAAACTCATCAGCTCTTCCAAACCCACTACCTGCTCCCTCGACCCTCTCCCCACTGCCCTGCTGAAGTCCTGCCTCCCCGTTCTCTGCCCCTACCTCACTAATCTCTTCAACTCCTCATTGTCCCAAGGAATTGTCCCCTCCACTTTCAAAACTGCTGCTGTTACACCAATCTTAAAGAAACATGGTCTTGATCCCTCCTCTCTCATTAACTACTGCCCAATCTCAAACCTCCCCTTTCTTTCAAAAACCCTGGAGCGTATCGTTGCGTCGCAACTTCATTCCCACCTCCTTGCGTATAACCTACTTGAACCCCTCCAATCTGGCTTTCGCCCCCTCCATAGCACAGAAACTGCTCTCCTCAATGTCCTCAACGACCTCCTCACCTCTGCTGGCACTGGTTCCCTCAACATCCTCATCCTCCTCGACCTGAGCGCAGCCTTCGATACAGTGAACCATAACATCCTGCTCACCAGACTCAAAGACCTCGGCATTGAAGGCTCTGCACTCAGCTGGCTCCATTCCTACCTTTCCAACAGATCCCACTTCATCTCTCTCCACAACCACACCTCTGCTACAGCCACAGTCACTCAAGGCATTCCCCAAGGCTCCGTACTCGGCCCCCTCCTCTTCATCATCTACATCCTCCCCCTTGATCAGATACTCCGCCACTTCAACCTGGACTTCCACTGTTACGCTGATGACACCCAGATCTACCTCGGCACCAAATCCCCCCACACCCCCCCCCCCCCCCCCCTCTCCCATATCAACTCCTGTTTGTCAGCTATAAAAACCTGGATGCAACATAACTTCCTCAAACTCAACAGGGATAAGACAGAATTCCTCCTCATAGGCTCCAAAGCCACACTCAGCAAAATCAATAAACCCACTCTCACCATCGACGGCACCACTGTCTCCCCATCTCCCCAGACCCACAACCTTGGCATGATCTTTGATTCCACCCTCTCCCTTGAGCCTCACATCCGCCATGTCATTAAAACCTCCTTCTTTCATCTCCGCAACATCGCCAAACTCAGACCCTCTCTCACACCTCCCGCTGCTGAAAGACTCATCCATGCCTTCATCTCCTCCCGACTGGACTACTGCAACTCACTTCTCCTTGGCATCAGCTCCACCTACATCAACCGACTCCAACTGGTCTTGACATCACATCACTCCAGTCCTCAAACAACTTCACTGGCTTCCCATCTCCCACCGGATCAACTACAAAATCTTGATCCTCACCTACAAAGCCCTCCACCATCTGGCCCCCCCATATCTCACTGACCTCCTCTCCCCCTACCAACCCTCACGGTCCCTCAGATCCACATCAGCCGGTCTCCTCTTCATCCACAAGTCCAACCTCCGCAGTTTTGGGGACAGAGCCTTCTCCAGGGCAGCTCCCAGGCTCTGGAACTCCCTCCCCCAACTGATACGCAATTCCGTGTCCCTCACCATCTTCCAGTCCCGCCTCAAGACCCATCTCTTCATCTATGCCTATCCTTAGCCCCACGTCCCCCTCCCTTTTCATCTGTGCATTAATTGCCTCATATTGTGTTTTGTATTGAATTCTGTCTTTACTTTGTGTACTAGTCATGTCTCTACTATTTATTTCATTCCCCTTACATGTTTTTCCTCTACCTGCTAAATTTTTGTAAGGTGTCCTTGAGACTCTTGAAAGGCGCCCATAAATAAAATTTATTATTATTATTATTATTTTGCTGTGTTCCTTACAAAAGTGGCAATTCCGTGGGTGTCGCTCTTGGTGTAGGCCGCATGGGTATAACCAAGGATCTTCAGATGGGAGCTATCACTTTTGTGAGTCTCTTGGAGCAGGATTGCAATGACTTTGTGAGTCTGTAGCAGATGTTCAATGATGGTGGTCTTGGCCTTGGTGAGGACTTCTGCATTCAGCTGCAGCAGGGTGATGCCATCTGGTTCGACACCTGTAGGTGCCCGCCCTAAAAAGGGCGCATGCTCCTGGTTGGCGCCGAGCTGTGGCGACTGAGCTCAGTTGACAGTGTTCACCTCGGGGAGGTCGACAACATGAGCCCTAACTGTTATAAAAAAACAGTTATATAAAAGTTCTAAATGCAAAATTAGGTATATTTTTGAGGTGTTAAGCAATGTTATTTAACTCTGTTCCTTGGGAGTTAGGATGTCAGAGAGATTATATTGAGAGATTATATTTCTGCTTGGAAATGCATTTGTACATTTAAAGTGGTGCTGCAGATTTGCGGAAAGCACTGAGTACATTAGAATATAATTTATCTATTACTTTCATGTTACTTATGTTGCCGTTATGGAACAATTTAGAACTGCACTTTTGAAAATTATTTTGTTTGACAAAGTTTTTTATTAAAAGTTACAATTCATTTTTACTGTTTTATTACCTGTATTTATTTTTGAGTGAAAATCGCGTCCAAAAGATGGCCTGAAATTGTGTTACTTGTTTATTGCCATAATGTCACTGCCATAATGTCTCTAGCATAGTGGCTACCAATGGTATTTAGCTGTACCTTGACCCACTACACTTCTATGGTAACACAAGTATGATGGCCACCAGCATTAAGGATGTCACACCCCAGCCACTCCGTCCCTCTCCCATCAGGCAAGAGGTATAGAAGTTTGTAAACACACACCTCCAGACTGAGAGACAGTTTATTTCCAGCTGTTATCCGGCAACTGAACCATCCTACCAACAATTAGAGAGCAGTCCTGAGATACTATCTACCTCATTGGAGATTCTTGGACTGTCTTTAATCGGACCTTATCTTGCACTAAAGATGATTCACATTATTCCCTTTAACATGCATCTGTACACTGAGGATGGCTCGATTGTAATCATGTATTGTCTTTCTGCTGATGAGTTTGCACGCAACAAAAGCTTTACACATGACAATAAACTAAACTAACTAACTGGTAATCAGTTGGAACTTGACTCTCCACAATGGATGTAATCTTGGTACAGATAAGTTTCAAACAAGTTGTAGGCGTTGCACTTCATTTCAGTCTTTTAATTATTGTCCCGCTGAGTTATTAAATATATGGTTTTGCTGGCAAGGCATTGATTACATAGAACAAAGAACACTACAGCACAGGACCTGGCTCTTCAGCCCACCGTCTGTGCCGAACATGATGCCAAGACGTACCCTTATCTACCTGCACATAATTCATATCCCTCCAATTACTGTATAACCAAATGCTCATCTACAAGTCTCTTACTTGCACAATTGTACCGGCCTGCACCCCCAGCAAGCTCCAGGTGCTCCCACACATCTCCTTTAAACTTTACTCCTATCACCTTAAAGATGGGAGAGATAGATCATCCATGATTGAATGGCGGAGTAGACTTGATGGGCTGAATGGCCTAATTCTACTCTGATCGCTTATGACCTTAATGCTAAAAATTATCTTATTTAATATTTTCACCCAGCAAAGCAGGTTTGGACTGTCTACCTCATCTGTGTCTCTCACATAGTTTTATTTACTTTTAACCAGTCACCCCGCATCCTCTGACTTTCAAGAGAAAACAATCTAAGTGTCCAACCTTTCCCTGTAGCTAATACCCTCTAATCCAGGCATTATTCTGGTAAACTGCCTCTCCACCCTTCCCAAAGCCTCCAAATCCTTCTTGGAATGGGACAACCAGAACTGCAGGCAACACTGTAAATGAGAAATGAGTCTGAAGAATGATCTCAACACAAAATGTTGTGTATTGCTTTTCCCCAGAGATGCTGCCTGACCCGCTGAGTTACTCCAGCTTTTTGAGTTTTACTCCAAATGCAGCAAAACCAAAGTCCTATAAAGCTGCATCATGACTTCCGGACTCTTATACCCAATGCACGGGGTAGGAGATTGCAACTTTCATGAGGTCCACCCTGTTTCGATGAATGCAATGCACCTGGCATGCAAAAACAGAAGATCAAACATAACAAGTTTTCTAACAACTTTGGGCTGTGCACGCCATACGAACGAGGAAGATACTCAATGCCCTGACCTATGAAAACAAGCATACCATATGCCTTCATTTACTACACGGACCCTTTGTGATGCCACTTGCATGTTATAGACTTGGACCACAAGATCCCTCTGTACATCAATGCTGTCAAGGCAGTCATGCCATTGATTGTAGAAACAAAGAATTGTGGATACTGGTTAATACACAAAAGGACAAAGTGCTGGAGTAGTGCCCCTGTCCCACTTAGGAAACCTGAACGGAAATCTCTGGAGACTTTGCGCCCCATCCAAGGTTTCCGTGCGGTTCCCGGAGGTTGCAGGTGGTTGCCGGAGGTCGCAGGTAGTGGAAGCAGGTAGGGAGACTGACAAAAACCTCCGGGAACCTCCGGGAACAGCACAGAAACCTTGGGTGGGGCGCAAAGTCTCCAGAGGTTTCAGTTCAGGTATCCTTAGTGGGACAGGGGCATTACTCAGCAGGCCAGGCAGCATCATTTTGGAACATGCACGTGTGACGTCTCAGTTTGAAATCCCATTGTTGGTGTACCAATCCTTGTGAATGTTTCCTGCTTGTGTAGCAAGCTATATTCACAGAAGGCACCAAAATCCTTGGCATGCTGAAGAATCAAGAGGCCAGTGAAAATGAGGAAGTAAGAGGAGGGTGTTAATAATAAAATATATTGTATAGGTTAATGAGTCTGAAACCTGATACATCTTAAACATCTGATGATCTGTATCCCAGTTTGAAAAATATGCAAGGGATCACTGCAGTGTGGTAGCTTTTTCCAGGTCTAAGTTCACAAAGAACTTTCACAATTGACCAAAGACTGTGCTAGTACATTGAAGACGATGGTAAATTTCATCAGAGATGTCTGATTTTCTGCGAGATCGCTCCTGAGTTACAAGAAGTGATCAACATTTTCTACGGTCTAACTGTGAAGCTTAGTTATCAATGAACATGCTCCTTGGTCCAACTCTGACCAAGATGTCCCATCTAAACTTGACCTATTTTGACCATAGCCCTCCAAACCTTTCCTACATCCCCCAAACATAGAAGACTATTGGGCAGCGAAACTGCTTCACTGATTGATTCAGTGAATATTACCCTAGTTACTGAGTAGAATTACTGCTTTGTTTGATAAGGGGGCAAAACAAAATCTTTCACATCTCTCATTGTGATCGCCATAATGCAGCACTCTCAGTACTGCACGACAATACTGGGAGCATCAACCAACTCTTCCTAATCAAAGGCAAGAATACTGCAACTGAATCGAGTGGACACTTGATAAAGGTCACTTGTCTTTCAGTATGTTTGTACTGAAAACACAGAAAGGTTCGTCTATTGAACTATTGAAAGAACGAGGTAACACTTAAAAATGTCAAGGGGTGACCATGGCAGACAAGGGGCATCAGGGCCAGTATAAAAATAAATGAGAAGAAGTACAACGTAGCAAAGATGAGCGTGAAGCAAGAGGATTGGGTAATGTTTAAAGAGCAACAGAAGATAAATAAAAAGGCAATACGGGGAGAAAAGATGAGGTACAAAGGTAAGCTAGCCAAGAATATAAAGGAGGATAGTAAAAGCTTCTTTAGGTATGTGAAGAGGAAAAAATTAGTTAAGTAGGTAAGTAAATTTTATCTATATAGCACATTTAAATCAACTCGTGTTGAAACCAAAGTGCTTTAATTAGGTGTTCAAAAGGGAACTGCAGATGCTGGAATATCGAAGGTACACAAAATTGCTGGGGAAACTCAGCGGGTGCAGCAGCATTTATGGAGCGAAGGAAATAGGCGACGTTTCGGGCCGAAACCCTTCTTCAGACTGATGGGGGGTGGGAGAAAGAAGGAAAAGGGGAGGAGGGGGAGGAGCCCGAGGGCGGACGGATGGGAGGGTGGGAGGAGACAGCTGGAGGGTTAAGGAAGGGGAGGAGACAGCAGGGGCTAGCAAAATTGGGAGAATTCAATGTTAATGCCATAAGGACGCAAGGTCCCCAGACGGAATATGAGGTGCTGTTCCTCCAATTTCCGCTGTTGCTCACTCTGGCAATGGAGGAGACCCAGGACAGAGAGGTCGGATTGGGAATGGGAGGGGGAGTTGAAGTGCTGAGCCACCGGGAGTTCAGGTAGGTTTTTGCGGACTGAGCGGAGGTGTTCGGCGAAACGATCGCCCAACCTACGCTTGGTCTCACCGATGTAAATCAGCTGACATCTAGAGCAGCGGATGCAGTAGATGAGGTTGGAGGAGATACAGGTGAACCTTTGTCGCACCTGGAATGACTGCATGGGTCCTTGAATGGAGTCGAGGGGGGAGGTGAAGGGACAGGTCTGCAAGAAATGCAACACCTGTCCCTTCACCTCCCCCCTCGACTCCATTCAAGGACCCAAGCAGTCGTTCCAGGTGCGACAAAGGTTCACCTGTATCTCCTCCAACCTCATCTACTGCATCCGCTGCTCTAGATGTCAGCTGATTTACATCGGGGAGACCAAGCGTAGGTTGGGCGATCGTTTCGCCGAACACCTCCGCTCAGTCCGCAAAAACCTATCTGAACTCCCGGTGGCTCAGCACTTCAACTCCCCCTCCCATTCCCAATCCGACCTCTCTGTCCTGGGTCTCCTCCATTGCCAGAGTGAGCAACAGCGGAAATTGGAGGAACAGCACCTCATATTCCGTCTGGGGACCTTGCGTCCTTATGGCATTAACATTGAATTCTCCCAATTTTGCTAGCCCCTGCTGTCTCCTCCCCTTCCTTAACCCTCCAGCTGTCTCCTCCCACCCTCCCATCCGCCCGCCCTCGGGCTCCTCCCCCTCCTCCCCTTTTCCTTCTTTCTCCCACCCCCCATCAGTCTGAAGAAGGGTTTCGGCCCGAAACGTCGCCTATTTCCTTCGCTCCATAGATGCTGCTGCACCCGCTGAGTTTCCCCAGCAATTTTGTGTACCTGCTTTAATTAGGTTTCCATACATCCGTATAAAATAAAAAAGAGAAAAGACACAACACACTATAGAATTTAACAAGAACGTTCCCCCCACAGCAGAATCAGCATTTTCCACTGTGAGGAAAGACACGCCCATGGAGTGCCAGGACTCCAGCTCTTTCCTGGGGTGGTTAGTCATGTGATTACAGAATGCTAAACAGGGCATTTAATCCATTAAAACCATTATCCTCTCATCTGGTCAGTACAACCTTCTGCATTACAATAGTAACTCTACACTAGAGAGCACAATGTTCCAGGTGCTGTAGTGCTTTAATGGCCACAAGTCTATGCTGTTTGGAGCCTATATGGAGGTTATAGTGTTTAAAAGCCAGCAGGTTGGAGGGAAGAAGCTGCTCCTGGATGTTACCGTTTTCAAGCTACTATACCTTCTTCCCAAAGTCAGAATAAAATGAGAGTGTAGCCAGGGTGGTGTGTCTCTCTGATGCTGGCTGCCTTTTTGAGGCCGTGACACTTGCATGTCGCTTCAATGGTGCCGAGGTCAGTATCTGTGATGGACTGGGCAGTGTTCACCACTTTCTGCAATCTTTTTCATTGCTGGATGTTCGAGTTGCTGAACCAGGCTGCGATGCAACCAGTCTATATGCTCTCTACTGTACACCTGTAGATGTTCAGGAGAGTATTTGTTGACATACCAAATCCCCTCAATCTATGGGAAGTTCAAATGATGAAGCTTCATCTTTGGGAGGTTAACTGAGTATTAGAGACATCTACTTGGCCCATTATAGCACTGATCATTGTTGCGACCGGGGGTGGGGGGTGTGGGTGGGAGGAGGGTGTTCAGGTTTTTTGGGTTGCGTCCCGTGTGCCGTAGGTTGCCGAACCCTGTCCTAGATGTTTGGCCTCATTGTGGTCCTCCCCATGTTTTACAACCGATTCACCTGGTTAGTTTTATCTCCGGCTGCTTCATGTTGTCAGCGGCTGCACATCCAACCAAGAAAGAAGAGAAGAGATGCGACGTCACTCACAGCCGCCAACTGACGCGCTTCCACAGACCGCACAGATCGTTGTGATATGGCGCAAAAAGACAAACTGTGCAGGGACTGAAGACAGCGTGAGAATTCTGTCATCAGCGTGAGAATTGGCTGAAATGCGTGACTCTCACGCTCAAAGCTCAAAGCTGAGAGTTGGCAGCCCTTTCTAAGGCCAGGATGTGACAACAGATGCACAGGAAGACACATACACAAAGGAACACACACACACACACACACACACACACACACACACACACACACACACACACACACACACACACACACACAGGGAGACAGACACACACACACACACACACACACACAGGGAGGCAGACACACACACACACACAGGGAGACAGACACACACACACACACACACACAGGGAGACAGACACACACACACACAGGGAGACAGACAGACACACACACAGGGAGACACACACACACACAGGGAGACACACACACACACACAGTGATACATACACACAGGGAGGCATACACACATGGGGAGACACACACACACATATAGGGATACACACACACACAGGGAGACACAGACACACACACACACACAGGGACACACACACACACACACACACACACAGGGAGACACACACACACACAGGGAGACACACACACACATACAGGGACACACACACACACAGGGAGACACAGTCACACACACACACACACACACACGCACACACAGGGAGACGCACACACAGGGAGACGCACACACACACACAGGGAGACACACACACACAGAGGGAGACACACAGACATGCACACACACACAGGGAAATACACACACACCCACACACACACAGGGAGACACATACACAATGGAAGACACACACAGGGATACACACACACACCTTTCCTTCCTTCCTTCCATCCTCCATTCCCTCTTTCCTCCCCCTCCCTCTTTTTCCTCACGCTTCCTCTTTCTCCCCTTTCTCCTTCCCTTCCTTCATCCCCTTTCTACATTCCCTCTCCCTGTCTCTCTTTGCCTCCATCCCTCCTTTTTTTCTCTCTCTCTCCCTGTCTCTCTCCTTCTCCCCTCCCTCTCTTTCCCCGGCCGCCCAATGGGGAGTCTGGCGTGCACGGTGTAGCGTGGATTGGCGGCGCTGGCGCTGCCGTGTGATTTGAAGGGCAGGAGTGAGGGAGGGAGCGAGGTTGCCGCGGCAGCCGGAAGCGCAGCGCTCGCAGACGGCTCACAAAAGCGCTGGCACCTGCTGCCCGGGACCGACGCGCTTCCCCAATCCGTGCAGATCTCTGTCATGCGGCGCAAACTTGAGACAAACTGTGCAGGGACTGATGACAGCCTGTCAGCGTGAGAATTCTGTCTTCAGCGTGAGGGCGTGAGAATTGGCTGAAATGCGTGAGTGTCACGCTCAAAGCGTGAGAGTTGGCAGCCCTGTACTTGTGCCCCATATGCATCTGGCAGTTGCCACCTCCATCAAGGCCTTTGGCGACACCACAGCCATTTAATGTCATGTGGGAGAATCTCAAATGAGGGGATGTCATTACAAGGTTAAGGGGTATTCATTTAAAACTAAAATGTATCAGAACTTCTCACAGTGTATTGAATCTCTGGAATTCTCTTCGCTGGAAGGTTGACATTGAATGGCTGTGGTGTTGTTGAGTTCTCCACCATCAACGTCTTGGGAGTAGCCACTGATGCGGAGCTTCACTGAAACGGGTACATAACTTCCACGGCAACAGAGCAGCTCCAAGGCTGGGTATCTCGCGGTGACTGCCTCGCCTACTGACCTGGTGTGAACCCTCCGGCCCCAGGCCCACTGTGCAATGGGCACTCTCCACTTGCCTGGATGAGTACGGTCAGAACAAAGGCTTTCAGTACAGCCGAGCACTGCCATCTGCTGGCCACCCTCAAAACTGCCCACTGGTTTGACCAGCTAATATATCACCCGTCCCTAAGGCTTGAGCTGCCTCCCCCACAGCACTGGGGCAACCTTCACATCAATGGCTGCAGCGCTTCACAAGGTGGCAGCTCTACAGCTTGAGGGGCCAGTGATGGGAAACAAGTGCCACACTGTCACTGATACACAGCTCTGGAAACTCAAATTGAAAATACTCAGGTAGGTTCAGCTCAGCGCACTCTCCCAGCACCCTGTTTACGACCACCACATCACCCTGTCCTCCTTGCAACTAGTCACCACCTCCCCCACACTACCATGTCACCCCCAGACCCACTCACCCCCACACATAACACCCTTAGGGGCAGAAGTTCCCAGTACACGAGGGACAGGTTGCACCTGAACTAGAGGGGCCAATATCCTGGGATGGAGATTTGCTGGCACTACTCGGGAGGTTTAAAATAGACTGGCAGGTGGAGGGTCCCAGAGCAGAAAGGAGGCATAGAACATAGAACAGTACAGCACAAGAACGGACCACAAGTTGTCAAGACCATTGCTTATCTACCTGTACATATTCCATATCCCCCCCTTGCATATCCATGTGCTTTTATCCAAATGTATTTTAAATATCACCAACATATCAGTTTCAACCACCATCCCCGGCAGCGCATTCCAGGCTCTCATCACCCTCTGTGACCAGCACGTCACCTTTAAACTTTGCCCCTCTCAGATGAGAAGTTGGGGGGCAAACGCTGTGGTCAAAGAGAGCAAGATCTACAGACGGGACAGGCAGGTGCGCAGCAAAGAGAGGAGAGACCGCTGGTTTCAACTGCATTTTTTCCAATGTTTGTGGCTTAACATGCAAGTGGATGATCTCAGGATGGTGGATTGGCTCAGGCGACTGCGATATTGTAGCCATAACAGAAACATGGCTGAGAGAAGGGCGGGACTGGTAGGTGAATGTTCCAGGGTTTAGATGTTACTGGGCAGCACGGTGGCACAATGGTACAATGTGGGGCACTGGCCAGGGGCTCTGATGGAGGGGGCAGTGAGGGAGCTGTGGGAATGTTCAGTCAGTGCGGGAGTGGGCAGACTGGAGCTGTAGTCATGTTCAGTCAGCGCAGGACGTGAAGGAGGAGACAGTGAGGGGCCTGGAGACATGTGTAGGGAGGAAGTGCAGATGCTGGTTTAAATCAAAGATAGACACAAGATGCTGAGTAACTCTGCGGGACAGGCAGCATCTCTGGAGAGAAGAAATGGGCGACATTTCGGGTCGAGACCCTTCTTCAGACCGCTCTGTGGACATGGGCAGTCAGTGTGGGTGTGAGGGAGAGGCAGACTGGAGCTGCAGACATGGGCAATCAGTGCAGGACACATTGGCCAAGGCCCAGCCCTGGCATATAGTGTGGCCACTTTATGTTTCATGTTGTTCCAGTAACGCCTTTCAGACTCAGTGACTGGAAAAGTGAACATGGCATTCACTGCAAAAATAATAAACGGAACCATCTAATAACAAGGCAGCAGCACGCTGTGTCTCTTCAGAGAGATGCCAGGACTGGTTAGCAGTGAATCGGGACGGATCTTTATCCGACGGATTATAATGGAGATTTGCTCTGACCGTGGCTGACTCCTTTTCTGCCAGTTCATGGAACGTGGCCAGGGGTGGCACGGCAGTCACTGGGATTCCAGGAGGGATCTAAGTTACCCACCGCTGCTGCCGACTATATACGAGGGCTCTCCCAGGATACGGAAGGCCAGAATTCCCAGTCTGGGAACAATGAAGGACAACCAGTGATCCCAGGTCCCTGCCAGCTGCAGCTGTCTGTGGTTTTATTTTAGAGATGCAGCACGGATACAGGCCACTTCGGGTCAGAGTTCTCACTGACCAGCGAGCTTCCCGTACACTAACACTATCCTACACTCTGGGGGCAATTTACAATTTTGCCAAACAAATTAACCTACAAACCTGCATGTCTTTGAAATGTGGGAGGATACCAGAGAAAACCCGTGTGGTCATGGGAAGAACGTGCAAACTCCATGCAGACAGCACCCATAGTTAGCATCGAACCCGGGTCTCTGGAGCTTTAAGGCAGAAACTCTACCCCTGCGCCACTGTGCTGCAAGTTTGTGGGTCTCCACAGAAGCACTAAGCCAGTGGCCAATGGCTCCTGCCAGTGTTACAGGTGTGGCCACACTGCCTACCGCCCAGAGCAGGGCTGAAGAACAAGCCACTGCTTAGTCTGGATGGTGGTGAATGGTGTCACTGCTGCATTCGTCAAGGCCAGAGGACAACATTCCCTCCTGGTCCTAACCACTGATTCATGCTGGACAACAGCCCTGGCACTTACTTATTGCACTGGAACCGAGGGGCTACTTCTGTCCTCAGTTGGTGGTGATACCAGGGTGCTGGTGTCATATCAACTAAAGACAAAAAAAGGAGTCACATCAGAGTCAGAAGCACAGAAACAGCCCTTTAGCTCAACTCATCCATGCTGACCCCATTGCCTACTGGAGGATCTTTGTCAGCGCCCTTTATGGGCAACCATTTGCATACCTTGGGTATGCAAGCTAAGAATCTCATTGTGACTTGTCACATGTGACACTAATGTATTCAATTCAATAAAGTATTCAATTCAAGGTATTTCCACTGCCTCAATTGGCCCATATCCCTCTAAATCTTTCCCACGCATGTTCAAAATTATTTTAAATGTCATTGTATGTGCCTCAACTATTTCCTCTGGCAGCGGGTTCCATATACCCACTCTGACCCAGTACGAAGAAGTTGTCCTACAGGTTTCTATTAAATCATTCCCCTCTCACCTTAAAACGATGTCCTCTGGTTTTATCCTCCCCTACCCTGAGGAAAAGACTGTGACCATCCACATTATCTATACCCCTCATGATTTTATATACCACTGTAAGGCCACCCTTCAACCTCCAGGGGAAAAGGTTCCAGCCTACCCAGTCTCAAAATCCAGGAGGCTGGGCTTTTTCGGAAGTTGGATTATTTTCTGCAAGACTGCTGAATGGATGTCAGCAAACACAGCCCTGACCTGGAGATCAAATGTCAAACAAGGATATGTGATACACCACAAAACCCCTCTTATTAATACGACACTCACAGGAAAAGAATCTGAAAATCCATCGGGAGCCCTGGCCCAGTCATCCTGAAGGCAAGCGAGAGCACCCGACTACAATACCTCACAGAGTTAGTACCTCAGCAAGCCTGCTCCGTCTTCTCACTCTTTTTTTTCCCTCACTCTCTCCGACTACCTTTCTCTCCTTCTCATTCACTCTTTCTCTGCCTCTCTAGCTTTTGCTCACTGATTCTCACATTCTGACTCTAGCTCTTTTTCACATGCTCTCTGACTCTCACCGTTTCTCTTTACCTTTTTCACTCTGACGAATAGTGTCTTCCTTTCCCTCTCTGTCCATGTCTTACTCCCCGCCTCCACTGCAAGGCCAGACCCGACCTCGGCCCAAGTGGGGCTTGAACACACGCCCACCCTGACCCCAAGCCCAGCTGACACTTACCGCGGGGCCCTGTCAGGCCGGGGCCAGCGATCTGGTGATAGTGCAGCTGTACAAGGGCCACATTTCTATTTTTACCAAATTGAAGGATCCTCTGTTGTTCCACAGAGCATCAGGAATAGATCAACAGCATGGTTAGGGAAGTGGGGCTGGGGAAAGACTTGGGGAGGTAGGGGGAGTGGGAGGGGGTCAGAGTTTGCCTTTGGCTGCCCAGGGCAGGGTCAACACAGGTGATGGGACTGTCCACATACACCAGGTCAGAGAGTGGGGTGTGGTGACCTCAGGGGTGGGTGGGTGGATGGTTGAGATGACAGAGAAGGGGAATGGCAAGGCTGTGGAGAGCTATGTAAGCCCAGAATGAACTTTAACCTGGTGTTGTCACAGCAAAAGACGGCAAATAGATCAGGGCTTTGTAAATTAATTGGCCACTTGATTTGACGGCCCCTTTACACTAGACTTACAGTGAACCATTAACGTTTCTCAGATTCTAATCGTATCCCCTTCAACCTCAGTTCATGCCTGGCATTCATCACATTACCTCCGCCAATACTTTCCCCCCCAAAGTGCACTGGTTAACTAAACCAGAGGCCGCAGAAACAAATCAACAACATGTGACATTTTAACTACATTTTATTTATTTTGGCATTTATAATAGATGTTTGCTTTCAGCAAGAACAAAAAGTTTATGGAAGGCGGCAAAATGACATAAATCTGATTGTCCAGAAACCAAGCAACAGTGAACAAGATCATCTGGGCATAGTTTGGGGGGAATGGTTAGCACCAAATGCGACTCCCTCTATAATCCAGAATTTTAATTATGTTCTGTCCCAAATCATGTCGGCTTGTTGTAGCGCCCTACAGGAAGGGGCAGTGGGAAACCCCGTGCCTTTGACAGTCCCCAAGTCCCCCGTCAGTATTTATCAAATTTCCCTTTGAATGTCTTTTGTTGAATTTCGTCCCACCACGTCTCCAGGCAAGCTGCTGGCATCGCTCCAGGCTGATGTTTTCTTGAATCCAGGACCCCACTCACTCTGAGATCCTTCACTAACACCTCCCCATCCCACCTCTGCTCCAACCACGACTTGAGTTAACGCCAGTCTCTCCAAGTTCTTGGCTACTTTCTTGCAAATGTCCTGTTGCCTGAAGCTGATGCTGCCGGGTTTAACTGAATGGATTGAACAGAAAGCTACAGCAGGGAAACATGCCCATCAACCCACGTTGACCACCGATCATCCATTCACACTAGTTCTATGTTATCCAACGTTCTTCTCATCCACTCCCTACACACTAGTGGCAATTTACAGACGCCAATTAACCTACAAACAGCGCACGTTTTTTGGGGGATGTTGAGGGAAACCAGAGCACCCGGAGGAAACCCATCCACCTGGTCACAGGAAGAACGTGCAAACTCCACACAGACATCACCCGAGGTGAGGATTGAACCCAGGTCTGTGGCGCGGTGAGGCAGTGGCTCTACCAGTTGTGCCACTTTGCCACTCAGGAGCAGGAACTGCTCATTGCATCCTTCAGCTCACTTTGCCTGCAACTTGATCGCTCCTGATCGGCACCTCAAATCTGTGCTCCTCGATATCCCATCTTCCTGGCAATTTCCCCCCTACCCACTTATAAATCACAGCTTTTCCAGAGTTTAAAAATAAAATTAATTCATCACGCATGCTAACGTTTAAGATGCGGTTGATTTTAGGTTTCATAAAGTTTATAAAAATGGCAAAAGCACGATACTTATTCGCGTGTGAAAATCAGGGCAAACTGTGGAATGGCATCAGAAACCCCAGCAGCAGAGGCGAGGCCCATGTGGGCAGGTGCAGTGACTCAGACACACGCACACCTCATCCTCTCCCCCCCACCCCCTCCCCCCTCCCCCCCTCCCCCCCTCCCCCCCCCCCTCTCCTCTGTGCTTCCTGTCACAACTTGCCCAGTGCAATGTCACATTCCCAAACCAGACCATCTGGGTCAATTCGCACACTGTTCACAACCCCAACCAAAGCACACTAGGAGGCAAGAGGGTCTTGACACATTCCCGTGGATGCTGGAGCACCGGAACGCCTTCCACAGTGCACCAGTGACCTTTTCCATAGCAATGTTGCACCAGATCAGAGCCGCACCCAGAGGTTCATGGTTTGTTGCTCGTTATCGCTCTGTGGGTTTTCTGGAGCACCGTGTGTCATGTAAGGAGTGATGTTTTCTTGGTTGTTCTGTCACAAACTGTCTGACAGAACTTGCTCATGATGAGCCACATAACACTGTTTAATACTGTTGGATAGTGAGAGCTTTGCAGATGGGGGGGGGGGGGGGGAGAGAAAGGGGGTTAACTTGACGGAGGAGTCTTTTCCAGATTGGAGATGTTTGGGCCACGGCCAGGGATGTGGAGCACCTCACTTCCGATGCATGTCCTCCATGGTCACCCGACCCCAACTTCCCAGGATGAAGGTCTCAATGTCGCACTCATTCTCGCCCCGAGCTATCTTGAAGTATCCGTTCTCCCCCCAGTTCCGTCCCCACGAGTTGGCTGCAACCTGGCAGAGGGGGGAAGAGAGAGAAGACAACGTGAGGGGCGGAGGAAGGAATGTCGATCAGGGATTAACCTGGGATAACATTGCACCTATGCCCAGGATCTTGGGAAACCCCCATCTGACCTGGCAGCATTCTCGTTGGTAGCAGAACCTTTACCCCAGCACAACACTCTTCTAGGTTAACCCACGTCACGACTGCACAGAGCTGTCGACACCTCGAGCAGGAATTTCCATGGTATTGGGGCTGACATTAATGTGCTCAACATTAGATGGCTGGTGACTGATGAGAGCGAGTTGCTGGTAGTGGAGATGTGAACTGCTTTATGTGGGGCCTGTGTGGACTGGAGCTTGACTTTAGTCCACAGGAAGGAAGCAACATCCATGAAATATAGGAGCAGAATTAGGCCACTATGCTCTGCCATTCAATCTTGTCTGATTTAGTTTCCCTCTCAACCCCATGCTCCTGCCTTCTCCCCATATCCCTGGACACCCTTACTAAACAAGAGCCTATCAATCTCCACTTTAAAAATGGCCTCCACCAATCTGTGGTAATGACCTGGTCAGTCTTTTTAAAGCAAAAATACGACGGTAATGCCAGCATTTATCAGCTATCCTGAACTGCCCTTGAAATTGCTCGAATGATGTACAACGCAAGTTAGGCCACACCGTGGGTTTTGTGTACAGTTCTGGTCTTCATGACACAGGCTTGCAATGGAGATGGTGCGGAGGAGATGTTGCCAGGATTGGAATGGTTTGACCATGAGCAAAGATTGGTGAGGCTGGATCTGTTTCCCTGGACCAGGGGTCACTTACTTGAGGTGGATGAAAGTATGAGGGGCTTAAATAAATAGAAATGAACTATTTTCCAGAAGAGGTCCAGGGGAAGTAATTTGTGGAAGAATGAAGGAGATAATGATTTTCCTCCCCAGAGGAAGGTAGATCTGGAAGTCCATGCCTGAGTGAGGAATAACCAACCCCATATCGCATTTAAACAATGCTCACACAGTGTGTGCTTGAAAAACCGTGACCCAAGGATACAAACCCTGCCAGGGCTGTGATTAGGTTAAACAGCCCTTTGACCAGTATTGATGGGATGGGCTGAATGGCCACTTTCAGTGTTGGATATGGTATGATTCCTACCATGCGAGTATCTCGCATGTGCACGGTGCATTCCTCTGCCTCGAACCCTGACACGTCATTTGTATCCCCCATGTATTAGCCGTGTGCTGGTGATTTCAACATACCCAGTATTGACGAATCGCTCCGTTGTATCCTTGCTCCTCACCCCATCTACAAAACATCAAACACAAAGCAACTCCTGATTAGAAGAACGTCTAAACGCTTCTAGTTATTAGCCCGAATTCGAGTTATTACAGATGCAGCACAGAAAGCATCACAGCTTGGTTTGGGAACAGCTCTGCCCAAGACCGCAAGAAATTGCAGAGAGTTGTGGATGTAGCCCAGCCCATCACACAAACTAGACTCCCCACTATTGACCATCTGCACTTCATGCTCTCTCAGGAAAGCAGCAAGCATCATCAAAGACTTGTCTCACCCCAGTCATTGCTCCTTCTCCCATCTTTCACCAGACAGTATATACAGAAGCTTGAAAGCACGCACGGCCAGACTGAGGAATAGCTTGTTTGTCATAAGAAACGTAAAAAATAGGTGCAGGAGTAGGCCATTCGGCCCTTCGAGCCTGCACCGCCATTCAATATGATCATGGCTAATCATCCAACTCAGTATCCCATCCCAAAGACACATGGGTTGGCTGGTTAATTGCCCGTTGTAAATGGCTTGCAGTGCGTAGGGAGGAGGTGGGGGGGGGGGGGGGAATCTGGTGGGAGTTGTTGGGAACATGGAGAGAATAAGATGGGATTGGTTTAGGATGGACGGACAATACGGAATCAGTGGGCTGAAGGGTACGTACACAGGTGCCATCACTCCATGCTGCTAGGTAGTGGCAGGTCTGGGACCACGCCTCCACTGTCACTGGACATTTATGATCTTCATTGGCCAGGGAAGGGCAGCAATCTATGATCAATGTCAACTCTGGTTCTTTCCCCTCAGGTGCAGCCTGACCAGCTGAGTATATGCGCCACTTTCTGATCTCCAGCATCAACAGTTTTCTTTCTCTTCATTCTACGATCACTGATGCCTCAGAAAATCTTGTCAAGTAATGACACGAGGAACTCTGCAGGGTGGTGGAGGGGGGACATGGGGGTGGCGCATGAAGCCTTTGTAATTTGTTGCATAGATGAGGATGGGGGCAGTAGTGGACCCTGCAGAGGGAGGTGATGTGTGAAGAAGCACCTGAGAACAAGGGGGGGGGGGGGGAGATTGTAGCTTGGAAAGGAGCCATGGAGGTTGGCTGGGTCCAACCCAGAGTTACAGTGACAGCATGTCCATGCTTTGGTGGACAGGGTGGTGAAGGCGGCATTTGGCACGCTTGCCTTCATTGGGAAGGCTGTTGAGTACAAAGGCTGGGATATCAAGATGCAGCTGAGCAAGTCGTTGGCGAGGCCATACTTGGCGCACTGTATGCAACTCTGGTCACCCAGATATAGGTGTAGTCAATAACTTTGTTGGGTGGTGGACTTGCAGCTCAACACCGACAAGACTAAGGAGTTAGTGGTGGACTTTAGGAGGAGAGGAACACCCCTGTCACCATCAATGGTGTGGATGTGCAGTTTACCAAGGAGTACCATGGTGTGCACCTGGACAGTAAACTGGACTGGTCCAGGAATGCTGAGGCCCTGTACAAGGAGGGACAGAGCCGGCTGTACTTTTTGAGAAGGCTCCGCTCCTTCAATGTCTGTAGCAAGATGCTGCAGATGTTCTACCAACCGGTGGTAGCCAGTTCCATCTTCTTCGACGTTGTGTAATTTTTAATTACAATTAAAAAAAAATTAAAATAAGACATCAACAGGAAGAACGTGCAAACTCCACACAGACAGCACCCAAGGTTAAGTTTGAATCTGAAGCTGCAAGGTGCTGGCTCTACCGGCTGCACCACAAGGACATGTTGGGAAGTTTGGGAATTGTGTGGAAGGAATCTTGCACAGAGATCCTTTCCACTCTGGGGCCCCGAGTGACTGAAGAACACTCGGCTCCAGGCCTCCAACCTGCGACCGACCTCGAGGCTCCGGAGGTAGAGCCAGCCAGGATTCACCAACGCGAGGCTGGCTGTCTTCGAGCTGTGGTGGCGTTCGGGCGATCCAGTGACTCGGCGCTCCGGTGAGGGCGGCCCGGCGCGAGGCTGGGACGGTGCTAGAAGAGACGCTCCGGTGGTAGCGGCACGACTCGAGTCTGGGACGGCGCTTCCATGAGGGCGGCCCGGCTCGGGGCTGGGACGGCCCTCCGGTGGCTGAGGCGGCCCGGCGCGGGGCTGAGACGGTGCTCAGGTAGCTGAGGCGGCGGCGACCTGAATCCGGGGCTCGGCCGCGGGCCAGTGGACGACATCGTCGGGAGCTCGCAGGTCACAGGCTGGTGCCTGTTTTCCGGAGCTCCCGCAGCAACAGCTGCGTCTGCTGGACTGGAGGGCGGCAGCTTCGACCACCCCGGGCCACGGAGCTTGAACCGGCCCGTTCGCGGAGCTCTGTGAGCCGCGGGACTGACTTACCATCGCCCGGTGGGGTAACAACATATCGCCTCAGCGCAGAGGGAGAAGAGGAGGGAAGAGACAGTAACCCTAAGATTTTTGCCTCCATCACAGTGAGGAGGTGCCTGGTGAACTTACTGTGGTGGATGTTAATTTGTGTTTATTGTGTGTTTTGTTGTTTATTATTACATGTATGGCTGCAGGCAACGACATTTCGTTCAGACCAAAAGGTCTGAATGACAAATAAAGGATCTAAGTCTAAGTCTAAGCTGTTCTTGAAAAGAGACACGTTGCTAAGACATCAATTAGCGGTGGATTTGTTTGCCCAGGAACCAGCGACCACCAGCTCCAGATTGTTTGCACATCACGAGAGGGCACTTCCTCCGTTCACCCAAATCTGCGTCACTTTTCAGGGAGAAAGAACAGGCGGAAAAAGGCTATAACCAGCCAAACGTCACTGTGCAGACTCCATCCACAATCCCAAACAATGCTGGGTCTATCCCCATGGCAGCCACATCCTGTCATTTCTGGACGCTGATTTTATCAGCGCGAGAGGACAGCCCAATGTGATGGGGTTGGAGACAATCCTCTACGTGGAGAATACTCAAACATTTATCACATTCCACATTGGGATGGAAAAGCAATTCTATTCTTGTCACTTCCTCTTTGAAAGTCAGGGCTCCTGAACAAGACACCCTCCCAAGAACAGACGTGTAGGAAAACAATGCAACCCACACTGAAACATGTACTGCCGCAGTGTCTGAGGTTAGAGGCCAAGGAGAGGGAGAGAAGAAACCTCCCTCCAGATGTAGATTCACATCAGCCTCCACAAACACTCCTTTGTTGATCATATTTCATTCTCATTCCTCTTTGGGTTGACTTGAATCAATCGTTACTTACCCTGTAATCTTCACGGAGTGCGTCCCGTGCCGACGGAAATTCTCTGGTCTGTCGCCCATCACGGGTGTGTGCCTGTACACTCCGCTTCTGTACACAAAGAAATCTTCATGTACCTCCATCAGGGCTGTGAAATCACGGAGATGCGTCAGCATTTTTTCCCCAGTTTACAATAATCCCACTTTAGCCAGACCATTGTTCTGTCAAAGCCCCACCCGAATCTCAGTACAAACTCACTGTATTCCCACCGTGACACAACCTGAATTTCATTAATACGGCATGACACTGTAACCCAGATAAAGCCAAGTTAGAATATCTACGCCGCCCCAGTCCCTGTACATTTGGCAAACTTTCCAGAGAATTCCACAATATTCCAGGATTTCCATTTACAATCAGATGCTGGGATTGATGCAGCAATCTGTCCTTGCATGTTGATCCCCAACTTCTGATAAATTCCTGGGATCAATTGGACATCTAACAAGAATATTATTGGGCACCCGGCCATTCAAACTGTCCAACATAACATGAACACCCAAGGAAATCCTTGTGGGAACAAAGAACTGTGGATGCTGATTAACACACAAAAGGGCACAAAGTGCTGGAGTAGCTCAGCGGATTAGGCAGCGTCCCTGGAGAACATGGATAGGTGACGTTTCGGGTTGAGATCCTTCAACTTTGATGAGTCATTCTTATCTTTTGTGTGCAGTCAAGAAAATCTTTTTAATTCACCACTCTATTCAAACACCATCCGACCCCACCACCCCCCCCCCCCCAGCAAAAAAAACAGCAACATGTAACAACCAAGCAAATTCTAACTATCCTTTCAATTCCATGATCATCTCTAACCATGAAAACAACAATAATAAAGATACCAGAACATCATCATGCGGACTGCCATCACCCAAAACTAGTTATATCTTGTCCGCTGATCATCTTATTTTACCCATTCTGTCCATGGGCATCTCACTAAGTGAACTAACCTTGTAAGAGGGCAGTAATGCATGCAGCAAATATTTGGGACACCATCCCTCATTAAAGATTATTGACACAAAGCAGAGTGAAGGAAATCCCGCTCAGTTTGGATGAGAAGATTAATTGAGGGTCAGGCTCAACTGATAAACGGATGGATGAGTGATCAATGAGGTCAGAGATCAAAAGGCAAGACAACAACAAAAAAAATCAAAGGTTACCGAGGAAATCCTCAGAGGGAGAAACTTGCTTAGAGAGTCCAGTCCCTGAATGGGGCTGAAATAATTCACCGTGGAGCAAATCCAATGATTCCCTGGGATTAACTATACCCAGCAGACAGTACATGTGGCTTTAGCTGACAACAGCAAGGGGAGTCTTCCAGCCTGTGGAAGTGGATCTCCAGACTAATGCTGCAACCTGCAGTCTCTGGGTCACAGGGTAGAGCTTTGCAATAGGTGGGTGGGTGGGGGGGGGGGGGGGGGAAGGTGAAAGATGGGGTGTATGAAATGTGGGAGGGGGGGATTCTGATGCAGCTGCGTTCGATACCTGCGTTCGATCCTGACCGCAGGTGCTGTCATAAGTGATAGGAGTAGAATTAGGCGATTCGGCCCATCGAGTCTACTCCACCAGTCAATCATGGTTCTCTGCCTCCTAACCCCATACCCTGCCTTCTCCCCATAACCTCCGACATCTGTACTAATCAAGAATCTATCTGTCTGCCATAAAAAATTATTTGATGAGTTTGCACATTTTCCCTGTGTCTATCTGGGATTCCTCCAGTTTGCTCTGGTTTTCTCATCCCATAGATGCAAAGGTCGGTCAGTTCATTGGCCAATTTCCCCTGGTGCGTAGGTAAGTGGAAGAGTCTGGAGGGAAGCTGATGGGAATGCAGGGAGAATATGGAATGGGTGGCTGATGGCTAGCATGGATATGATGGGCTGAAGGGGCCTTGATGCATGACCATGAAGTGCATAGGGGAATCTCATCAGTGTTGCCACAAGGAATTGCAGGATGGGTCAATGATAGGTTGAGTGCATCAGCAATGCCACATTGAGAGGGGCATCAGGATTGTCTAGATCTCCTGCAGTTAATGTTCTGGACCATAGTCCATTTAGCAAAGACCACACAAAATGAGAGATTTACTGGAGCCCACACCAGCATCCATTAGTTAATGACTGACCCTCCACTGCCAGTCCCACTTCCACTCAAACCCCATCATCTCATTCAGGTTCTGTTCAAAGGTTAACGAACGCTTCCCCCAAATCTTCTGAACATCGATATACCCCTACCTCAGGGAGAGTGGACCGCACTGGTTCATGACCTCCCCCACCCCAACTCTTACACTGCAGTTTTCGATAGCCCTGACCGTAGCTGGGATAATCCCCCAGGCCCAGACAAAAGTGGCTTCAATGTCCTACCTTGGACAGGCCCATTCTCCATGAGCTCCTTCATGACCTCCTTCACCTGTTGATGCAAGAGAGAAGATCAATTGACAACTAGCCCACCATGTCTGCTTTCCAGCTGATGCTCCTGCTCGCTGGTGCAAAGGTTTTTTTTTTTAAACAAAAATAATTTAATCAACTATTTACACAAATACACACAAAAATACAAACAAACCCACCACCATAATACAAAAAAAATAAATATTCTTAAATATTAAATAACTATTTCTCCATCCTTATAGAGGATACATTCCACCCCCCGCGGTGCACAGCGGTCCCGGAAATCCCCCGGGGCGCCCGTAGACAGCCAGTAGTCCCTCTCAAGTACCACCCGGGCATGGACATAGCCCCAGAAAATGGGCTGGCAGCCGGCTCAGGCAGAGCCCTCTTCTGCCTGGCGCCGTGACTCTCGAATGGCCAGCTTGGCCAGGCCCAGAAGCAACCCAACCAGGACATCTTCAGCCCTACCCTCTCCCCTACACACAGGGTGTCCAAAATGAGGATGGTGGGTGTGAAGTTCAGCCAGAAGGCAGAGGAGCAGCCCCTTTAGATAATGGAACAGGGGCTGCGGCCTCACACACTCCATATACACGGGGAACACAGACTCTTCCAGCCCGCAAAAGTGGCAGGTGGCTGGCGAGTCTGTGAACCTCGAGAGAAATAGGTTGCAAATGACTCCTTGGTGCAGTAGCCTGCACCCCAGGTCCCTGACGTAGAGGGGCAGAATCCCTGCATAGAGGGACCCCACCGGGGGGAGGCATCTCGCAACCAAAAGGCAACACCGATTGCCACTTTGACCGGATGGTGGACCAGGGCGAGGAAGTGCAGGGTGTGGAGGAAAAGCCCGCCGGTGCAAAGGTTGCTGCATTCTGATGCACAGATAGATCCAAGGCCCAGAAGCCTGCACATGGGCCTGAGAGAGCATGCACGTGGCAACGTTTCATTCTTCAGCCCGTCTGTAAGCACACGGCACATGGCAGAGGGAGGGAGGGTCACCGAACCCCCTGAACAAGCCTGGGCTACACCTCCATCCCACTGAGGGGACTCACTGGCCCACCGAGCTTGCCCTGTCCTCCATTATGGATGGCAACTGGCCCACTGCCTCCCAGTGGGAGCTGGTCTCTGATTTACTGGGGAAAGAGGTCACGACTGACCCAATCCCAGTGAGCGAGGGTTATGGAATGCCCGAGGCCTGGTGGCACTGATGGGGCAGATCAGCACACGTCATCTCCTTATAGCTAATGCCTTCTGATCTAGGAAGAATCCTGGTAAAAAATGCCACCTTCTGGTAAATTAGTCAGGCCCTTAAACAGCTCCAGCAGTTTACAGGATGATGATCGGCCAGCAGCAAGGAAGGATGTGCGTACCGGCACCTTTGTGGTGGGTGGAGGTACTCACGTCATTGGAGAGGCGGTAGGGCGGAGTGGTCTGGTAGATGTGGTTGGTGTGGCTGTAGGAGTTGGGGCACGGCATGGTCGCCTGCCGCTTGCCACGGCCGGCCGATCGGGTGGACATCATACAGTGGTTCTCGCTTTGATGGCTGCCTGGGCTGGAGAAGGGGTAGCAGCTGTCCGACACCACCCTGCAGGTACAACAGGTAAAAGTCAGCCCACATTCTTCCAAACCCTTCCTATCCATGTACCTGTCCATTTGTCTTTTAAATGCTGTTGTAGTACTGCCTCAACAACCTCCTCTGGCAGCTTGTTTCATGTGTGCGCCAATGAAGAAGTTGCCCCTCAAGTTCCTATTAAATCTTTCCCATCACACTTTAAACCTGTACACTTTCCCGTACACTGTGGATGGCTCAATTGTAATCATGTATTGTCTTTCTGCTGTCTAGTTAGTACGCAACAAAAGATTTTCATATTTAAACTCAAACTATGCCCTCTGGTTCTCGATTCCACAACCCTGGGAAAAAGACTGCACTGCCCCAATTCAGCCTATCTAATGGGGCAAAAGGAAAGGAAATCGACACAATTGAGTGAAACTATGCAAGTGAAAGATTCACATTAATAATCACTTTGGGTTTAATCATGCATTGAAGCCTGAATTCTTACAACAGATCCACGGGATAAATGAGTCATTTCACCGAAGAGGCACAAATCAAGAGAGGAAGAAAGAAGACACACAGCAGCAGGGATGGAGAAGGGTGAAAGACAGGAGGCGGCCACTGTTCCTAGTGCCAGAACTACGGAGTTGCCGTGATCGCTTATCCCAGCAGTGGTGAGGAGGTGAGGCAGGATCTCAGCACCAGCACTCGCCAGCTGTGGAGATCCTGTTGCAGAGCGAGGAGGGAGGAGGAAGACAGTAAAGAGAGGTTCCCTCGGACAAGAGATTCAGTGCCGTGCACATAGTGTAGCGCTAGTTCCACAATCACCCGCGTGTTTGGTGCTACCGCAGCCTGGCCCTTTCCAAATGACCGTCACCCCACACACTGCTGTAGCTCCCCTCAGCGAAGGCCCTTCCCCTCAGCGTTGCCAGGAATTTCCGACCATATCCCTTCCCCGATTCACACTCCAAGTTGCTAAATGGCTAAGGGCAGGGGTTCCCAACCTTTTTCGGCCCGTTTACCCCTGGCAACTTTAATAGCACACAACAATGTTATTTCACTTATTTATGAACAACTAATGATGAACAGATACCGGTATACCAGAACCAAACAGTCAGTCAATGAGAAAAAGTATGTACAAATCCAGAATGAACAAATTTACCTCCTGGGTAAGGGGAAATGTACCCCAGGTTGGGAACTCTTGGTCTCAGGCAAGATAATTCAGAATATTCACCCATTGGTAGGCACCACCTGTGCTCCAGGGTATGGGTTGAAATGATGAAGGTTGGTCCTGCTCCAGAAACCCACACTCAAGATCTAGGTCACTATCTCAATGCAGCGGCACTTTATTGCCCTTCCCCGTACACTCATCTCCCATCTACAGACTTCTTTTGATCCCCTTCTCCCTTTTGACTTCCTCTCTCCCACTTCAACTTATATCCTTCCCCCGGGCCTTATATTTCATCCTTCTTCTCTCCATGTCTGAGACCCTTTTGTCTCCCTTTCACCTCCAGCCTTTGTCCCTTACTCTCCACCCTACTACTGATCAAACCCTCCTTACCAGTAGTATCCACCCATCACTCAGCAGACACAAGGAACTGCAAGCGCTGGAATCCCCTTTCCAATTTAATCTCTTCCTCTTGCCTTACCATTCATCCTCTCCTCTACCAATCAAACCCTCCTCATCTGTAACCAACCATCACTTGCCAAGATTTGTCCTATCCTACCTCTCTTTTCCAGTTTTCTTTTCCCTAATCAGTCTGAAGAAGGATCCTGACCTGAAATGTCCCCTGTCCATTCACTCCACAAATGATGTCTGATCCGCTGAGTTCCTCCAGGACTTTGTGTTTTGCTCCAGATTCCACCATCTACATTGCCCTAGCAAGTTCATGTCTGCTCTCGGATGTGAAAGATTACTTGACAGAATTGGCAAAAGGCCAGGACAGCTCAAGATTCATCCTTTAAACCAACGTCACTGACACAGATGACCCATCACAGTCACATTATTTGTGAGAAGTAGCTTTGTGCAAGCGCACTGGTGCATTCCCCACATTAAACAATGATTACACATCAGAGGACTTCAAAGCAGCAAAGTGCAGCTGATGCTGTGTGAATGTTAGCTGCCTTCCTCAATGATGCTGTGGACATGCCTCTACATAAGCAGCAAACAGGTCCTGTGTTCAAGGGTCAGGACATCAAGCATGTGAGCAGCATGAAAGCTGACAGCTCGGGGCGAGTCTGCTCCACTGATGGGAAGGGAGGCAATGACTTCACATAACACAGTTAATCCCAAATAAATCAAGAGTAATACCAGCTATAAACCACAGAACAGTACAGAGCAGGAACGCTTCCTTCGGCCCACAATGTCCATGCTGAACATGATGGCAGGTTAGACCAATCTCCTCTGCCTGCAAGTGATCCATTCTCTACATATCCATGTGCCTATCGAAAAGCCTCATAAACACTATTATCATATCTGCCTCCACCGCCACCCTTAACAGCGTGTTCCAGGCACCCACCACCCTCTGTGTAAACAAAACTAGCCCCGCACATCTCCTTTCAACTTTGCTCCTCTCACCTTAAAGTAATGCCTACTGTTTCTTGCACATTTCCATCCTAGGAAGAAGGTTCTGACTGTTTACCCTATCTATGCCTCTTTTAATTTTGTATACTTCTACCAGGTCTCCCTTCAGCCTCTGATACGCCAGAGAAAACAGTCCAGGTTAGTCCAGCTTCTCCTTATAGCAAATACCTTCTAATCATGGCAACATTCTGTGACCACGTGGATTTTCTCCGGGTATTCCGGTTTCCTCCCACACTCAAAAGACATTTGTAGGTTAATTGGCTTTGATAAAATAGTTAATTGTCCCTAGTGTGCAGGATAGTGCTCCGCCACCCCACCCCGCCTTCAATCTCCTACCCTGCCGGAGATGCAATTACTTTCCGGGTCGTATCTCCGGTCACTAACATCTTGGAGCTGGAAGCCTCGCTCTGGACTGACTTTGAGCCCCACTGCGGGACTTACCATCGGATCCGATCCCTTGCCTGGGATCGCTCCAACCACGGCCTGCGGACTTTACCATCGAGAGCTTGCAGTCTCGGGAGCAACCGTGGATGTCGGAGCTCCAACGACGCAGAAGGATCGATAAGCCCCGACTCGGGGTCCGATCGCTCGGCGCGGGGGAGCCGAGAATCCCCCCCGCCCCCCGATGCAGGAGTGATCGCCCCGACGCAGAGTGCACGAACACCGCCGGCTAAGTGAATAAGATCGTCCCATCAACGGTAGGCTCGAGGCCCCCGACCATGGGAGAACAAAGAAAGGATGAGATTGAACTTTTTTTCACCTTCCATCACAGTGAGGAATGTGGAGGAGTCACTGTGGTGGATGTTTATGTTAAAATGTATTTTGTGTGTTTCGTTGCTTTTTATTTGTATGACCGGCTTGGCAAGTGAAATTCCTCGCATGTTGCAAAAAATACTTGGCTAACAAAGTATTGTACCTACCCCCGACGTCGGAGGTACCACCAGGCCCCGTCGATGCGGCCGCCATGGCAACCGTGCTGCCTCCGCCTATTGCAGGAGATGAGGTTCTGTGGTGACAGGGTCGCCTTCACGTGACCCATGGACTGGATGGTGATTCTGTCCGAGGCCACAGCTGGAGAGCGAGGGGGTGGGGAGAGAGGGGCATCAGGTGTGGTCTGCACATCACCCAGTGGTTGAGAGACCTCCCCTCCGCAATGGGCGAAACACCAACCCCCCCTCCCTTCGCCTGGACCACACCCCCCCTGCTGAGAAATCGCCCCCTCTTTGCCAAAGGACTGGAATCCCTGTCCGGGTCATCACCCTCCCCCCCCCCCCCCCAAATTGAGAGACCCCTAATCATGCCGGGACATCACCACCCCCACGCTCAGAAATCACTCTCACCGCCACCACCACCCACCCTCCCCCCCCCCCCCTTCTCCCTCACTGTCACCATCAACACCTGCCCCCCCCACCCTCCCCCCTCCTAACGTAGCCAGTGGAGCTGTTACCTGCTGTGGAGAAGGCCCAGGATGCTGCACAGTTGCCTTGGTCCATGGGTTCGTGGACCATCCCCGGCCATTTATCTGCTGCGTTGAAATACTTGGGTGGGACCTCGTTGCTGTCCATGTTCACCTGTAATGAGAGCAGGAGCCGGCCATCAGTGGACACGCCATCATTCATGGGTGGTATCTTGTCCACTCCTCAAACTCCAATTCCAAACCATCTCTCGATTCCAGCCTTGAATATAAGCAATGTCTGAACACCCGGAGTCCTGAGCCAAACATCTACAGAGGTCTACAACCTCTGTAGTCATTGATGTCTGCATTGATGAATCCCCACAGCTCAGTCTCCCTTGGGACCATGTCCCCCTGTTCGAGATAGACTCTCTCATTGGAGGCAGCATCAGCCCCCTCAATGCCCCTGAACCTTTCAATGATATCACCTCTTATTGTCATAATCATTAGCCAGTTTGAACCATATCTACTTAATCACCCCTCCTTGGTTAATACTCTCATTCTATTTATTCTTTACATACTGACACAAAGCCAGTGATATCCTTCTATAGGTGCAGAATTGAAAGTTGGACATTGCAAAAATTCTTCACACCTTATATCACATTAGTGACATTTGTATTCCAATCTTTTAAAGAAAAAGGGAGAAGGGTTTTGGCCCGAAACGTCGCCCATTTCCTTCGCTCCATAGATGCTGCCTCACCCGCTGAATTGCTCCAGCATTTTTGTCTACCTAGGGTCAATGAAAAACTTGTTTTTCTAACTGCTTGCTCTACTTATAGCATCATTGGTTAGCATAGACAGGTTGGGCCAAATGGCCTATCTCCATGTTGTGTGACTATGACTTTATCACTCATCCATGCCGACTAAATTGTTTTCCTGAACTAGTCACGCGTGTCTGTGTTTGGCCCATCCCCTGAACCTTTACTCTGTACGACATGTCCTTTGAACATGTTTGTTGTACCAGCCTCCACAGTGTCCTCTGGCAGCTTGTTCCATATACCCACCGCTCCCTGCATTAAAACGTCACCCCTCCGATTGTTTTTAAATCTTTCCCCTCTCACCTTAAATCTACTCCCTTTAGTTTAGACTCCCCGATCCTGGGTAAAAGTCAAAACGTTCACCTTACAAAGCCACTCATGACTTGGTACTTCTATAGAATGTCACTCTTCAACTTCCATGATACTTTATTGTCACAGGTCGCTAGTTGCAGTGAAATGCTTTGATTTGCATACAGCCCAGTAAAAAAAAAAAAAAAAAACAGCAGACCTTATCTACGCAATACAAAAGTATCGCCACGTTTTGGCACCAACTAAGTTACAAAGGTTTCCTGTTACACCGTTTCAAAACATCCTACATTACAGGGATAAAGCCTATCCAGTCTCTCCTTATGCCTCAAATCCTTCAGTCCCGGTAACTTCCTTTACCAACTTAAGTGCATCCTTCCTATAGCAGGGCGACGGGAAGAGCACACAACATTCCCAGCTTAAACTCACCAACGGCTTGTACACTTGCATCATGACATCCCATCTACTGCACACAATGCGCTGACAATAGAAGCAAACGTGCCGAACACCTTCTTCACCACCTTGAATACGTGCATCTCCATTTTCAAACGACTGTGTAGCGTACCCCTAGCACGCCATGTCCTCAGACTGTTCCCTCTCCAGGGCTCTACCATTTATTGTGTGTCCTGTCCTGCTTTAACTTGCCAAAATCCAGTGTAATTGTGTGGCAGCTCCCTGTCCGTCTCATCCACTCCCCCCCCCCCTCCCCCCCTCTTTAATGGGGTTACCTTCGCACCAGGGTGTCCCTCGAAAAGGAACACGAGGTTCATTCCGGCTCTGCTCACTCCTGGAGGCATTGACTGTCACACGGTCCCTCCCCATCACCCTTCCCCTGGATACGGTATGTGGACCGCGCAGAATCCCCATCGCTCTACATTGAGCCCAAACCTGACACTGGGCCATGTCCTTGCTGACTCCACGCTACAGGCCTCAAAGACAGACCACTGCCCTCACACCCGTCCACCCTCCCCCAATGTGCTCCTCACCGCCACAGCCCCCCCCCATCACCCCAACCAGTGGCCTTACATTCAGCTGGTTGGTGTTCAGCACGGTGCTGGAGGGCCGCAGGGTGCCCAGTCGATACTGGATCCCTTCGTCCAGAGTCAGACCCCAGAACTGGCTGTAGTTTGAAGCTTTCCATCTGTCCGGAGAAATGAGAACGGTGAGAAAAAAAGAAAAAAAACACACACACAAAGTGCTGGAGTAGCTCAGCAAGTCGGGCAGCATCTGTGGAGGGAATGAACAGGTGACCCTTCCGACTGGTTGAGAAGGAGAGTCCCGACCCAAAACATTGTCTGTTCATTCCCTCTATAGATGCTGCTTGACCCACTGCGTTCCTCCAGCACTTTATTTTGCTTAAAATGTCAGCATCTGCAGTTCCTTGTGTCTCCCTTTGTGAAGCCCAGATGAAAGGCCAAAGGTCATAAGGCCACAGCCCAGTTTGTTTTACCAGAAATTCTTTAACTAATATTTATAATAATATCTACAGTATGAAATAAATCAAAACAAAACCCACCACCATAATACAGGACAAACAAATATACTAAATAAACTACTATACAATAATACATTACAATCCTTATTGAAAATGCTTTCAACTCCCTGCAGTGCCCAACGGAAATCCCCCAAGGCGCACGTGGACTGCGCGTAGTCCCTCTCAAGTACCACCCGGGCACGGTCATAATCCTGGAAAAGGGGCCGGCAGCCGGCTCGGGCAGAGCCCTCTTCCGCCTGGCACCGTGAATCGTGGAAGGCTAGTTTGGCCAGGTCTAGGAGCAACAGGCCATCTTCAGCCCTACCCTCTCCCCTACGCACAGGGTGTCCAAAGATGAGGATGGTGGGTGTGAAGTGCAGCCAGAAGGTAAAGGAGCAGCCCCTTTAGATATTGGAGCAGGGGCTGCAGCCTCACACACTCCATATACACGTGGAACACAGACTATTCCAACCCGCAAAAGTGGCAGGCGGCTGGCGAGTCTGTGAACCGCGAGAGAAACAGGTTGCAAGGGACTCCTCGGTGCAGTACCCTCCACCCCAGGTCCCCGATGTAGAGGGGCAGAATCCCTGCGTAGAGGGACCCCCACTGAGGGGCCCTCTCACGACCAACAGGCAACACCGATCGCCACTTTGTGTCAGGCCAGAGCCCAATGTGGGAGGAGTGTGGTTCCGATCCAGAGTCACGTTGAAGCAGGAGCTTTCCACAGCACAGGCCCAGAATGAAGCTATGGAGGGCAGTGTCCCCCTTGCTGCCCCTGGAGAGGGCAGTGGGACATGAGGAGACTGGAGAGGAGGGACAATCTGTGGGAATGAACAGACAATTCATCTTGGCACAGCAGGTTTCTCAGAACTAGCCAGCGGAGGCCACGTGGGCAATGCTGAACTCCAGCCCTCACACAGGACCCTGTGTGTCGACATCGACAGGGCAGCTGGCTGCTCACGTCTCTGGTTACATACATCAGTTATAGTCATCTCACACTGTGCACACACTCCATGTGAGTGAAGTTACGGTGTGGATGTACACAGAGAAGCAATGGAGGCTGTAGTGTACACACACACACACAGACGCACACACACACATATATACACACACACACGCTCTCCTAGTGAGTGATCTTACAGTGTGATGTACAGATATAAAGGCAATGAATTTTGCTGATACAATAGTGGTATTTAGGGGGCTTTTAGATAGGCACATGGATATGCAGGGAATGGAGGGATATGGAGCACGTGCATGCAGATTCTTTAAGCAACAGCTGATGCCTCAACATTGCGACTGCTCTTGAAGCATGACCTACCCATAGTTGCCTTGGTTGACGCCACTGATCATTTCGTCATTGACGAGACACGCATGCTGCTCACACGCCCACCGGCCGCTGCTGCAGGTGCTGAGGAAACACAGCGAGGACATCATTACTACACCCGCATCACGGCCAAAAGCCACTGAGTGAAGCTGCCCTGAAGCCAGCCGGGTGCAAGGTCCTCTGATGACTTTGTGCACAATCCAGTTGCTCCATCTGAAGCTCCACGTCTTTTAAATTTTGTTATAGTACCTGCCTCAACTACCTCCTCTGACACCCCTTTCCATACACCCACCACCGTCTGAATGAAAAGTTGCCCCTCAGATTCCTATTAAATCTTTCACCTCTCAGCTTAAACCTATGTCTTCTGTTTCTTAATTTCCCAATTCTAGGTAAAAGACTGTGCATTTGCCCCATCTATTCCCCTCATGATTTTATACATCTCAATGTAATCGCCTCCCAGCCTCCTGCATTTCAAGGAATAAAATCCAAGCCTGCCCAACCTCCCCCTGAAGCTCAGCCCCACAAGTCCTGGCAACAACTTTGGGTGCCTGTGAGTTGCTGAACATTGCGCTTTTGTTAACCACCATTCTGTGTGCAGGTCACAGGCTTTCTGCTGGATCTACAGTTGCCTGTTGAGTAGCAGAACAATTTGTATCTGTGTTTAAATTAACTAAATTAAATGATCTCTAGGTCAATCTCGTCAAACCAGTGCCAACATTTATTGGTAGAGGGACCAAGAGCCTCCTCACAAGTGCCGATTATGGCCAATGGACTATGTGGCTCCTGGTGGTTGGGACAATCCTACCCACCCATGCTCTCACTCCTCTTTCCCTGTCGGCCTGACATCTCTCAGCATCGCGTGAGGGGTGGCAGTGGCAGTCTTGGGCTGGAGGGCTGGTTTCCCTGGGGACCTGGGATGGAGGAGCAAGCCTACTCAGGATTGCCAATGGTCTGATGGAGACTCCCCCCCCCCCCCCTTCCCCTCTCCAACCACCCACTTCTCTCTTGGACCCTCCCCGCTCGATGCTCCAGCTCTCCCCACCACCCTGACCTCCCCACCATCCTGCAGCTGCTCGTTCAGCCTGTGATGCCACACGGATCCCTGGCCTCTGGGCCAGTGTGAGCTAATGCCCTGGGAGGGCCAGCAAGCCAAAGCAATGCACCTTTACTGGGACATCTACAGGAGCAGAGGAACCTTGGAGTGCATGCTCACAGCTCTTTGAAGATCAACAGCACCTCATATTCTGCAATGGAAGTTTCCAATCCAATGCATGAACATAGAAGTCTCAAATTTTAAGTAATAACCGCACTCCATACCCCACCCCACCCACATTCATTTCTCATTATCCTGCCCCTCATCCCCTCCCCCCCCCCCCCACATCCCTCCCTCTGGACTCACATTTCACCCCCCTCTTCTCTCCTTAACTGACATTGTCTCCTTTTCACATCTAGCCTTTGTCACTTTCTCCACCCATCTGACCAATCACCTCCCCACCACTCATTTGTACCCACCTATCACTTGCCAGGCCTTGTCCTATCCCTACCCCTCTTTTCAAGCTCCTCCTCCTACAACAATCAGTCTGACGAAGGATCTCGACCCCAAACATTGCCTGTCCATTCCCGCCACAGATGCTGCCTGACCCGCTGAGTTCCACCAGTGCTTTATATTTTGTTTCAGACATCTGCTGTTATTGGCTGAGTGCTTGAATCAGTGAAGTTCTGCTGGAACTATGTCAAACACAAATTACCATCAGCGTGAGGTACTGCAAAGACTAGGACACCACGGTTCAGGAACAATGCTATTGCACTTGGAAGAGTTTACAGATCAAAAGAATTTCAACTACGTGGAAAGATTAGATAGTGGATGTTTGTTTTTGCTTTGGTGCAGGAATTAAAGTTGATTTACAAAATTCTGAGAAGCTTTGATTGTGAGAAAAGGGCCTATCTCTCCTCAGATAAGTAGAGGGCGTTGGATTAACACGAATTGGTGCAAGATTAAGAGAATTGATGAAAATATTTTCACCCAGCAGGGTGAGGCAGGATTGTAATCGCCACCTTTTGTTTCATTTGGACAACTTGTCGGAAGAGCCTTTACAATGCATTGGATCGCCGAAGGGTTATTCTGTAAAAGATAAACAGGAAGCACAAAAACTGTCGCCAGGAACACAGGCAGTTAACTGGATCACCCATCTACCTGCACACATGTCCACTTCTCAGCAGCATGAATGCTGCCCACTTTCATCTAAGAACACAGAGTACAGAGGCTCCGTTGTCACTTCAGGGTTCAAGGTTCAAGTCCCACTATTGACCAAGGCCATATTTCAGGCACTTGGTACAATGCAGTGCCAAGAGACAGTCTCAGGCAAGGAAATACAGCCCCATCTCCCTCACACACCCCACAGGGGCAGGGGAGTACCAAATCAAGAGGGGAAATAGACAGTGGGTGCTAACCGTCTCTTACCCAGGGTAAGGGAATCAAGAACCAGACACATGGGTCTAAAGCAGGGGTCGCCAACCTTGTTCTGCACAGGGGACAGGACGCATGTCCGTGAGTGGATGGCGGGCCACATCTATCACGTGTACACATGGATCCCACCCCCATCCCGCCCTGAATGGCAGGCATCAAATCACGTGTTCACACAAGGTAGACAAAAATGCTGGAGAAACTCAGGGGTGAGGCAGCCTCATGCAATCCTTGCATGTCTCACCCGCTGAGTTTCTCCAGCATTTTTGTCTACCTTCGATTTTTCCAGCATCTGCAGCTCTTTCTTAAATGTGTTCACCGAAGGTGCGCGGCCGTGCCGGCGGCTTTGCGCAGGATGCGGTACAGCCAGAGCTCGGCGCCTAGCGGGCTGGATGATTACGGGGGGAAAAATCCGCCTGCGGGCCGGATGATTTCGGGTTACGGGCCGCATTCAGCCCGGGGGCCGTAGGTTGACGACCCCTGGTCTAAAGTGAGAAGGGAAAGATTTAATAGAAACCTGAAGGGTAACTTTTTCATTCAAAGTGTGGTGGGTATATGGAACAAGCTGCTTGAGGAGGTAGTTGGGGAAGGAAGTATAACAGCATTCAAAAGACACTTGGACAGCCACACGATGGGAAAGTTTGTACAGGATATGGGTCAAACGCAGGCAAATGGAATGAGCTTGGATGGGGCACCTTTGTCAGCATAGATGAGGTGGGCTGAAGGGCCTGTTTCCATGCTGTATGACTCCATGACTAATCAGCATGGGCCAGATGGACTCCTTTGTTGCATCATTCCAGAAATGAAGGAAGGCTGACAGTGCGGCTGGGTTGGTGGTGGTGGTGTTATATCTCAATGACCCATAAGAATAAAAACTTCAACAAATAAAACAGAATCTAAAATTAAGAAACCTATCTCTCTCAATACCAATAGCCAATAACCCATCGTTTAAACCATCAATCATAGACAAATCATTTATACATTGGGAAAGAATGGGAATCAAAACGCTCGAAGATCTGTATGAAGTGGGAAAATTACTATCATTTCAACAACTACAACTGAAATATAATTTGAAAAATAACCAATATTTTAAATATCTTCAAATTTGTGATTATTTGAAAAAATACACAAAAGACTATCATAATATGCCTTCCGACTTACTGGATGAAGCAATGAAGACAAAGGCGGAATCAGCTAACTTAATATCGTACTTATATAATATCATTTTAAACATAGAAATACCCACAACAGATGGAATTAGAAGAGACTGGGAACAAGAATTAGCTATAAAAATTTCAAAAGAGAGCTGGGATAAACATTTACTACAGGTGCATAAATGCTCGATCAATGTACGACATACGCTTATCCAATTCAAAACATTACATAGACTATACTATTCAAAAACTAAATTAAATAAAATCTTTCCCAATGTTTCACCAATCTGTGATAAATGTCTGTGTCAAGAAGCTACCATAGCGCATTCTTTTGTTTTTTGTACAAAAATCCAAAAATTCTGGCATGGAATATTTGATATTTTTTCAAAATTAATTAAAATAAAACTGGTACCAAAACCAGAATGGATCATTTTTGGGATATCGGAAGGTATCCCTGAATTAAACGTGTATCAGAAGAATTTACTCAATTACGGGCTAATAATGGGAAAAAAGCTCATACTTAAATTCTGGAAAAATGCGCCCACACCAACAATAAAAATGTGGATATCAAATATGTTTGAAACATTACATCTGGAAGAGATGAGATTCCTCTTAGCAGATAAAGCAAACCAATTCCAAAAGACATGGTCTACGTTTATGGACCTATTACAAGCATGAGGTGCAATAGTAATTTTTAAAAATAAATAAATAAATAAATGGTATCAGGACCTGGCATTGGGAGATAAAACAACAAAAACAGACTTGGTTGGTAGTCTTTCTGCGGAGTTTAATGTTATAATAGAGCGATTGTCCTTACTTTCTTTTTCTTTCTTTTCTAGGGTCTACTTTCTTACTTTACTTCCTTCTCTAACTTCTTTTCTAAGGGGCTTTCTTTTCCCAACACTCTTCTGCACTTCACAACTCTTGCGCACCTTCTTTACTTTCCTTACTTCTATCTTTTTCTTAAAGCTTTAAAAAAAAAAAAAAATGAAGCGGTACAAAAAATGTATTAAGATATATGTGTTGTGTGTTATTGTAATTTACCGTACTTCTAATAAAAAAAAAAAAAAAAAAAAAAAAAAAAAAAAAAAAAAAAAAGAATAAAAACTTCATTGTTCTGTTTCTGGGCACGTGACAATAAACCACTCTTGACTCTTAACTCTTGGAGTCCCCCAGCTGCCCCTTCAATGCCCATCCCTCCATCAGCAAATTCGTTACATCACTACGTGGGGAACTTGCTGTGTCCCACATTATAAAACTGACAACTCCGCAAAGAATGTTTCTTTGGGAGTTTGAGGTTATGAAAACCATTCTATAAATGTAAGTCTCTTTATTATTCCGCTTATGGGAAGCTCAGTGTGGGGCTGAACCAAGAGGTCATCCCATTGCATTTACACGGCAACTGTCCACATTCAGCCCTGCTTCCACTGGGACCAAAACTGCCGTATTTAGAAGCTTAACCTTGTATGCACTAACATATCCCCTGGGTGCTGGCTGCTTCTACCAGTGCTTTTGGAGGGAATCTTAAAGTGCCGGCCATCCCGAGCTGAGCTGGTGGTCTGGGCTGCTGATACGTGCCCGGGGGAAAGTTCACAAGCAACTGGGTTACTGGCAGAGTGCCCATCATCTGCCACTCCCACCCTTGACCGAGTGCCAGGATATGGGGCAGCTTGCCAGCGTTGGGCCTCTTTACACTTCATCCCTTCAGTTCCTCTTAACCATTGTTGCATTTGGTATCAAACTGGGCCATACAAATCGATGGAGTTATTGGTCAAGGCCTAGATAGTGGATGTGGAGACGATGTTTCCAGGACCAGAGGCCACAGCCTCAGAATAAAAGGACATCCGTTTAGAATGGAGATGAGGAGGAATTTCTTCAGGCACAGGGTGGTAAATCTGAGGAATTTATTGCCACAGACGGCTGTGGAAGCCAAGTCATTTGGTATTTTTAATGTGGACATTGATAGGTTCCCGATTAGTAAGGCAATCAAGGGTTACAGGGAGAAGGCAGGAACATCGGGTTGAGAGGGAAAGATAGGTCAGCAATGATTGAATGGCATTTTGAATGCGCCCCCCCTAATCTTGTAACAATGTCCCCTTGTTCAAGATGCCCTTCATAGGTGAAAGCACTGAAAGAAGTACAGAGAAGATGTACGAGGATGTCACCTGGGCTCAGAGACCTGTGCTATCGGGAAAGATTGTACAGGCTAGGACATTACTCCCCGGAGCACAGGAGGCTGATTTTACACAGATGTGCAAGATCTTGGGAATAGATAGGGTGAATGCAAGGCAGGGGAATCGAGAACCAGAGGACATAGGATTAAAATGAGAGAAGTAAGGTTTAACAGGAACCCAAGGGGTACCCTTTTCACTCAGAAGGTGATGGGAACAAGCTGCCAGGGGAGGTAGTTGAAGCAGGTACTATAACAGAATTGAAAAGACATGTAAACTGGTAAATGGATAGGAAAGGTTTTGATATGGGCCTAACATTGGCAGGTGGGACTAGTGCAGTGGGGGCATCTTGGTCAGTGTGGATGAGTTAGGCCGAAGGACCCATTTCCATGACAACACCCTCAACTGAGGAATTAGCTGAGTGGAATCTCTTATGGACTGCCTCCAATGCTGGTCTTTCTCATCTTCAATGAGGGGCACTAAAGTGTGCACAGTGCACTGGGAGAGTGTTATGGGGAGCATATTTCAGTGCTCGTGATTCAACCAGTATTTTGTTAGAAGGTACTTGGATGTTGTCTCCGTGTGTTACAGAGAGTACATAATGAAACATATAAGATTGTTAAGGGCTTGGACACGCTAGAGTCAGGAAACATGTTCCCGATGTTGGGGAAGTCCAGAACCAGGGGCCACAGTTTAAGAATAAGCAGTAAGCCATTTAGAACGAAGATGAGGAAACACTTTTTCTCACAGAGAGTGGTGAGTCTGTGGAATTCTCTGCCTCTGTGGAGGCAGGTTCTCTGGATGCGTTCAAGAGAGCTAGATTGGGCTCTTAAAAATAGCAGAGTCAGGAGATATGGGGAGAAGGCAGGAACGGGGTACTGATTGGGGATGATCAGCCATGATCACATTGAATGGCGGTGCTGGTTCGAAGGGCCGAATGGCCTACTCCTGCACCTATTGATGAGTGTCCTATTAATTGGGGTGATGGAGAAGAGGGTGTGGGTGGGCTGTTCAATTCAGTTAATTCCGGGAAGTATTTATAATGGGTTTGTTTTTTATGATCCATCTACTCAATGGTTAATTTGTTTTCCTTGCAGTGTTACTACAGATTTCTCCCCTCATTCCGTGGGAGAAGTAGGAAGGGGCTCCTTTTAAGGAAAGGTTTGTTTGGAATTCCAGCCACTGTTACGTGTTCATAGTTATCGTGTTTTGGCTGTGGCTTGCCACTTTGTTGTGACTATTTATCATGCAAGGTTATGCTGGTTAATGGGGCATTACCGACCCACTCATTCCTCCTTCACCCTTCCCCTCGGGCTCATTTCACTGCAGAGCAGAAGCACGGTCACTTAATGAGCACTGATGCCGCTCCAAATAAATCCTGAGCTCCAATGATCCTTGACTCGGCGTCACTCGCTAATGAGATTCACAAAAGTACAACTGCCCTTCACTCCTTCCATTTCAAACAACTATTTTGCCCCTCCCTATCCAGCGTGTACATATTTTTCCAGGTCCATTCTTTCACATCCATAATAGCCAAGCTCCGTGAAATGTCAAGAAAGATTAATGATTAATGGTCTTGGTCTCTAACACACTTTAAAAGACACGAGGCTGAATTTAGATCTTAAGAATGAAGTAAGCTGTACTTCAATGCATGGTCTCAGCACATACACAGCCACTAGGCATTTAAACACAGGAGAGGACCATTCAGCACACCAGCTCCCTGTTGACCATGTAGAGTTACTCATCGCCCCGTTCTGTCTCCTCAAGAACCAACTCAGTTTCCTCCTGAACTTATTGACAGTTTCCACTTTGACCACACTGCTGGTCAGTGATTTCAGTCTATTATTACTCACTGCTCATAACAGTTCTCCCTCACATCATGCCATCTTGCCAACGAGCTGCTGGAGGAAATGGTTGAGGCAGATACAATAACAAAATGTAAAAGAGATTTAGACATGGGCAGGAAAGGTTTGGAAGGACGTAGACCAAATGCCAGCAAATGGGAGCAGCTTGGAGAGACATTTTGGTCGGCTAGGCAGAGTTGGGCTTAAGGGGTAGGTCCCATGCTTTAGGACTCTCACTCAATGAATCTATGTCTCTTTGTTCAGATCATCAGCTGACGAACAAGCTTTGCTCACTTTATTCAAACCTGTTATGATCCCATAATCCGAGGTAAAGTCTTCCTTCAGCCTCCTTTTCTCTGAAAACTTCATCTTCTCTACCCTAATCTTGCAGCCAAAGTCTCTCGTCCCTAAAACCACACCTACACCCCCCCTCTGAAGGACCTTCACGGGTATCTGCCCCAAGCGATGCCCCTTCTATCAACACTCGTTTCACCCCACTGCCAGTTTTCACACCCTCCATCGCCTCCACCCTTCCCAGTTTTTATTGATATCTTGCCTGTTTATTCTGGCCCACGGAATCACAATAGTTGGAGCATGGAACCAGACCATTTTGTCCATCAAATCTGTGTCATCATCATGCCAGAATGATCCAGTTGCCCCCTATTGTTCACCTCCCACTCCTCATCCTTGACTACATTCACTTGCTATATGTATATAATATATTAATTATATATAGGTTTTGTATCATGCCATTTCTCTACACCCCCCCCCCCCCCCCCCCCACACCTCTTTCTCCCACCCACCATCCCTCCTTATCTCAGGTCCTTCAATTCACACCCCACATTACTTTCTTAACAGATTCCATGATTTATGCTCGTTTGTCTTCTCCAAATCACCTCCAGCTTTGGTTACCATCTCCTTGATCCACCTACCACCTCTTCACCTGGATTCACCTTTCACTTGTCAGCTCTTGCTCTTTCTACCATACATCTCCCCTCTGCTCCATCAGATTGAAGAAGGGTCCTGATCGAAAAATGTCACCTGTCCATTTTCCACTCCAGCAGTTTGTTGCTTGCTCATCGATCCGTGGCTACATCTCTTCACTTTGTATGGATCCCCCCACTTTCTGCCCACTCGCTATTTACATTTTGGTAATAGATTATTGGAACAAAACGGGCTGCTCCTGTCTCTATATTGTTTTTGTTCTTGTTCTTACATTCCAGAACAAGAATAACTTGCCAGACTGACTTCCATGACTTCCTTGAGGAAGTGACTATTCAGTGGAGAATAGTAAACTCTTCCATATTACAAACATCGAAGGAATTGGACACAATGTGTCACAGGTTCAAATCAAAGCTTTATAAGCTCAGTGTAAATCCCTTGAATGGACGGGACCCCAGTGACGGGTGGACATGGCAATCAATGGACAGGGCTGTGAGGGGTGAGATGAGGTGGGAATAGGCAAGTTCAAGAACGGTGAAAGCTGGTTGAAGCCGTAACAAGCCTTTGCCATGTTTTGGGTAACTGGCAGTTTTACTTAACGTGGCCATCTCAGTGCAAGGTATGACTGCAAAATTCATCAGGACCTGCATTAGGGCAAATAGTGTCTGCAGCAGAACAGGGCTCTGTGACTACTGCACAATCAGCAGATGGGGACAGGCATGGTGGGCCCAGTGAGAAGGAGAAGAGGTGGGAGTGTCTGCACCTTCTCCCTGTGACAACGAGGTATTCCTCCCACATCTCAAAGACGTGCGGGTCAGTCGGTAACCAGCCCCTGTAAGCTGCTCGTTGTGTGTTTGGTGAGTGGTAGAATCTGGGGGGAGTTGATGAAATGTGGAGAGGATGAAATGGAATTAGATTAAGGATCACTTTCAATGGGTGGTTTATGGCCAGCATGGACTCAATGGGCTGAAGGGACCATTTCCATTCTGCATGACTATACAACTTCAAACATTGTCCAGAAGTGGCATGGTAGGACATTCCTTTAACCCCCTGGCACCCTCCACAGAGTCCAGCACCGCTCCATGCCCATCTCCACCATCTGTGACTCTCCTACGTTTAGCAATAGGCCTTCATGGGACCTCAGTGCTGGTAGCAGGACAAGCAAGACGAGTGTGTGGTGCCTGGGCAGAGAACTATAGACTGACTTGTCAATGTAAAACCCTCAGAGGCATGGAGAACAAGGAGCTTAGACACAGGCCCCACACCGTACATATATCAATACAAAAGCTAAAGAAATGACACAAGGGCAGAAATGCTCCGCAGGTTCTCCACAGCCTTCTGAGTTCAATTGAAGAACTTTTCCATTGTGTTGTAAATGGCCAGAGAATTGCACCTTCCTCTGCCCCAGCATCCATCACCATGCATTACCCTGGCCTCATATTGGCACTGCTCTGCTTTAGATCATCTGCTGCTGAAACCCCATCCACACTATTGTTTGAGATCAGATTATTGCAGCACACTACCGGATGGTTCCACCCTCCATCTTTCACCCAAAGTAAGCACCACCATTTGGTTTGGCAACTGCTCTGCCACAGACGGCAGGAAAGTGCCAAGAGATATGGATGTAGCCCGGTCTATCACGCAAATTGCCCTTCACGCTGCCTCAGGAAAACTGCCAATGTAATCAGGGGCAGCATTCCTGTGTTCTTTTGGACTACAGTAATAACCAGAACGGCCTATCACACACTTAAACACCACTGCATGGATTGATCTTCAGTGGGGTATAGCAAGAATATGTGGTGTGATCTCTCCAGTCTCTACCTCACCTCAATGACTGGATTTAGAGCAAAGATGTTAGAGTCAAAGAGTATTTTGACACCTCTGCTGCTGAAACCCCACCCACGTCTTTGTTTGTGATCGGCCCAACTTGATCAAGTTGCTCCATCTAATCTAATGCCATTCGTCCACATTTGGCCCATATCCCCTAAACCTTTCCCATCCATTTACCTGTCTGAAGGACTTTTAAATGTTGTTATTGTTGTGCTTCAACTACTTCCTCTGGCAGCTCATTCCATATAACTACCTCCCTCTGCGTGAAAATGTTTCCCCTCAAGTTCCTATTTCATGACTTTATGTCTACAAGATCATCTGCCCAACCTCTTCCTATAACTCAGGCCCTTCTCCTGGAAACATCCTCGGAAATCTTCTCTGCACTCTTTCCAGCTTAATGGCACTCTTCATAACACAATACTCCATATGCAGCCTCATCAACATCCTGTGCGCCTCTTTAAAGTAGCTTTCTAAACAAGCCCACTCCTCCTCACACTTGCCTCAGTTATCCAATTTCCTTTTGAAGGTACCATTGGTCATTTACTGGTCTATTGTGCCCATCAGTTATAGTATGCAGCTGCCACTTACAATACTTTGTTCTTACACAAAATCAAAAACATTAATAATCTAAATATTTGATTGAAAACCTCTTAACCTTCTCTGCTCCAAGCAAAAACTACCCCCAGCTTCTCCAGTTCATCGTCTGGCTGAAATGCTCCGACCCAAAACATCACCTGTTCCATTCCTCCAGAGCTGCTGCTTGACCCGCTGAATTGCTCCAGCACTCTGTGCCTATCCAGAGTTTCTCACCCCTGGCCATGTTCTAAGAAGTCTCTACACCTTTCCCAAGGCTTTGACCCACAGACTGATGCATAACCGTCATCTGAGAAAGGGTTAGCATTACATCCTTGCTTCAATTCTCAGGATTGAACCCGTGTCTCTGGTGCTGTGAGGCAGTGGCACTACCAGCTGCGCAACAGTGTTGCCCATTCTAATCCTGCAATTGCCAGCACAACAACTCTCAGCATGTGGAGCAATGATTCAATGCGGTGGCTTGTCACCAAGTTCTCAAGGTTGGCTTGGTGTGGGCAATGGATGCCACCCTTATCAGCATTCCAACCAAAGAAAGCTGGCGCAGACACGAAGAACAGCAGATGCTGGAATCTTGTGCAAATTAAAGTGCTGGAGGAACTACCTGGGGAGGGAATGGACAGGTGACATTTGGGTCAGGACTCAAAACGTCTTCTTCCGAATGAGAGTGGGGGGGGGTGAGAAAGCTGGAAAAAAGGTGGGGGGGGAGAGGCAGGACAAAGCCTGGCAAGTGACAGGTGGATACAGGTGGGGGGGGGGGTTGATTGGCAGATGGGTGGAATAAGTGGCAAAAGCTAGAGGTGAAAACTAGACAAAAGGCTGTTGTATAAGGAGAAGAGGAGGAGTGAAATGTAAAGATAGGGAGGGATATGGTGGATCACTAGTTACATTGTAATTGTAGTGTAAAACAGATACAGGAGCTCACACAAATGTAAACAAATCATGCATTCTATACCTAGAACAGTGCTTTATTTCTGAGGATGGTCCAGCTTGTAAAGATATCAACCACCCAATGTAAACAATCAGCAAGCATTCTTCCAAATTTCACAGAATTCCCACCTTAATCTGAGAATTGTTTAGCCTTTTATGGGAGGGAACATTGAAAATCCACTCTGTCAAACCGTACGGAATTCTGGAGTTCAAAAGATAAGGAGCCGGGATGTTCTGAAGGAAATGATGCAACATTGTGAGCAGGCAATTAAATCCCTGGGGGATGGGTCACACGGCGACCAGCCTTTGGAAACACAACAAAACGTTGGAAAAAGCTTCATCACTCAACTGAAATGCAGCAACATTTTTTCCATATTGTGCTCTAGTTCCACTCCAGACTATCCTTGAAATGCTAACCTTGGGAGTTCCTAGCTCTGCACCTGGCCTGACTTCAACGCTCACAAACACACACATGCAAACCAGTACAAGGCTCATGTGCCTAATGAAGATGTTTAACATGATGCCTGGGGCTTCAGCTGTAGATGCTGGGGTCATTCTATTGAGCAGGACATTTGGAAATCCCCCCCTCCCCACCCCCACCTACAATCAGTCTGAAGAAGGGTTCCCACCCGAAACGTCATCTATCCGTTCCCGTCATAGATGCTGCCTGACCCACTGAGTTCCTGCTGCACTTTGTGTTTGATGTGACGGGTGCGGTCTATGGTACCCGCAGTCAGTGTGTGGCTCGGTGCCAGCACCTAGACACGCACCACACACAGCGAGTGGGCAGCTGAGGACCTGTACTGAGTACAGGACAAGCCCTCAGTGTCCAGCCCTGCCTCTGCCTGTTGGTACACGCTGCAGTTAAAACATAGAACAGCACAGCACAGGAACATGCCCTGTGGCCCACAATGTCCATACCGAACATGAAACTAATCTCTTCTGTCTGCACTTGATCCATATTCCTCCATTCCATGTGCCTATCCAAAAGCCTTTTAAATGCCTCTATCATATCCTGGTATGGATTGATGGTGCTGAAGTATGGTTGAAAGCTTTAGGTACCTCGGAGCAAATATTGCCAGCAACTTGTCTTGAACCACCCATATCAAAGCAATGGCCATAGACGGCTTAGGAAGTTTGGCATGTCCTCAACAACTCTCACCAACTTCAAGAGATGCACCGTAAAAGCATTTTATCGAGAGCATCAAAGCACAATTTGGGAGCACCTCCATCCAAGACCGTAGGAAATTGCAAAGAATTGTGGACGCAGCCTAGACCATCACAAAAACCAACCTCCCTTCCATTGACTCCATTTACAATTCACGCTGCCTCAGCAAGACCACCAGCATAATCAAAGACCAGTCTCATCCCAATCACTCTCTCTTCTCCCCTCTCCCGTCAGACGAGGGATACAGAAATATGAAAATGCACACCTCCAGATTCAGGGACAGTTTCTTCCTGGCTGCTATCAGGCAACTAAATCATCCTATCAACAACTAGAGAGCAGTCCTGAGCTAATATCTCCCTCACTAGAGACCCTTGGACTATCTTCAATTGGACTTTATTGGACTTTATTTTGCACTAAATGTTATTTCCTTTATCATGTGGCTGTACACTGTGGATGGGTCGACTGTAATCCTGTATTGTCTTTCCGCTGACAGGTTAACACGCTATAAAAGCTTTTCATTGTACCTTGGTACACGTGACAATAATCAAAACTAATATCCATCTCAACCACCACCCCAGTTACATTAACATTATTTCCTGCGCCTCTGTTCTAACTTTCTCAGTGTGTGCATTCTATTGAGCATAACATTGGCTCAGACACTAATCAGCTTTGTTATCCATGTTGTACTAACAATCTCTTAGGTTGGGTGGAGTAAGGAAGCCATCATTGTAAATTGTCCTTGCTGATAGGCACAAGCAGAGGGTTGTGTTTCTCTACTGAGTCTACAAAATATTATTTTATCTCTGGAGTAAAAACACACCTGGAGTCAGGACGCGGTTAGGAAGGAGGCACACAACCTCCCCCAGAGGTACGTACAGTATTGTATTTGTTGTGTACACAATGTCCGGAAGCCATAACTCCAAGCACTCCAACAAGGGCAAAGGACAGATACCAAGCACTAGGCTCTCCCAGACAGGGAGGGGAGGCATACCTTTACTGGGAACAACTTCAACAACATTACAAACTGATTGCCGTATTATAATGTCATCAGTGTGATTCATTTCCTTTCCTGCAGCCTCTGCAAACACCAAGTCATCTGATGAGCTGGTATTGCAGGTAAAGCACAGCGTGTGCTGGACGCCTCTGGACTGAAGAAGGATCCCGACCCGAAACATCACCCGTCCTGCGTCTCTGGAGATACTGCCTGACCTGCTGAGTTACTCCAGCACTTTGTATCTATCTTCAGTATAAACCAGCATCTGCAGTTCCTTTTTGCACCTGGTACCCTGGGACTGGGAGAGTGGTTGTCCTCAGTGCCACTGCTCAGCCACCTGGGAGATCTGACCTTCCTGGTGCTGCAAAGGTACGCTGGAAGAGATAGCCAGCCCGAGGGCACGGTGATGACACCGCTACTGATTCATGGTGAAAAACAGCAGGGGCACGGCTGCCCCTTAGGAACGAGGTTTAACCAACATTACTCTCAATCCCGGAACTCCCAAGATGAGAGACCGATATGTGCCCATTTCAATAGCTTACTGACCTACTCTGTTCAAATGCATGGTATGAAGGACAACAAACTCCAGCATAGGAAAGAAGGATATGGTAGCGTTTCGTCATTGGTCGGAGCACTGAGTATAAGAGTCAAAGTTTTGCAAAGGACTTTGGTCAGGCTGCATTTGGAAAGCTCTGTGCAATTCTAGTCATCCCATTTCAAGGAGGATGTGGAGGCTTTGGAGAGGACGAGGTTTACTAATTAACCAGATTACAAGGCATTAGCCATAAGGAGAGGCTGTATGAACTTGGACTGTTTTCTCTGTGGCAGCCAAGGGGAGACCCGACATGTCTATAAAATGATGAGAGGCATAGACAGGGTAGATAGTCGGACCTTTTCTCCCAGGGTGGAATCGTCAAGGACTGGAGGGCAAAGCTTCAAGGTGAATGGGACAAAGTTTAAAGTAGATGTGCGAGGCAGGCTTTTTCTTTTTAAAACAGAGTGGGGTAAGTGACTGGAACAATGAGGCAGATACGATAGCGGAGTTTAAGAGGCTTTAGGATAGGCGCATAGATATGTAGAAAACAGAGGGATATGATCTAAAGAAGGGTCCCGACCTGAAACGTCACCCTTCCTCTTTCTCTAGAGATGCTGCCTGATCCGCTGAGTTGCTCCAGCACTTTGTGTCTATCTTTGATATGGATCACATGCCGGCAGAGGAGCTTAGTTTAACTTGGCATCATGTTCGGCACGGATATTGTGGGCTGAAGGGCCTGTTCCTGTGCTGCACTGTTCTATGTTGAGCAGTAGCCTTGCCTTCAACAGCCCGATCCCAGCCATGAAGAGCAATAACCCACTGGCTGCGCACACTGACGGAGTTGGTTTGAAGCCTTCACAGTGAACACAAAGCTGCTAGTTTACAATTCACTACAATTGGCAGCAGGGACCACGTGACAGCTGCTTTCCAATCTTGTAGTCATTAGGCGGGGGGGGGGGGGGGGGGGGGGGGGGGGGGGGGGGCGGATAATTAAATACCAAGGATAAGGCAAGAGTCAATGTTCAGGCTGCTGCCTTTAGGTCAACAGGCCTTGGCTTTGAATGCGGTTGAGACAGCCCTGGTGAATGAGGATCGAGAGGCAGTCCTGAGCTGGCAGCCCTGGTTGGGGCTGGGCCTTCACAGGGTCCTCACCCCAACTGGACCAGCCGACACCACAATGTGACAACACTGAACATGAAACAGTGCAGCACAGGAACAGGCCCTTCGGCCCACAATGTCTGAGCCCAACATGATGCCAAGTCAAACTAATTTCCCCCGCACGTGATCCATATCCCACCACTCCTGCACGTCCGTGTACCTATCTAAAAGCCCCTTAAACGTCACGATTGCATCAACAGGAACTGCACCACCATAGAAAGAACTCCAGTCACAGTCTCTCCGACTGATGTCAGACCAACTGGACTATAATTTCCTTTCCCCTCTCCTGCCTTTCGTAATAGTGGGGCAATACATTTGCCAGCATGCACTTTGTGGGAACCTTTCTAGAATCTATGGAATTTGGGCAGATGATGCCAAATCATCTGACACTAAAATAGCTGGAATCATAGACAATGAAGATGGTTATTAGGAATTACAGCAGGATCTTGATCAGCTGGGAAAGTGGGCCGAGGAACGGCTAAAGCAGTTTAATTCAAAGGTGGCGTTGCATTTGGGAAGTCAAAACCTAGGCTGGATCACAGTGGACCAAGCAGCAGCAGCCCTTTTGCTTCATCAGCCTTTCAAGAAGTAGATGTACTTTTAGTAACATCCACCTAACTTGTACCTTCCCTGCTCTCATGGTTCAGATGGATTTAAAAAAAAAAAAACCTGAGAGGCTTTTATTGTAAGAAAATAAAACTTTTCTCTGCTAAAAGAACTGTGCAACTATGATTGAGCAGGCCCAGGAGTGACAGAGGTCACATGCTTATGTTAATATTAACCTTTTTTTCACCCAGTTTTATTCCACCAGGGAGGTCTTACCTTCCACTACCTGCAACCTCCGGTAACCACCTTCAACTAGCATCGCAACCGGCTTCGACTAAAAAATTACCGATTTTTAAAACGGCAACCTATTTTTAGTGGAGGCTGGTTTTTAATTTTTTGAAATAATCGCCGGAACATTGAAGAAGTGTAAACCACTTACGACCATTAGGGAGAGTGACAAAAACCTCCGGGAACCTCACGGAAACCTTGGGTGGAGCGCAAAGTCTCCAGAGGTTTCCGTTCAGGTTTCCTAAGTGGGACAGGGGCATAAGTGTGACAGGGGCATTATAGAGCAGAGGGATCTAGGAATACAGGTACGTTGTCCCCTGAAAGTAGCATCACATGTAGATCTGGTGGTGTAGGAGGTTTTTAGTACATTGGCAAACAGTCAGGGAATTGAGCATAAAAGTTGGGGTGTTATGTTACAGTTGTACAAGCTGTGGCTGAGGCAGTACTTGGAATATTGTAGGCAGACACAAAATGCTGGAGTAACTCAGCGGGACAGGCAGCATCTCTGGAAAGAAGGAATGGGTGATGTTTCGGGTTCAAACCCTTCTCCACAGATGCTGCCTGTCCTGCTGAGTTACTCCAGCATTTTGTGTCTACCTTCGATTTAAACCCGCATCTGCAGTTCTTTCCTACACACTTGGAATATTGTGTTCAGTTCTAGTCACCCTGCTCCATGAAAGATGTCATTACATTGGAAAGAGTGCAGAGATTTAAGAGGATTTTGCCAGGACTCAAGGACTCGAGGGAGAGGTTGGGCAGGCTAGGACTTTTTTCCTTGGGGGCAGGAGACTGAGGGAGAGATTTTATAGAAGTGTATAAAATCCTTAGGAGAATAGATAGGGTGAATACAGTTCTTTACCCAGGGTAGAGGAATCAAGAACCTAAAGGCATAGGTTAAAAGTGAGAGGGGGAAGATTTAATAGGAACGCGAGGGGCAACTTCTTCCCCACAGAGGGTGGCGGGTATATGGAACAAGCTGCCAGAGTAGATAGCCAGAGTAGATAGTTGAGGATAGTTGGCCAGGAAGTGAGCGGGCAAGATCATCTCTGACCCCTCTCACCCTGGCCACAAAATCTTTGGATCACTTCCCTCCGGAAGGCGACTCCGGACTGTCAAAGCTGCCACAGCCAGACATAAAAACAGTTTTATCCACGAGTAGTTGCTCTACTCAACAGCCAAAAATCTGCAGCCTCCCTTTGATCTGGTATTTTGTTGGTTCACGTGCTTGATCAATGGTGCTTTATCATTAATGTTTTATTATTATTAATGTTTCGTATTTTCCGAGTCATTCGTAACCGTCACTGTATGTCATGTTGTTACTTGTGGGCGGAGCGCCATGGCAAATTTCTTGTATGTGAATAATTGGCCAATAAATTTACTTACTTACTTATGACAACATTCCAGAGACCTCCCAGGAAACCTGCTGGCTGCAATCCTGGACAGTCTCTGGACCAACCCCCCCCCCCCCCCCCCCCCCCCCCCTTCTTCAGACTCTACCTGACTCAAATAATCGTCTGTGCATTCCCTCCACAGATGCTGATCGACCTGTTGTGTCATTTCAGCACTTTGTAGTTTGCTAACGATTCCAGGATCTGCGGTTTCTTGCGTCTCCAACAGTCCTGCCCGTTATCACCTTGCCCTCTACGTGAACTTGCTATGTGCAAACAGTGTCAACGTCGCCATTGTGATTACACTTCAAATGCCATCAATGGGCAGGTGCAGAACATGGCTACATGCCGAGGTTGTACAAGAGTTGGATAATGTTTCCATCACCATAATCTCCTGGACCCCGACTGTTCTGCCTGATCTAAAACAAGCAAATTTGCGAGACAAAATCCCAGCATAGTTTGAACTGGAGTCGAGAGCAAACGGATCTTACCACAGATTGCAGTTGTCTTTGTAGGTGGCCCCGATGGGATATTGCAGTCCGTTCCTTGTGCACTCTGGAAGAGTAAAGAGAGCATTCAGCAGAGAAGAAACAGAGCATAAGAAAAATAAAACTATTGCTAACCCCATGTTGACAAGTTGGAGGAGTGTGGGAGGACCCTGTGTCTACACACAGTACCAGCGTGGCTATGGGGGCTCTGTTCATGCACTAATGGGCGTTAGAGTGGGAAAATGATTTGAATTCACCACACATACGGGGCTCCACAACCGACCGACAGCTGGCAGGCATCAATGCCGTTGCCTGATCAATAGCACTGAGAGAAGTATCCTACCCAAGGCACGGGCCTCAGACCCTGCAGAAGCCGAAAACAGACGTCTCCCAGAGCCCAACAACACCTTCAGATGGTGCACGGACTACAGCCCCCGTTCCCCGTGGGTACAGAGCCTCCTGCCCCAAGACATTGCCAGGAAATGAAGAGTCCTAGTCCAGGGGGCCTGAATTGTCCCGATCATCGCCCTCTTTGGGCTTCCAGACTGATTTCCTGAGCGTTTCCCTACACAGAACACCGTCCATGGCTTCTACAAGATTAGGAATATTGTCCGAAACATAAAGTGCTGGAGAATCTCAGTGGGTCAGGCAGAATCTATGGAGGGAATGGATGGACGATGTTTCAGGTCAGGACCCTTCTTCAGCCTGATTGTAGTACGGGAAGAAAGCTGGAAAAGATAGGTGGGGGTGGGACAGAACATGGCAAGTGATATGTGGAGAAACAAGGAACTGCAGATGCTGGTTAATACACAAGGTACTGGAGTAATTCATGAGGTCAGCCAGTACCTCTGGAGAAGAAGGGTCAGTGTGGGGCCAGAGAACAGCTGTACCCAGGGCACCCACCACTCAATCAGCACCTCCCTATGGCTACAGTTCGCAGTAATACCCGGCAATGAGCCCCGCCGGACTGTCTATGGTGAGTATGCAAGTTCCCTGTCCAGCCACATGGCCCGCTTCCCAACAGTAAACCCGGCGAGTGTGTGTGTGTGGTGGGGTGGGGTGGAGGGGTAGGGGGGTTATTGGCCTCTGGCAGTCACCCGGTGTAATGGTGAGAGGTCGTTTTTGGGGAGGGGATAGATAGGAATGTGGTGAGTGTATGTTGCAAAAAGACAAGGAGTGGGGATGTAGAACACTGGTGGGATGCCCCTGGTGGTTAGCACCAAACTGATGGGCCGGGTGGATTCTCACCGTGCTGCATTAAGATTTACAGACCGTGCGGGAGTAATGGTGCCCGGGCCTCGCTTGCACCTCCCACCACCAGGTACCACAGGAGAACATTCGGCCCCTCGATACGATGCCAGCCCTCACACCCTCACTATTTCCCCGATTCCTCCACTAGCCCGAACACGAGAGGCAAATAACGCAGCGGCTGACATGAGCGCACAGACCCGTCCTGCCCGCCCTGCCCACCCCATCCCCGGCCCATCCCGCCCGGGGCTGGAGCTTACCGTGTCCGGCGTGGAAGGGGGGCCGGGTGCCCATGCAGAAGGGCCAGAAGTCGGGGCAACAGTCGGACACGGTTCGGTTACAGAAGAGGTCGCAGTAACAGATGGTGTCGATGTAAGGTACGGTGCAGGCGTCGTCCCGCCCGGGGCAGCAGGAGCCCAGGCGCCGGCAGTAAGAGCCGCCGGGGTCCCGGAGCCCGGCCCGGTGCAGTCCCGGACTCAACTCCCGGCGGCTGCGCCGACCGGCCGCCTCCAGTCCCGGGGCGAGCAGGCACGGCAGCACAAGTAGCCAAACGCTGGTGGGCATCGCTCCTGTAACACACGGGGCAGACAGTGAGCGGGCAGGTCCGGCGTCCCAGAGAGTCTCCTACATCCCAAACCCACCCCGTCCCGTCCCACCAGCCGCGCCTGGCCCGTGTACAACCCCGACCCGACCCGCTCCCTCCCTCGCCGTGGCCATCCCACTTCACCCCGGGACAAGATTAGCAGCTCAGTGTCCTCACACCTCACCCCGACCCTCTCATCCACCCCGGTCCCCCTCAGCCGCAATCGTGGCTGGGGACATTAAACCTCCCTCTACCTGCCGTCCACGCCTGACCCCCCCCAGCTCTGTTTATTCCCTCTGTTATCCCTCGCCCGTTTCCTTCCTTGTCCCCTGTCTGCCCCTGCTCTCACTTCCTTCGCCAGTCCCCGCACTTGTCTACCCCACAACTCGCACAACTGCAGTGCCGAGGCCCGGCCAGAATACCCACGGCCACAGCTCTCCGCACCTGTTGTCCTGACTCCCTGTAAACTCTGCCATAGAGCCCGTCCCCGGCTGCACCGCCTCCAAAGTGGAGCCACGCCGGCTGCCAGCGCTCCGCTTACCTTGGTGGTTTTGTGTGTGTGTGTGGCGGGATTCCTCGATGTGGCCGAGACTCGGCAACAAGTGTTCGTCCACGGCCGCCAGGGACCTACTTTATGTAGAGAGCGACCCGCCCACCAAGGCAGCAGTGAGAAACTCTCAGCATTTGTCCATCAGTCCTCGCCAGCCCCCTGTGGGAGGACGGGGCCACAAGGGGCAGCTGAGGCAAACCGCACCCTACAGCCTGGTTACTCACTGCCTTTGCAGAGAGAGAGCTGAGGGTAGGTGGAGGGACCAAGACTGGCAGAGCCATGTATCTCGGAGGTTCAGAGAGAGAGGGGGCGACTACATGGTAGTGTCTATGGGAGCTGCAAGGTACTACAGATGTTGGAATCACTCGTAGAACACAATGTCCATAAGTGATAGCAGTAGAATTAGGCCATTTGGCCCGTCAAGTCTACGCCACCATTCAATCGTGGCTGATCTATCTCTCCCTCCCAACCCCATTCTCCTGCCTTCTCTCCGTAACCCCTGATACCCGTACTAGTCAATGTGCTGGGTAACTCAGGGGGTCAGGTAGCATCTCTGGAGGGAATGGATGGGCAACGTTTGTGTAGCAGGGTCCCGAGCCTAAACGTCGCCTATCCATGTTCTCCAGAGATGTTGCCTGACCCACTTTGGGATTGGAGCCAAATACATGGATCTTACATGAAGCGGTCAACACTGATGGACTAAGATGTCTGTGTGAGATCAAGCACAGAACCAATGGCTGTAAGGCAAGGCTGGTCAGGTCAGGCCAACGGGAGATTTATGGAAGGGATTAGATTTAGACCAACGGGCCATGACTGTGTGAAGGCAGGGCAGAAGGTGGGGCAGTCCGCCCCAACAATAAAGCAAGTGGAATAATCAAAGAAATAATCCTAAAACCAGTCCCGCAATCTCCTCGATTACAAACCACACATATCATTTCAATGCAATAGACAATAGACGCAGGAGTAGGCCATTCGGCCCTTCGAGCCAGCACCGCCATTCAATGTGATCATGGCTGATCATTCCCAATCAGTACCCCGTTCCTGCCTTCTCCCCATATCCCCTGACTCCGCTTTCTTTAAGAGCCCTATCTAGCCCTCTTTTGAAAGTATCCAGAGAACCGGCCTCTATGTTTCTATGTTTCTATGTTTCTGAGGCAGAGAATTCCACAGACTCACAAGTCTCTGTGAGAAAAAGTGTTTCCTCATCTCCGTTCTAAATGGCTTACCCCTTATTCTTAAACTGTGGCCCCTGGTTCTGGACTCCCCTAACACCGGGAACAAGTTTCCTGCCTCTAGCGTGTCCAAACCCTTTATAATCTTTTATTTTTCAAGAAGATGACGTGGCTTTGAGATGCTTTTAGATGGGCACATGGATGCATATGCAGGGAATAGAGGGATATGGATCACAAGCAGGCAGAGGAGATGAGTTTAACCTGGAATCATGTTCGGCACGGACATTGCGGGCCGAAAGGCCTGTTGCTGTGTTGTACTGGTCTGTGTTCTTGCCTCACAGCTCCTCTCATTGTTCTCCCGGTACTTGGCAGCAGTCATCGTAACTTGGGTAACGATTGTGCCCGTGTTATCCGTCCCACCTGCTGTAACAGATATTGGAACTCTACATATTCCAGGCTGGTGAACCAACAAACTGCTGTGGGAAGGATAGTACTGAGGGAGCGCCGCATTGTGGGTGGAGCAACACTGAGGGAGCGCCGTACTATGGGAAGGTGCAATCACTGGGTTTGAGAGGGCGTTGGAGCATCAAAGGATTCGGTGATGATTTGGGCTGTTGGGAGAGTGGAATTGAAATTTCTCCAGAGTGTGGTCACTGATCTATGTATGGAGGTGGAGTGTTGACCTGTCCATGAGTTGGGTTGTTTACTGTAGGTGGTTGCGTATGCTATATTATCTCTGATTTGCTGCTACAAATTAAAAAAAATAATTGATCATTCTTGACTATTGAGGCGAGAATTCTTCACCGTGGCTCGTTTCACGACTGGGCCGTTTCACCGTTGAGCAGTTTCATCGTTTTGCTGGTTCACCATCCGACCATTTCAGTGTCGGGTCGTTTCACAATCGGGATGTTTTACCGTTTGAACCGGTCTGAAGAAGGGTCTCGACCAGAAACATTCCTCTCCAAAGATGCTGCCTGTCCCGCTGAGTTATTCCAACTTTTTGTGCCTTTCTTCTATTTCCCCGTTATATTGTTTCCCCGTTGGGCCGTTGCGGGCTTTGCACTGTATCCCTGCAGACAGTTTTGGGACTGGGCATTTTTCCTGTAGAAGAGAGGGTGAACTTGCCGACGGATGTGTTGGCCAGTTTCCCGCCTGTGTTGCCGTGTTTCAGAGAATTGGGCTGTTTCTGCCAAGGTTACTTTTCTGTGAATGACCCGGGTTCTTTGTGAGCTTTTTCCCAGTAGGGGACTTTGGATATTTTTATTTCTTAGTAAACAGGCGTCGTGCCTCCTGAGTGCTATTGGATTGCTTCTCCGTTGGAGGTTAGTTAATTATCCTTTGAGCTTTTGCAACCCTCCTTGTGGGGTGGTCTTCATGTCGGGACTGGCATCGTTCCTTTCTTGGGGTTTGGACTTCCCCACTGTGCAGTAGATTGCTTATCCCGTGGAGTTGAGTGGGGTTGCTGTCCCAACTTATATATTTTTAAAAATCACCCAGAGTTGATAAAGGGACGAGGTTAAGGAGCCATTAGGAGGTAGTGACCATAATATGGTCAGGTTTAATCTACAATTGGAGAGGGAGAAGAGTAGATCGGAGGTGTCAGTGTTACAGTTGAATAAAGGGGACTATGGGGCCATGAGGGAGGAGCTGGCCAAAGTTGACTGGAAAGATACCCTAGCAGGGATGACAGTGGAACACCAATGGCAGGTATTTCTAGGAATAATAGAGAAGGTGCAGGATCAGTTCAATTCCTAGGAGGAAGAAAGATTCCAAGGAGAGTAAGCGGTGACCGTGGCTGACAAGGGACGCCAGGGACAGTATAAAAATAAAAGAGAAGAAGTACAACGTAGCAAAGATGAGCGGGAAGCAAGAGGATTGGGTAATGTTTAAAGAGCAACAGAAGATAACTAAAAAGACAATACGGGGAGAAAAGATGAGGTACGAAGGTAAGCTAGCCAAGAATATAAAGCAGGATAGTAAAAGCTTCTTTAGGTATGTGAAGAGGAAAAAATTAGTTAAGACCAAATTTGGACCCTTGAAGACCGAAAAAAGGTGAATTTATTATGGGGAACAAGGAAATGGTAGATGAGTTGAACAGGTACTTTGGATGCGTCTTCACTAAGGAGGACACAAACAATCTTCCTGATATACTAGTGACTAGAGGATCTGGGGTAACGGAGGAACTGCAGGAAATCCACATTAGGCAGGAAATAGTGTTGGGTAGACCGATGGAACTGAAGGCTGATAAATCCCCAGGGCCTGATGGTTTGCATCCCAGGGTACTTAAGGAAGTAGCTCTAGAAATCGTGGATGCATTGGTGATAATTTTCCAATGTTCTATAGACCCAGGAGCTGTTCCTGTGGATTGGAGGGTAGCTAATGTTATCCCACTTTTTAAGAAAGGCGGGAGAGAGAAAACAAGGAATTATAGACCAGTTAGCTTGACATCGGTGGTGGGGAAGATGCTGGAATCAATTATAAAAGACGAAATAGTCGCACGTTTGGATAGCAGTAACAGGATCGGTCCGAGTCAGCATGGATTTACGAAGGGGAAATCATGCTTGACTAATCTTCTGGAATGTTTTGAGGATGTAACTAGGAAAATGGACAAGGGAGAACCAGTGGATGTAGTGTACCTGGACTTTCAGAAAGCATTTGATAAGGTCCCACATAGGAGATTAGTGGGCAAAATTAGGGCACATGGTATTGGGGGTAGAGTGCTGACATAGATAGAAAATTGGTTGGCAGACAAGAAACAAAGAGTAGGGATTAACGGGTCCCTTTCAGAATGGCAGGCAGTGACTAGTGGGGTACCGCAAGGCTCGATGCTGGATCCGCAGCTATTTACAACATACATCAATGATTTGGGTGAAGGGATTCAAAGTAACATTAGCAAATTTGCAGATGACACAAAGCTGGGTGGCAGTGTGAACTGTGAGGTGGATGCTATGAGAATGCAGAGTGACTTGGACAGGTTGGGGGAGTGGGCAGATGCATGGCAGATGAAGTTTAATGTGGATAAATGTGAGGTTATCCACTTTGGTATCAAAAACAGGAAGGCAGATTATTATCTAAATGGCATCGCTGGGAAAAGGGGAAGTACAACGGGATCTGGGGGTCCTTGTTCATCAGTCTATGAAAGTAAGCATGCAGGTACAGCAGGCAGTGAAGAAAGCAAATGGCATGTTGGCCTTTATAACAAGAGCAGTTGAGTATAGGAGCAAAGAGGTCCTTCTGCAGTTGTACAGAGCCCGAGTGAGACCACACCTGGAGTATTGTGTGCAGTTTTAGTCCCCTAATTTGAGGAAGGACATTTTTGCTATTGAGGGAGTGCAGTGTAGGTTTACAAGATTAATTTCTGGGATTGCGGGACTGTCATATGCTGAGAGAATGGAGCGGCTGGGCTTGTACACTCTGGAGTTTAGAAGAATGAGAGGGAGTCTTATTGAAACATATAAGATTGTTATAGGTTTGGACACGCTAGAGGCAGGAAACATGTTCCCGATGTTGGGGAGTCCAGAACCAGGTGCCACAGTTTAAGAATAAGGGATAAGCCATTTAGAACGGAGACGAGGAAACACTTTTTCTCACAGAGAGTTGTGAGTCTGTGGAATTCTTTGCCTCAGAGGGCGGTGGATGCCGGTTCTCTGGATACTTTCGAGAGAGAGCTAGATCGGGCTCTTAAAGATAGGGGAGTCAGGGGATAGGGGAGAAGGCAGGAACGGGTACCGATTGGGGATGATCAGCCATGATCACTTGAATGGCGGTGCTGGCTCGAAGGGCCGAATGGCCTACCCCTGCACCTATTGTCTCTTGTCTATTGAATCTGTGGAATTTTCTGCCACAGAGGGCAGTGGAGGTCAATTCATTGGATGTTTTCAAGTGGGAGTTAGTTTTAGCTCTTAGGGCTAAAGGAATCAAGGGATATGGGGGGAAAAGCAGGAACGGGGTACTAATTTTAGATGATCAGCCATGATCACATTGAATGGCGGTGCTGGCTCGAAGGGCTGAATGGCCTACTACTGCACCTATTTTTCTATGTTTCTACTGAGGGCGGACCAGAACTGTGCATTCTGCCCCTGTGTTTCTCAGCACCTCAAAAGTGTGCTGGGATGACAGTGCAAATGCTACAATAGCATCATCAGGACACACAGAGGTCAGGATGCATTCAGAGGTATTTCAGGAGACGGGATGTTTCATTTGTATTACATAGTGGCAAATCAAGAGAGTCTAGAGTGTTTAATTGTCAAGTGTACGGAATAATAAAATTCTTACTTGCAGCAGCTCAACATATGTAACTGCGATACACACAGTTAAAAATATAATTTTAACACAATAGATTAGCAACCAAAATCTAGTAGGGCGGCGTAGTGATGCAGCGGTAGAGCTGCTGCCTCAAGCGGCCTTTTCACGGGGCGACTTGACGCAAGAGTTAACCGGAGTTTAACATCGTGGGAACCTCGTGCGATAACAGTGCGGCATTCGTGGACCACCGTGGACCACCGTAGCGCTAACGGCAGGTCATCGTGTAACTTGGTCACTCAGGAGAAAATTCAAGAAAGTTTGAATTTCTCCAAGATTGACTTGTACACTTGTGGTTGAGTATTGCAACATTATATGAACGTAGTGGCCAGTGCGATATCCGTAATAACTCTTGCGGGTACCGTGGGAACTCCTGCGAACGGTGAACCCGGAAGCTGGACAGAGGGAACAGAAGGTGAGTAAAAATTATCTTATGTGGGATTGAATTTAAAAAATAAATAAAAATAAAGATTTGCATCCGCATATGGACATCAACTTATTCATGAGTTATGTTAATGAGATTCAAGAAAATAACTATAATCTTTAAAAGGGACTTTAAAAGGGACTTTACTGAAAGGTTACGCGATTTTTATGGTCCGTGAGAAATTTTTCACATGTACTTCTTTGAGAGATACAGGTCGGAGTCCTCGGGTCCAGGGGTCCGGAACGCTACCAATCAATGTTGTACAGAGACCCGTGTAAGGAGTGAACTGTACATGCTGGTTTAAACCGAAGACAGACACAAAAAGCTGGAGTAACTCAGCGAGTCAAGCAGCATCTCTGGAGAAAAAAAGCTGATGTTTCGGGACGAGACACATCTTCAGACTCAATTCCGATTAGGCTGTCTGAAGAAGGGTTCCGGTGTTGGGGGAGTCCAGAACCAGGGTCCCAGTTTTACAGTCTACCGTGGGAACTCTTTAACTCAGTAAAGTAAAGTAGCCTTTATTGTCATATCAGCGCACAGGCAGCAGTTGACTGTTGCTCTATTCAGTTTCCCAGGGGGTCGGGACGGGACTGGAGTTGGGAGAGAAAGGTGGGGGAGTCGAGGGAGAGGAGGGGGAGACAGATGGGGGTGTCTTCATTTACTGACGGCGGGTGTCTGTCACTGAAACAGGCAGGTGAGATTTCACATCCACCTTGTGTGTGCCTCTCTCTCTCTCTCCCTCCCTCTTACACAGGCTGAGAGACTCTGCCTCTGTGAGTGTACGTCTCTTTCTCCCCCTCTCCCACACACAGTAAGACCGAGGTACTGTGCTCAGTCCATCTGTGTCTCCCACATACACAGTAAAATATGTCTCCAAATGAGCCAATTCAACCAAGGGAGGATATATATAGTGTGTGAAAAAAAAAGTTACATCATTTGTGTCACGTGTAGTTCACGATGTTCATTCAAGATTTAACGGGAATGCTCGGGAAACGGACAAGTCACTCGCACAAATAGCAGAAATGCCGAGTACCGTGGGAACTCTTTATCTACTGCCGTTATATCGTGCGAGACTCGTGCTGGACCACGACCTCTTCACTCTGGTGACATCTTGCGTCAACTCGCCCCGTGAAAAGGCCGCTTCACAGTGCCAGAGACCCGGGTTCGATCCTGACCACAGGTGCTGTCTGTGTGAAGTTTGCACGTTCTCCCTCTGACCGCATGGGTTTCCTTCGGGTGCTCCAGTTTCTTCCCATATTCTAAAGACGTGCATGTTTACAGATTAGTTGGCCTCTGTAGTGTGGACAGGTGATCGATGATCAATGTGGACTCGGTGGGCCGAAGGGCCTGTTATCGTGCTGTATCACTAATACTGCAGAAGCTGAATTCTATACTGCAACCAAAGACACTGTCCATAGAGGGTCATAATTGGGGTTAGTGTTGTGCGGTGTTTATGGATGTTGGGAAGCTTTTCTTGACCCTGGTCTTCACAGTTTTTAGTCTCATGTCCCTTCTTCTCGATGGTAGGAGTGAAATGGGAGTGTGGCCAGCATAGTGTGGTTCTTTGATGATATTTGCTGCCTTTGTGAGGAAGCGGCTCCTATAGATCCCTTCCATGCCGGGAAGCTATTTTGCTAACGTCACACTTTTCAGACGTATTCCATTACGCAAAAAGGCAAGAGGAAATTTCGAAACACAGACAGTTTTGACACGTGTCATTGTGTGAGCACTTGCACAGCCAGATTTGTGCTGTGGAGGAAGAGGAGTCTTCTCATCTATTTCTATTTAAAGTTGCTGCTTTTTCTTTTTCATTTCCTTTTGCTTATTTAGTCAGTTGCCCTTTCTGTTAAGTTTACTCTAACCTGGGTATCAGAGCACATGAGCCCCACAATGAATGCTGGTGGGACATTGGCCATCACATAAGGCCGGCACAGTGGTGCAGCAGTAGAGCTACTGCCGTACAGTGCCAGAGACCCGGGATTCGATCCCGTGTACGAGTGCCGTCTGTACGGAGTTTGTATGTTCTCCCCGTGACCTGCGTGGGTTTTCTCTAAGATCTTCACTATCCTTGGCTAGGTATAAATGTAAGTGTGTGCAGGATAGTGTTAGTGTCCGGGGGTAGCCGGTCAGTGTGGATTCGTTGGCCCACGAAAGGCCTGTTTCTACACTGTATCTCTAAAACAAAAAAAAACACAGTTCTCCTTCACCTTTGCATTGCTGGTGGACAGGTCGGGAAACTAAACCTTGGCTGGTTCCCCAGTCAGCTTTGCTGTGGCCACTTCTGCACCTTAGCTTGGATAATACCAGCCTCAGCATCTGATGGAGGTGGGTCGCCTGAACCACCAGAGATATCAAATTAATTATTAATACAGGGTGGTACAGTGTTGCAGCAGGTAGCGCAGCTGCCTCACAGCACCAGAGACTGGGTTCAATCCTGACCTTGTCTGTGTGGTGTTTGCATGCTCCCTACAACAGGGTGGGCTCTCTCCTGTTTTCCCCCCCCACATCCCAAAGACGTACAGGTTTGTATGTTAACTACCCTCTGTAAACTGCTCCTAGTGTATAGGGTGTGGATGACAAAGTGGAATAACATAGAACGAATTTGAATGGGTGATCGGTAGTTAGGTATTGACTTGGTGGGCTGAAGGGCCTGATACTGAGGGCTGAAGGGCCTGATACTGTGCTGTATCTCTAAACTAATCAATGCAAATAAAAAAAAGGAGCCATATTGTGCAAATGTCAGGCTTGCCAGACTCCTGAAGGGAGGGTCAAATGGTCCCATGTTCTCCAGCCCTGGCTCTCTCCTACTGAGGTTCAGATCCATGTGTACATGGGTGAATGCACTGTGATGTTGTCCAAGATACTGATCACCATGGAAGGGGGGGGGGGGGATTTGTCACTTTGCTGCGCGATGCTGGGGTCTGTGACCAGGGAGAGTGAGCCACATCCCCAATTCTCCGCTGTACGATACATGTGGGTGATCAAAGGACGCGAGTGCAATGTGCTAACAGCTGTTTCTGGCAGCTGTAGAAGGAATAATCTCCTTCAGTGGAAAGACAGGTGTGTTGGGCAGGGCGAGCATAAGTAATAGAAGCACGAGTGGGGCATTCTGCTCTCCCATTCAATGAGATCAAGGCTATTGGTCTCCCTTCATGAAATATCACACAGCACTAACCCATTAGCTCTAAGAACGGGGCAGCTGTGTTAATGTTTGTGTGCTGGAAATTCCATCAACTACCACAATGCTTTAATGCTTCGAATGTCATTCCAAACTCTATTACTAAACATAATAAGAGTGTTTTGATTGATTTAGGTTTATTATCGTCACGTGTACAGAGTTGCCTAGTTTTGTATGTTGTCCAATCAGATCAGTTAATACTATCCATAAATAGAATCAGGTCAAACTTGGGTACAAGGGGGCAGAGTACAGAATATACTTCTCAGCAGATAATGAAGCAGATCATTGTCATATTTGTTTCATAACCCCCCTATGGTTCACGTGCAAGATGTGATGTAAATGCAAGTTGTACGTACACACCTTCTGCACAGGTTAAAGCATAGTGACACTGGGGTGACCTCTTACTGTTCCTTGCATTTTGTCACCTTACTGACCTTTCACACAACGAGGATTGGCGCTGCAGGGAGAGCTTGGTCTAACTTCGATTCCTTTCTCGGAATGTCGAAGGCTGAGGGGTAACCTGATAGAAGTGTATAAAATTATGAGAGGGTAGACAATCAGAACTTTTTTTCCCAGGTATAAATATCAAAAAAAGGGCATAGCTTTAAGGTGAGTGGGGCAACCTTTAAAGGTGATGTGCAGAACAGGATTTTTTTTACACAGAGGATGGTGGGTGCTTGGATCATGCTACCACTGGCGTTAGTGGAGGCAGATACGATAGTGGTGTTTAAGAGGCTTTTAGATGCACGTGGAAATGCAGAAAACAGAGGGATATGAATCACATGCAGGCAGAGGAGATTAGTTTATGTTAGCTTCATGTTCGGCATGGACATTGTTGGCTGAACGGACTGTTCCTATGCTATACTGTCCTATGAGAAGCTTGGTTACCCATTCTCTGGCCTGCCCTGGTGACCATGGTATATCTGTGGGAGTCAGCTGTATTTCTGGTCATTTGTGGCCCTCGGGATGTAGCTGGTGGGGACACAGCAATGGTGATGCCAAGGGACAGTGATTAGATTCTCTCTTGTTGCCGATGGTCACTGCCTGGCAATCTTACGGCATTTATTGTACTTGCCGCTTAGCGGCCATACCAGAGACTGGGCATTCTCATGGTGATACAGTTGATAGGGCCAGTGACTCACGGTGGTTTGACCCTGACATTGGGTGCTGTCTGTGCAGACTTTACACGTTCTCCCTGTGACCGCGTGGCTTTCCTCCAGATGCTCTGGTTTCCCCCCACACCCCAAGAACATTCGGCTTTGTATGTAAATTGCCCCTGGTGTGTAGGGAGTGGATGGTAAAATGGTATAACATAGAACTAATGTGGAAAGATACAAAGTGCTGGAGTAACGCAACAGGTTACGCCAACATCTCCGGTGAATGTGGATAGGTGACGTTTTGGGTTGAGATCCTGCCTCAGACTCTCCATGTCAGACACTGATTTCATCCATGTCCTCCAAAAATAGACACAGAAAGTTGTAGTGACTCAACGGGTCATGCAGCATTTCTGGGTAAAAGGAATAGGTGACGTTTTGGGTCAAGACCCTTCTTCAGACCGAGAGTCAGCGGAAAGGGAAATGAAGGGATATATCTCTTGTTTCCCTTTCCCCTGATGCTGGCCCAGACCATTATCTTCAGTTCCTTCCTACACATGTTCTCCAAAGATGCTGCCTGAATTACTCCAGCACCTTGTGTCTTTCCTTGGTAAACCAGCATCTGCAGCTCACTTTTCCTACATTTTGACTGCTCTTCAGAGAAATCTCCTCAAGGTCTGCGTACTTTAAAGAAGTTCTCCTTCTCTCTCTGCCAGGACTTCTGAGAGCCCCTCTCTCACTGACCCACCCCCCCCCCCCTTGTGATTCCTGCTGCAAGAATCTGAAGAAGGGTCCCAACCAGAAACGTCACCTATCCGTATCTTCCAGAGATGCCGTCTGACCCGCTGAGTTAATCCAGTACTTTGTGTCTTTCCTTGGTAAACCATCATCTGCAGTTCCTTGTTTCTACATTAGAACTAGTGTGAATGGGTGATCGATGGTTGGCTTGGACTCGATGGGATGCTGTTTCCATGCTGTATCCTTTAATCAAACAATCAGGCATGCACTGCCTCATTTGCTGAGGAGCATTGCAGGGAGTTGGCCATCATTCACAAAGGAGGGAGGATGTTTGTCCAGAACCCTGAGGTACCAGCAACCACAACATCCTTCACATCCATCCTGCACCTTCACTTCCACTCACTTCCCCTCGTATCACATAATAACACCTGCCTGTGACCTTGAGCCCAGTAGCTCAGCCTGCTGTGTGTGAATGAGCCAAGTCAGGGGTGGCTGACTCAAGGCCCAGCAAGCTCCGACGCATGGAATGAGAACGCGCTCACATGATGCACACTCAGCAGCTGCCGAGAAGCGAAACTATTGATGGGAACTAAAGTTCAGAAGTGCAGCAACACACATTAGGCCCCTTTTTCATGTGTGTGCAGACCCCAATGCGTTACATGGTATGTGATTCACTAGTTACAGGAAGCAGAGATCAGCGGGCCTGGGGCTGGTGAATCAATTCGGAGAAATCCAGGAAATGAAACTGAGCAGGGTGTTCTACGCCGTAAAGAATTGGTTCCATTGTATCGCTCATACTGTTGTAACCACCTCTATTACTCAATGACCGAGGGTGCAGCTGATGGCTGGGGACCGAGCCAAGCTCACGTTTGAGGGGGGCGGGCGGGGGTGGGGAAAATGGAAGTACAGAGTGTTCACTGACTGACTGCAGCAATTGTCACAGCCATGGAGTAAATCTATTCCTGTCATATTGCTGAGTGAATTCAATTCAACGAGACGCAGTTAATGTCTAATTGCATGAATGGGTGAAGGGACCAACGGCTGCAAAGTAGCAGGTCAGGAATGTAAACCCCACGACAAGATCACCCTAACTTCACTCAGAGCAAGGTGGGGGCTTGTGCCTAGCTCAGACCTTTTATCAAACAAAATTAAATGTATTCAATTATTTACAATAATAATATTTACAAAACTAACAGCTCCAGCACACCCACCACCATAATACAAAGTTACCAAATGTTCCAAACACTAAATATTAAATGACGTAGATTGTCGCCAGGTGATGTAGGTTGTTGCCGGTGCTGTCTTAGGTTTTTTGTTGTTGTTAAAGTAATGATTCTATTTCAAATTTTATGTCGAAGGGGGGCCCAGTCGCCGGTTTTTCGGCGAACTACTACAACTATGTCAGTTAGCCGGCAGTCGTCCAAAAATAGCCTGTGGGACAGGACCATTTCTGTAAAATTGAGTCATTTTATACGCATTGGGGCTCAATGTATATTGTTCTAATATTACAAAATATGGTTTATCAAAAACCTGACTAAACACTAGAATAAACTTGAAATGAGGAAGAAGGTGTTCTTTAGTCTATTGCGAAAAACATGAAGTGCTGGAGGAACTCAATGAGTCAGGCCGCATCTGTGGAGGAAATGGACAGGCAACGTTTTGGGTCGGGACCCTTCTTGAGACTGATGGAGAAGGGGTGGAGGAAGTTGGAAAAGAGAAGTGGGGTTGGTACAAAGCCTGACAAGTGATCAGTGGATGCAGGTGAGAGGGGGGGGGGGGAGGGGGGAGAGGCAGATGGGTAAAGTAAGTGATAAAAGCTCATGGTCAAAAGGAGACAAAATGGCCTCAGATAAGAAGAGATGAGGAGTGGAATGTGAAGCCAGTGGGAGGGATATAGATGGATGGGGAAAGTGGGAGGGGTAAGGATGGGGAAGGGAAATGAGGGGCGTGGGGAGAGAGCTGAGTGTATGAAGGAGGGGAAAGGAGCAGGGTGACTGGGGCAGGTATGGACAATCACAGGTGTTACTTAAAATTGGAAAAGACAATGTTCATGTCTTGAGATCTCGGACTGCTGGCAAGTACAGTATTTATTGGTCTCGCCTAATTGGCCTGGAGTGGTGAGCTTGACCGCTGTGCTCCCACAACGCCACAGGGGATGTAGCCCCAGCGATGAGGAAGGATCCACAACATCGTCAGGTTGTTCAGGTACAGTGCATTGAGAAAGTATTCAGACCCCTTCACTTTTTCCACATTTTGTTACATTACAGCCTTATTCTAAAATTGATTAGTCAATTTTATTTATCATCAATCTACGCACAATACCTCATAATATAAAAGCGAAAACAGGTGTTTAGTAATTATTGCAAAATAATTAAAAAAAATAACTGAAATATCACATTTACGTAAGTATTCAGACTCTTTGCTGTGTCTCTCAAAATTGAGCTTTGGTGCATTGTGTTTCCATTGATTATCCTTGAGATGTTTCTACAATTTGATAGGAGTCTACAAGTGGTAAATTAAATTGATTGTACATGATTTGGAAAGGCACACACCTGTCTATATAAGGCCCCACAGTTGACAGTGCATGTCAGAGCAAAAAAACAAGCCATGAAGACGAAGGAATTGTCTGTGAGACAGGATTGTGTTGAGACACAGATCTGGGGAAGGGTATAAAACATTTTTTGGAGCATTGCAGGTCCCGAAGAGCACAGTGGCCTCCATCATTCTTAAATAGAACTTTGAAACCACCAGGACTCTTCATAGAGCCTGGCCAAACTAAGCAATCGGGGGAGAAGGTCCTTAGGATAGAGACTTACTAACATATTCAGGGAGGTGACCAAGAACCCGATGGTCACTCTGACAGAGCTCCAGAGTTCCTCTGTGGAGATGGGAGAAACTTCCAGTAGGACAACTATATCTGCAGCACTCCACCAATCAGGCCTTTATTGTAGAGTGGCCAGACAGATAAAGGCACATGACAGCCCGCTTGGAGTTTGCCAAAAGGCACCTAAACAAGATTCCTTGGCCTGATGAGACCAAGATTGAAGTCTTTGGCCTGAATGCCAAGTGTCACATCTGGAGGAAACCAGGCACCGCTCATCACCTGGCCAATACCATATCTACGGTGAAGCATGGTGGTGGCAGCATCATGCTGTGGGAATGTTTTTCAGCGGCATGAACAGGGAGACTAGTCAGGATCGAGAGAAAGATGAACAGAGCAAAGTATAGAAAGATCCTTGATGAAAACCTGCTCCAGAGCGTCCAGGACTTCAGACTGGGGCAGAGGTTCACCTTCCAACAGGACAATGACCTAAAGCTCACGTCCAAGACAACGCAAGAGTGGCTTTGTGACAAGTCTGTAAATGTCCGTAAGTGGCCCAACCAGAGCCTGGATCGAATATCTCTGGAGGGACCTGAAAATAGCTGTGCATCAACACTCCCCATCCAACCTGACAGATCTTGAGAGGATCTGCAGAGAAGAATGGAATAAATTACCCAAATACAGGTGTGCCAAACTTGTAGCATCATACCCAAGAAGACTTGAGGTTGTAATCACTGCCAAAGGTGCCTCAATAAAGTACTGAGTAAAGGGTCTGAATACTTATGTAAATGTGATATTTCAGTTATTTATTTTTAATTATTTTGCAAAAATTTCTAAACAACTGTTTTCGCTTTTTTATTGTGGGCTATTGTGTGTAGATTGCTGATAAAAAAAATGAATTTAATCAATTTTAGAATAAGGCTGTAACGTAACAAAATGTGGAAAAAGTGAAGGGGTCTGAATACTTTCTGAATGCACGCACTGTATGTGTCCTGCAGGGGAACCTGTAGGTGGTGGTGATCCCATGCACCTGATGTCATTGTGCTCTTTGATGAGAAAGTCTGTGGATTCAGGAGGTGCTGTCAGCATAGCCTGGGTGAGTAACTGTAGTTTGCTCATAAATGGTACAAACAGCAGCCACGGTTCACCGGTGGAGGATGGAATGAGTGCTTTGGATGATTCAATGGGTAAGCAAAAAACACTTTATCCTGGATTGTTTTGAGATGTTGGAACTGCACTTGTCCAAGTGGAAAGTACTCAATAATGGACCGCAGTTTTGCCTTGTAAAAGGTGAAATACTTTGGAGATAGGTCATTACCTCTGGCTCCTCCTACAACCTATGGTATTTCTGTGGCTAGGCTAGTTGAATTTATGGTCTGTTGTGCTCCACAAAATGTAACTGGTGGGTCTTGGTGATGGTGATACCATTGAATGTCAAGTTTAAGTGGTCAGACACTTGTTGGCAATGACCATTGCCAGGTACCTCTGTGGCAAGAATAATGTGGCACAGTGGTAGAGTTGCTGCCTCACCAGAGACCCGGGTTCAATCCTGATGTTAGGTGCTGTCTAACATGGAGTTTATACGTTCTCCATATGACCATGGGGGTTTCTTCCAGGTGCTCCGGTTTCCTCCTACATACCAAAGATGTGTGGGTTTGTAGATTAATTGGCCTCTGTAAATTGCCCCTAATGTGTAGGAAGTGGATGCAGAAGTGGGATAACAAGAACTAGTGTGAACAGTGATTGATGGTCGGCATGGACTTGGGCAAAGGGCCTCTATTTTTCAATCATTTAATCATTATTAGTTGCACACATCATCAATGGCTGAATTTTGCCTAGGTCTAGCTGCATGAAGGCATGGACTGCTTCATTTGCCAAGGAGTTGTGAATTGAGCAGAACATCATGCGTTGAGGAGTGAGAATGTTTGATAATACCAGCTCACACTAGTTAAAACACAGTATCCTCTCGGTAGTAATAATGATTACATAAGAGCAGATTGAGACAATGAATGAAGTGTGGTGAATCTGTTGGGTAATGGACAAGCACATGCAATACAGGTGATAACATGGGGACATGCATTACAAATGTTACGGACTGGGGCACAATGTTCGTGGACACCAAGTGTTCAGAAAAGGTAGGGAAGGTAAGATGGGAGGTGGATGAGAGCACTGGTTGGAGAAGATATTGATTATTGGATAGAGTGAAGGTGAGTAAAGCATCTATTTGATAAATTTTGAATAGCAAAAAAAGGTTTAGGTATTCTGTATATCTCCAAACTGTATGAGGTAGAGACAAGGACATTGTAGAACATTAAAGTGCAACAACCACAGAAAGGCAACTTCGGGGACTTCAATGACCCAGATATTAACTGAAACAAAGAGAAAGAAGGCGGAGGACATTCCAAACTGTGTTGCTCTGAACTTCCTTCACCTGTATGTGTTCTTGGCTCAATCTGGCAGGTTTAGGTTAGGGTTTAATATTGTCACATGCATCAAAGAACAGTATAAAGCTTTGATTTGCATGCAATCCACACAAATCAGATATATCATTAAAAGATAGAACCAAATCAAATAGAGCAAAGGGCCAGACACAGAGTGCAGAATATAGTTCTCAGTGTTGTAGGGCATTAGCTCCATAGACCAAGTCCAGTGTCCACAATAGGACAGTGGGGAATTGGACTGTACCCTAGCTTATAGGAGGATCATTCAGAAGCCTGATAACAGCGGGGAAGAAGATGTTCCTGAATCTGATGGTTCACAATTTCAAGTTTCTGTACCTTCTGCCAATGGGAGCAGGGAGAAGAAGGAATGACCTGGGTGGGACAAGTCTTTGATTATGTTGGCGGCTTTACTGAGGCAGTGTGAAGTGTAGATGGAGTCAATGGTGGGGAGTCTGGTCTGCATGATGGACGGGGTTACATCAACAACTCATTGAAATTTCTTGCGGTCTCGGGCAGTGATGTTCTCAAACCAAGCTGTGATGCAACCCGCCAATATGCTTTCTATGGTGCATCTGTAGAGGTTTGTAAGAGTCACTGGAGATATGCCAAGTTTCCTCGTCTCCTCAGGAAGTAGAAGCATCGGTTTGCCCTATTGTCTGCCGCATGAATGTGGTTTGTCCACAACAGATCATTGGTAATATTAATGCCAAGGAACTTGAAGCCCTCAACCATTTCCACTTCTGCACCATTGGTGCTGATTGGGGCACGTGCTCCACTATTCTTCCGGAAGTCACTAATTAGCTCCTTTGCCTTGCTGACAGTGAGGGAGAGGTTGCTGGCCTGAGACCATGTCACTCAGTTCTCTATCCTTCATGTACTCCTGTCCCACCAAGCGCATCCTTCCCAACAGGAGACTCTCTCCCTCCTTACAAGGGGTCTCCCTCCCTCCTCACCAGGTCCTCCCTCTCTCACACCAGGTCCTCCCACCAGGGTCCTCCCTCCCTCCATGGGCTCCTGCTTCTCGATCAGGGGCTCCCTCCCTCCCCACCAGAGGCCTCACTAAAGATTATAGAGGAGCAAGATAAACCACTTGATGAAAAAGCTGTAGTACGGTCATGGGCTCATGGGTAATTTGTGGCACGCCATTTTGGGAATCATAGATATTAGGGTTTTTTTTTGAATGGGCATCTGTCATGGCGCCCAAATCTACACGCGTAGCGAGCCGTTCTGCTATAGTGCTCGAATCGCCAATGTAAGCGATTCAAGCACTTTATAGCAGTCTTTCTTCAGGTTCCCCACTAAAGACGAAAGGTAAGAAAAAAATTATAACTTTCTGTCTTGAGGCCGATCTATAGCTCAGATCGCGGAGCCGGGGGTCGCCAGAAGAATTGCTCTGATCGCTGGCCCGCGGACTATAACACTCTGAAGCCGCGGTGTGTGGAGCTTCTAGTCGCGGGGGTAGCGTGCACTTTCCCTCGCGGAGTCTGGGATCCCTCGCCGGAGAAAAGCTCCGATCGCCGGCCCGCGGCCTATAACATCATGAAGCCCCGGTCTCCGGTAGGAGGTGGCCAATTTAGGACCTCCAAGCAGCGGAGATCCCGAATCGGCTTGTGTTTAAGCAGGTTTGAAATAGTGTTAAAAATACAGGGGAAAAATGATGTTAAATATACACAATGTACACGATCAGTGGTGTTTAAAATACATGATAAATAGAGTTATAGGGAACAATGACATGCCACGAGGAGCACACATTAAAGCCTTAATTTCCTTCCCAATGTATGATGACTGTAACATTTATAATTCTATTCTTATGATCCTGACAATGTATTATATTATATAAGACATTTTTTGGTACATCAGCAAGTTATTAGAAAGTCTTCTTTTATAGATATAGACTTAGCACAATAATAAAGGTAGACAAAAATGCTCCAGCTCCATAAGAATTTCTCCAGCATTTTTGTCTACCTTCGATTTTACAGCATCTGCAGTTCCTTCTTAAACAATAATAAGGGTATCAATTTTTACACTGCTGTACATTTTTGGTTTTGTTCTTGTCATAAGGCAGGTATGGTATTGTAAGCTCTTCTACATTTAAATCAAGTCAAATCAAGTCAAGGGAGTTTATTGTCATGTGTCCCAGATAGGACAATGAAATCCTTGCTTTGCTTCAGCACAACAGAACATAGTAGGCATGAATGCAGACTTTATTCAGAAGGCATAAATTGACCTACTAGAGGAAAAATGCATCTTCAATATACATGTCTCTCCACACCCCTGAAAACAATTGCATTTAAGTGACATATCATCCATCTGCAGTTATGTAGTTATAATCAGATTTGTTCTTATGTTAATTCTATATAATACTAGACCAAGTGCAGACCCGTTGGGTCTGTTCCCCCAACGTGCGGTTGTGGGGAGGGGGAGGTGGCATGCAGGGTCACACACATACTAACTATCCCCCCCCCCCCCCCCCCCCGCACACGCTAATTACCCCCCTTGATATTATATTAATATTATTAATTTGCTCCTTTTACGCCATACCCACCCTATCTACTGACGCGTAGCCCCCAACTTGCAGTCACATCTAGAGAGGGGGGGAGGGGGGGGCGGGGTTAGAGAGTGAGGGCAGAGAGAGAAGGGGCAGAGACAGAGACACAGAGAGGGGCAAGAGGGATGGGGTTGTGGAGAGGAGGAGAAGAGGGAGGTTGGGTGAGGGGGGAAAGGTGGGGGAGGAGGGGAGGAGAGAGAGAGGATGAGAGTGAGGGGGAGAGAGAGGTGGTGCTGAGAGGGGGGTGAGGGGGAGAGGTGGGGAGCAGGGAGGGAGGGGGAGGGTGGAGGGAAGAGGGTAGTGGGTGTGGAGGGGAGGGGGTTCAGGGGGGGAATGGAGGGGAGAGAGAGGGGGAGGGGGGAGGAGAGAGGGGGAGGAGGGGGGGAGAGAGGGAGAGAGAGGGTGTGCTGAGAGGGGGGTGAGGTGAGGGGAGGGGGAGAGGTGAGGGGAGGGGGAGAGGTGGGGAGCAGGGAGGGGGAGAGGTGGGGAGCAGGGAGGGAGGGTGGAGGGAAGGGGGTAGGGGTGTGTGGAGGAGAGGGGGGTTTAGGGGAGGGATGGTGGGGAGGGGATGGAGGGGAGGAGAGGGAAAAAAAGAGGGGAGAGAGAGAGGGGAGAGAGAGAGAGAGAGGGGAGAGGAGAGAGGAGAGGAGAGGGCGGGAGAGGAGAGGGAGGGAGGGGGGAGAGGAGAGGAGGGGGAGGAGAGGAGAGGGGGGAGAGGAGAGGGGGGAGAGAGGAGAGGGAGAGGGGAGGGAGGGTGGAGGGAAGCGGGTAGGGGGTGTGGAGGAGAGTGGGTTGAGGGTGGGAGAGAGGGGGAGGGGGGAGAGAGATGGGGAGGGGGAGGGGAGAGGGGAAGAGAGAGTGTGTGCTAAGAGTGGGGTGAGGTGAGGGGAGGGGGAGAGGTGGGGAGCAGGGGAGGGGAAGGGAGGGTGGAGTGAAGGGGGTAGGGGTGTGTGGGGGGAGGGGGGTTTAGGGGAGGGACGGTGGGGGAGGGAATGGAGGGGAGGAGAGGGAGAAAAAGAGGGGAGAGAGGGAGAGGAGAGAAGGGGGGGAGGAGAGGGGGGCAGAGGAGAGGGGGGGTAGGGGGGGAGAGAGGGGGGGAGAGAGGAGGGGGAAGAGAGGAGGGGGGAGAGAGGAGGGGGTGGGGAGAGGGGGAGAGAGAGAGGAGGGGAGAGAGAGAGAGAGAAAGGGAGAGAGACAGGGGTGAGAGAGAGAGAAAGAGAGAGGGATAGGGAGAGAGAGGTGGGGAGAGAGATCACAAGAGATCACAAGTTTTTACTTCAACCCAAGCAACCATTTGCAGGCAGTGCTTTTTCCCCTCAAACTAACCATATTTTCATTTTCAAACCACATTATGGGTACTCACAGCTGTGGGGACATTTGTTCAGTGTTATTCAGAGCTCTGATTGAGGCACACCACATGCAGAGACTGATTGAGGCATACCACTTGCAGAGACTGATTGAGGCACACCACTTCCTGGTTTTATAGTCCCTCCCCCTCCCTCCAGCAGGGGCAGCAGAGAGAATGGGGAATTTTGTAAAAACATTAATATCTCTGTCATTTTTCATCGACGGGAAAAATCCTCGGCACACATGCGGCGGAGGGGGGCTCTGAGCGAGGTGGCCAAAAATGACGGCCGTAGGTGGCGGCGTTCTCTCGGAAATCGCAGCACAGAAGGCCGAAAGCGGTCAAGAACAGAGATTTAGTAATATAGATTTTACTGTAATTTCAGATGTTGACAGTGGGTCCAGAATACTCGTTGATAAGATCTCCTACAGCGAACTACGGAGTACTTGTCAAAGAACTGCCGTCATTGTTCTGAACACTCTGTATATCTCGCACATAAAACAATAAATTATGTAAATCTTACCATAAATGACAGAAATAAAAAGTGTTATCCTTGTTTATGAATTTTGTTGTAGAATTATTTAAAATTGAGTGGATTGATGCAATATACTGCTAACCCACAAATGTTTAGGTATGAGATATTCACATTAAAAACTCACTCAGAGCTCGGGTGGCTGCGAGCAGCTGCCGGGCCCGGACAGCGGAACCGCAGCTAGACCCGGGGCTTGCAGGTGACCTGGGAACTGCAGCTAGTCCTGGAGGGTCCTGGCCCCTCTGCAAAAAAGGCTGTGGACCCCTGGACTAAACCAAACCATCGATCCTGTCCCACCACTTTTTTTTCAAAATTTAGCAACTCAAATGGTGGTGCGTCTTAATTGCCGGGAAATAGGGTAACTCATTTCCCTCAATAATATGTAGATTTCCCTCAAATATATGTTAAATTAAAAACTAAACTATGGTAGCAATGCACAGTTTTCATGTATAATGCTCGCACTTCTGCACCAATGTAGATATGTATACACTATGTTTCTTTACACTAATATAGAATGAAAAAATATCTTGGCGTGTGTTCATTTATATTTTATTCACAATATTAGGATTTCAGAGAGAGGTTGAATGAAAGAAAAAAAAGTTCAACAAAATTAGGAGATCACAAGAAAGAAACTAGAGAAACACACATATGTGCGTGTTATATATTTATATACATATATATCACACATATATACGCATCATATATACACATCATATAATGAATATATGTGTTTATATATATAAGAAACTAGAGAATTATGTATGTGTGTTATATAATTATATACATCAATATCACATTTATATATCTGTGTATCATATATATAATCTATGTGTTTATAAAATATAAATATAGGCAAATATATTGGCTTATGGCTTATGTTCCTTATATCTTATAGCAAAATATAAAGGCAAATATAATTGTCTTTATGGCTTATGTACATCATGAGAATGGCTCATGTACATCATGAGTTGCTTTAAATCAAAGTTGCTTCTGATCTATGAGGAACTTTGAAATATATTATCTCTATCTTGCCACTCACACAGAAACACACACATACCGTTTCCCCCACAACACTGATTAAACAAAAGATCATAGAATATGGTCCAGAGACCTTTCATTGAGCATTGTTGCTCATTTTATACGCAGTTTCCCTTTTTAATTTTTTTTTTAAAAAGGAGCACCTTATTTAGTATAAACAAAGATAATAATAGTCTAACAATGAAGGCTAAGAGAACAAAAATAAACTACAAAATCCAATGGACTGACGTGGATTAAACTGCGAGAGGCAGAACGGAGATCGGGGTCTTATTCCTAAAATGGCGGAAGTGACGTTCCGTTGCGTTCTGATGCGTACTACACGTCAATCCATTGGATTTCGCAGGAGTGGTCTATCTTGCTCCTCTAGTATCTTTGGGCCTCACTCCCATTCCACCAAGGCCTCCTGTCCAGTGGCGGTGGAGTGTGTGTGGACTCGTCAGTCACCTCAGGACCCATAAACCCCAGACTGAAGTGAATCATCCTCCAGTCACTGTTCTCGTAGAAGGATCTGGGCAATGAAAGAGGAATGAATGGTGACCAAATACCAGCCGCATGGCTGACTCAAAAAAAACCACCGTGTGTGATTGTGGTCTGGTTGCTGCTGTGAATAACTGCTGCTGATGAAGCGGGACAGATGTAACCAAGTATCCAAAGAAAGAATTGTTCATCTCTATTAAAGTTGAATCAGCACATTGAATGGTTGTGGTGAAACAGTCATTACCCCATACATTTGTCACAGTCGTTTCAAACAAGGAACAATCGGGGCATTCAGGCGATTCCGTCATGGAGTTGCTGATGCTGGCTGGCTTCAAGCAGCTAAACCTGCCGCTTAATAAACTGGGGGCCACAGAGCTTACACCTCCCTCCAGGTACAAAGCTTCAGATGGCAGGAGCGTGAAACGGGAACTTGACCAATGAAGATTCGATCCATTAATCTCTCAGCCAGGGGAGCTCTTTGCGAATAACTTGACCTACATTTTGCTAATTCAATTAGCATTTTAATAGGTAATAGGCCAAATTCACCACAGTTGATGCGCAAACAGTTTTTCAGCACCTATCCTGTCAGTACCTGTCAATATGTTGCGCTCTGATGAGTAAAGTGATCTTCCTCACTCTCATATGCAATCATGAAGAAAGCCCATCAAAGCATCTCCTTCACTAGACTAAGGAGATTCAAAATGTTAATGAATACTCTCTTGAACTTCTACAGGTGTACCATAGAGACTGGTTGCATCACCGCCTGGTTCGGCAACTCGAATGCCCAAGAATGCAGCAGATTGCAAAAAGCGATGAACACTGCCTAGTCCATCAGGTGTACCAACCTCCCCACCATCAAAGGGATCTACAGGAGTCGTTGTCTCAAAAAGGTAGCTAGTATCATCAGAGACACACACTACCCCGACCACACTCTCATTTCACTCCTAATGTTGAGAAGAAGGTTCAAGAGTCTGACATCTGTGACCACTAAGTTCAAGAATAGCTTCTTCCAACCACCCAACTTGAACATTACACAAAACCAACCTCAGCAACAATGAACTGTAATGGGAATAGGACTGGCTTTTCCATCAGCTTTGTGGATACAATTGCAACTTTTAAAATACATTTGGATAGATATATGGATAGGATGGTTTAGAGAGATATGGGCCAAATACAGGGAAATTAGATTAGCCCAATATGCCAATTGATCAGCATGGACAAGGAAGGCTGAAGGGCCTGTTTCCCCGCTGTAGAGCTCCATGGCTCTATGACAGTCTGCTGCAGGCAAGGGCTTGAACTTCATAACAGACTCCTCCAGACTCAGCAATTTACTGTAAGACAATGCCATCTTTGAGTTCAGTCAGTGACTGGAAGTATCCGGGTGTACGTACTGTTTCCTATGGATAGAGAGCACAGATCGGATGGCGTGGAAAGCCCTGACTGCACTGATCCATTGAACACTCCCAGGACAGCGACAAAGCAAGAAGGAAAGGAAAACTTTCTTTACATCGATGAAGTACTGAGAAAGGGTCATAACATCATAGTCATAGTCATAGAAATAGGCCCTTTGGCCCAACTTATCCACGCTGACCAAGTTGGCCATCTAGACTAGTCCCATTTGCCCTCTGACTGGAAACATTAACGCCATTTCTCTTCCCACAGATGCGGCCTGAACTGCTGAGTCTTACAGCATTTCCTGTTTAATTTTAGATTTGCAGCATGTGCAGTTTTATTGGTTTTACTCTTTTACACTGACATATTAAGAACTCACAAGGGTTGATAGAAATTGTGGAAATCTTTTTGTTTTGTGCAATCAAATATTCTGAGTAATTAGATTAGATTAGATTAGATTAGATTAGATCCTTTATTTGTCACTCAGACCTTTCGGTCTGAACGAAATGTCGTTGCCTGCAGCCATACATATAATAATAAACAACAAAACACACAATAAACACAAATTAACATCCACCACAGTGAGTTCACCAGGCACCTCCTCACTGTGATGGAGGCAAAAGTCTTAAAGTTACTGTCTCTTCCCTCCTCATTCTCCCTCTGCGCTGAGGCGATATATTGTTACCCCACCGGTAACTGATGGTAAGTCAGTCCCGCGGCTCACCGAGCTCCGCGAACGGGCCGGTTCAAGCTCCGCGGCCCGGGGTGGTCGAAGCTGCCGCCCTCCAGTCCAGCGGACGCAGCTGTTGCCGCGGGAGCTCCGGAAAACAGGCACCAGCCTGTGACCTGCGAGCTCCTGACGATGTCGTCCACTGGCCCGCGGCCGAGCCCCGGATTCAGGTCGCCGCCGCCAGAACGTCGCCTCAGCCACCGGAGCACCGTCTCCGCCCCGCGCCGGGCCGCCTTCACCGGAGCGCCGTCTCAGCACCGCGCCGGGCCGCCCTCACCGGAGCGCCGTCTCAGCCCCGCGCCGGGCCGCCCTCACCGGAGCACCACCTCAGCCCCGCGCCGGGCCGCCCTCACCGGAGCACCGTCTCATCCCCGAGTCGTGTCGCTGCCACTGAAGCGCCCGAACGCCACCACAGCTCGGACGGCCAGCCTCGCGTTGGTGAGTCCTGGCTGACTCTGCCTCCGGAGCCTCAAGGTCGGTCGCAGGTTGCAGGCCGCCAGCTCCGCCATTAGGCCTCAGTGCAGACGGAGGCAGAGAAGGGGGGATACGACAGAAGAGTCACATTCCCCCGATGGGAGAGACAGAAAACCATGTTTCAGCCCCCCCCCCCCACACATAACACAACCTAATAACCCAAAATGTAACTAAACAAGACAAAAAAACAACAACAAAAAAGTAAAAACAGACGGACTGCAGGCGAGCCGCAGCCGCCACTTCCGGTTAAAGTGAAGCACAAAGTCCTGGAGGGTCAAGCTGCATCTGTGGAGGGAATGGTCACACGACATTTCGGGTCAAAACCCTTCTTAACTGATGAAGATGAAGGATCCCGACCTGAAAGGTCATCTGTCCATTCCCTCCCCAGATGCTGCCTGACCCACTAGATTCCACCAGCACTTTGTGTTTTGCTCAAGATTCCAGCATCTGCAGTTCCTTGCGTCTCTAAAGGGCCTGTCCCATGATCATGCGACCTGCATGCGGCAAGTGTAACCTAAAGGGCCGGTCCCACCAGCATGCGCCTGCATGCGGCAAGCGCGACCAAATCAGAAGCGGGAGCCGTGCGGAGGTCGAGTGAGTGACACGGCGTCAAGGCGGCTGCGGGCCGGCAGGCCGTTGCTGCGCGGAATTTTTAAACAAGGTCAGTTTTTCGGAGCCCGCGCGATGTTGGGATCAGCTCCGCACAACTTCATACGGCTCCGGCGATCAAAGTGGGACCGGCCCCGCGAGGCCATACGGCTTAAGCGACCACGTTAGGTCATGCTTGCTGCATGCAGGCGCATGCTGGTGGGACCGGCCCTTTAGGTCGCGCTTGCCGCATGGAGTCGCATGCTCGTGGGACAGGCCCTTTAAGTATTCCGTAGATTAGCATACAGAGTAAAACTTCTGCTGTAGCTTTAAAAAAAATGTTGGAAGGATTAGCATGGCATAAAGGCAGATGGAAACTTTACGTTCCATTGCATCTAGCACTCCTAGGGTAGGTGTGTCGTAGTTTAGAGACAGGTTCAAGTGAACTTTGCAACTCTATTAAACATTTAGAAAGAGATTATATGGAGAGAAAGCTCTCTTTGTGCTGACCCATCAAACATGCCTACAATTATCACAGAACATCACAGATTAGAAACAGTAAAATGAATTCTCTGTCTTGCCCCATCAAACACTTAGAGAATCTGCAGAGCATGGTTTAAATCCAGATAAAATCTTCCTGCATGTTTCTAACAACAGCTGAAACAGCAATGATTAAAAACAGAGGAAAAACTCACTTTAAATATACTGAGCCCATTTTTGCACAGACTGTCCCAGGTGACAAATGGGGTCTGTTTTTATACTTCCATAAGTCAATTTTGTTTGACAGTCAGCAAATAAGGCATAGGAGTAGAATTAAGATAATTAGATATGGGAGTAGAAAAATCATTCAAAGACCATAGAACAGTACAGAAGAGCAACAAGTCCTGTGGCCCCCAATGCCCATGCTCTACATGATGCCAAGTTAAAGTCATCTCCTCTGCCTGCAAGTGATCCATATCCCACTATTCCCTGCATATCAATCTGCCTATCTAACAGCCTCCTAAATGTCACTATTGTATGTGCCTCTACCACCATCCCTGACAGCGCGTTCCAGGCACCGACTACCCTCACCTCCATATCTCCTTTAAACTTAGCCCCTCTCATCTTAACGCTTTGCCTTCCAGTCTTTGACATCTCCACCCTGGGGAAAAAGGTTCTAGCTGTCTATCCTCACACAATCCCCTGAGATGAAAGCATTTAATCCAGAGCATCAGATGAAGGGCCATTGACCTGAGATATTGACTGTGTTTCTCTCTCCACAGATGCTGTCTGACTAGCTAAGTACTTGTTTTGACCCCACAGCAACATATTGTCCCTTCACATGAACAAACTTGCAATGCTTTGAACTTGTCTGGGCCTGTTTTGTTCCGGACAGGCCACTGATATGTTGGGTATGAATTAGTCTGATCCATTCAGAGTGCATTTTTGAATGAGGTGATTCAGAAAACCACGTATGTGTATTCCCAGATAAGCTAAGTGCATACCGATGCTGAGTGTGGTGATTACAATCTCCTGCCTTCAGTCACACCATACGCACACTCCCAGTCACTGGAGGTGTATCTCAGCCAGACATGTGTGGGGGAGGAGGTGAGGAGAAGGTTCTTGTGCACCAAGATCTCCTCCTTGAATAGCCATGACATGAGTGCTTTGCCCACCCTTTCACTGTGTCTATGTGGTAGTGCCCAGTAACAGTGTCCTCCCATTGCCACAGCTATCCTCAGTGTTTGTCTTTGGACAAACAGTCTGGCATTGTCTTGTGGGTTCCCCCATTCCCTATTTTAGTTCCTGGGATGCACGTCACAGCCATCATGGGCTCTAGTAGGTCAGGAATCATTGGTCGGAGGATGGTTCTAATTTCCCTCCCCTGAGATTCGAGGCTTGTGTTAGTAGAAGTGACAGCAAATAGATCCTGATGACTGAGTCTATTCAGGCCTCATAAGAACACAAAAAATGCTAACAAGAACAGGCCATTCGGCCTCTTGAGGTGATGCCTTACCCCAGTGCCATGTACCTACACAATCCCTTATATCTCAATTCCCTTATTATCTGAAACAATAGCGATCTTTGGCTTGACGATACTCAGCGACGCTGTTGTCACAGCCCTTGAGGTAGAGAATCCCAAAGATTTACCACCCTCTAGGGTGAAGAATGTTCTTCTCATCTATGTCCTGAATGGTCTGGCCCTGGTTCCAGACAGCTCAGCCATGGAAAAACATCGACTCTACATGTGTCCCATAAATATTGTGTATGTTTCAACCTATCACTCTTTAAAACTCCAGAGAGTAGAGTTCTGTTCATCTGGGAGCTCAGGAACATTGAGTGGGTGGAGAAGGGAAAACTACTCCAACAAACCGCTCATGCACGCGGAGCTTCTTCAGTGTAACCAACATTGCCCTGGGACCAAGACCTTCCACTAGTGAGCGTAGGATAGTGCTAATTTATGGGGATCGCTGGTCGGCAGAGACTAGGTGGGCCAAAGGGCCTGTTTCTGTGCTGTTTTTCTAAACTAAACAAAATTAAATTGATTGATTGAAAGATACACCAAGGAAACTTGGCTCAAGTTTGGCAATTGGTTCACCGAGTCCATGCCGACCATTGATCACCCGTTCACACACTAGTTCTATGCTATCTCACTTTCCCATCCACTCCCTACACCCTAGGGGAGACTTACAGAGGCCGGTTAACCTACAAAGTGCATGTCTTTGGAATGAGGGAGGAAACTGGTGCATCGTTCGATTTGACAATTGAAGGATGGCACAGAAAATGTGTGGGAAGGAACGGCCATCAGATGTTGGTTAATACAGAAGATGGACACAAAGTGCTGGAGTAAATCAGCGAGCCTGGCAGCATCTCTGGAAAAATGGAATAGGTGACATTTCGGGTCGGGACCCTTCTTCAGACTGGTTCAGATAGAAGCCCGAAGACAGGGTCTTGACCAGAATAGTCATTGGTAATTATTTTTCTCCAGAGATGCTGTCTGACCTGCTGAGTTACTCCATTGTGTCCATCTGAAGGATAGCAGCAGGTGGTGTCTCCTTGACCCATGTCCTTAGTTGTTGACCTCTGAGCCTATTCAATTCGACATGGTGACTCCATGAATCAACCCTGAGGTAGCCAGATTCAACTTTGATGGTGGGAACAGCAAAGCCAACTAATGAGAACTTCTTTGTGCCGAATACAGATCTATATCCAATGGTCAAAACATTCAACATTCTGTGGTTCAAAAGAATGCAGCAAAAACAGCTGCAATATTGTACAGTAATCACAGTGGAGTTTCATTCTAAGCCAAACTAGTTTTGGGGCGATGGGATCCAAAGTTATCAGAGTCTGACTGTAATTGGAACCTGATGGGTCTTTGATGAACTAATTTAAAATACTATGTTGAACAATCAGCACTGATTTCAGATCCTTTCACTGAGACGAGGTGTAGTGAGTAAATGTGCCCAGCAAGACATTATCAGCACAACCCTTTCAGATGCAAACAACACCAGACTACAAGAACAAATTAGTTCTGCGTCAATGTTTCCCCTTGTAGTCAGACCCTCATTCTTCCACCCAATTATCCCACTCTCGCAGTGGCACAGCAGATATGCAAGAAATGGAGGGATATGGATCCTGTGTGGCTGGTAGAGCTGCTTCCTCACGGCGCCAGAAACTAGGGTTCCATCCTGACCTCGGGTGCTGTCTGTGTGGAGTTTGCACGTTCTCCGCATTGGTTTCCTCCAGGTGCTCCAGTATATTCCTATATCCCAATGATTTGCGGGTTGCTAGGTTAAATGGCCCTCTGTAAATTGGCCCAACTGTGTTGGGAGTCGATGAGAACGGGGGATAACATAGAAGTAGTGTGAACATTGGTCAGTGTGGACTCAGTGGGCTGAAGAGCCTTTTCCCCAATCAATTCAATACTTTGTGCTAAAAGCTCCTGTTGAAATAAAAACGGAAAATGCTGAAAACACTCTTCATGTCAGTCAGCATCTGTGGAATGAGAAGTAGAGTTAACATTGCAATTCCAAACAAGGTTCTTCGGGGAGCCGTTGGTGCGAGGAGGAGTTACCTGGTGCTGTGAGTATAAAAACAGCGCGGGGCTTGCTTCTACAGAGGCCCGGGGAGCTGTTGGTGCGAGGAGGAGTTACCTGGAGCTGTGAGTATAAAAACAGCGCGGGGCTTGCTTCTACAGAGGCCCGGGCAGCCGTTGGTGCGAGGAGGAGTTACCTGGAGCTGTGAGTTACCCAAATCTGCAACGTTCCATCTCACTTCCAGAGAAGGAGTCTGGTGGAAGCATCTGATTGGTGGAAGAGGACCAGAGGAAGCAGCTGATTATCTTATATCCCGGGTAAGGCTTTATTGTATTCGGATAAGGGGGAAAATGAGAGCCAGGGCAGTTTACTGTTCTGGATGTCAGATGTGGGAGGTCATGGAGTCTGAGTGCCCTCCAGACGTCCACATCTGCGCCAGGTACGTCGAGTAGGGCTCATAAGGGACCGTGTTAGGAACCTGGAGCAGCAACTCGATGACCTCTGTCTGCTCAGGGGAGAGCGAGGAGGTCATAGAAAGGAGTTACATGGAGGTGGTCACTCCAAGACCACGGGAGACAGAAAACTGGGTCACAGTTAGGAAGGGCAATGGGCAGAGGCAGGGACTGGTGAATACCCCGGTGGCTGTACACCTTGAAAATAAGTACTCATGTTTGAGTAAGGGTGGGGGAGACAGCCTACCTGGGGGCAGCGACAGCGGCCAGGCCTCTGGCACAAAGACCGGTCCTGTTGCTCAGAAGGGTAAGGAAAAGAAGAGGAGGGCAATTGTAATATGGGACTCTATAGTCAGGGGGTCGGATAGGCGATTCTGTGGACGCAGACAGGAGACCCGGATGGTAGTTTGCCTCCCTGGTGCCAGGGTCAGGGATGTGTCTGAACGTGTCCAATAAATCCTGAAATGGGAGGGAGAGGAGCCTGAGGTTGTGGTACATATAGGTACCAACGACATAGGTAAAAAAAGAGAAGAGGTCCTGAAAGAAGAATTTAGGGAGTTAGGTAGAGAGTTAAGGAGAAGGACTGCAAAGGTAACAATCTCAGGATTACTGCCTGTGCCACGCGACAGTGAGAGTAGGAATGGAGTGAGGTGGAGGATAAATGAGTGGATGAGGGACTGGTGCAGTGGGTATGGATTCAAGTTTCTGGATCATTGGGACCTCTTTTGGGGAAGGTGCGACCTGTACAGAAAGGACGGGTTGCACTTGAACTCGAGGGGGACCAATATCCTGGCGGGGAGATTTGCAAAGGCTACTGGGGAGACTTTAAACTAGTATGGTTGGGGGGAGGGACTCAAATTGGAAAAGCTAGCAGTCAGTGTGTGAGGCAGGAGGCAGAGAATGGTAGCACTTTGACCCAAAATGTAGGGGAGAGAGAAGAAAATGACAATAAACAGAGAATAAGAGAGGGTGGGTTTCTTAAATGTGTATATTTTAATGCTAGGAGCATTGTAAGAAAGGTGGATGAACTTAAAGCCTGGATTGACACCTGGAAGTATGATGTTGTGGCGATCAGTGAAACATGGTTGCAGGAGGGCTGTGATTGGAAACTAAATATTCCAGGATTTCGTTGCTTCAGGTGTGATAGAATTGGAGGGGCAAGAGGTGGAGGTGTTGCATTGCTTATCAGGGGAGATATTACAGCAGTGCTTTGGCAGGATAGATTAGAGGGCTCGTCTAGGGAGGCTTTTTGGGTGGAACTGAGAAATGGGAAAGGGGTAGCAACACTTATAGGGGTGTATTAAAGACCGCCAAATGGGGAGCGAGAATTGGAAGAGCAAATATGTAAGGAGATTGCAGATATTAGTAGTAAGCACAAGGTAGTGATTGTGGGAGATTCAATTTTCCACACATAGACTGGGAAACACATTCTGTAAATGGGCTGGATGGGTTGGAGTTTGTAAAATGTGTGCAGGATAGGTTTTTGCAGGAATACATAGAAGTACCTACTAGAGAAGGGGCGGTGCTGGACCTCCTGTTAGGAAATGAGACGGGTCAGGTGGCAGAGGTATGCGTTGGGAACAGTTCGGGACCAGTGATCACAATACCATTAGTTTCAATATAATTATGGAGAGGGTCAGAACTGGACCTAGGGTTGAGATTTTTGATTGGAGAAAGGCTAACTTTGAGGAGATGCGAAAGGATTTAAAAGGAGTAAATTGGGACAGTTTGTTTAATGGGAAAGATGTGGAAGAGAAATGGAGGACATTTAAAGGTGAAATTTTAAGAGTACAGAATCTTTATGTCCCTGTTCGGTTGAAAGGAAATAGTAAAAATTGGAAAGAGCCATGGTTTTCAAGGGAAATTGGTCACTTGGTTCAGAAAAAGAGAGATCTACAATAATTATAGGCAGCATGGAGTAAATGAGGTGCTTGAGGAGTATAAAGAATGTAAAAAGAATCTTAAGAAAGAAATTAGAAAAGCTAAAAGAAGATATGAGGTTGCTTTGGCAAGTAAGGTGAAAGTAAATCCAAAGGGTTTCTACAGCTATATTAATAGCAAAAGGATAACGAGGGATAAAATTGGTCCATTAGAGAGTCAGAGTGGACAGCTATCTGCAGAGCCAAAAGAGATGGGGAAGATATTGAACAATTTCTTTTCTTCGGTATTCACCAAGGAGAAGGATATTGAATTATGTGAGGTAAGGGAAACAAGTAGAGTAGCTATGGAAACTATGAGATTCAAAGAAGAGGAAGTACTGACACTTTTGAGAAATAAAAAGTGGATAAGTCTCCAGGTTGGACAGGATATTCCCTAGGACATTGAGGGAAGTTAGTGTAGAAATAGCAGGGGCTATGACAGAAATATTTCAAATGTCATTAGAAACGGGAATAGTGCCGGAGGATTGGCGTACTGCGCATGTTGTTCCATTGTTTAAAAAGGGGTCTAAGAGTAAACCTAGCAATTATAGACCTGTTAGTTTGACGTCAGTGGTGGGCAAATTAATGGAAAGGATACTTAGAGATAATATATATAAGCATCTGGATAAACAGGGTCTGATTAGGAACAGTCAACATGGATTTGTGCCTGGAAGGTCATGTTTGACTAATCTTCTTGAATTTTTTGAAGAGGTTACTCGGGAAATTGATGAGGGTAAAGCAGTGGATGTTGTATATATGGACTTCAGTAAGGCCCTTTGACAAGGTTCCTCATGGAAGGTTGGTTAAGAAGGTTCAATGGTTGGGTATTAATGGTGTAGTAGCAAGATGGATTCAACAGTGGCTGAATGGGAGATGCCAGAGAGTAATGGTGGATGGTTGTTTGTCAGGTTGGAGGCCAGTGACTAGTGGGGTGCCACAGGGATCTGTGTTGGGTCCACTGTTGTTTGTCATGTACATCAATGATCTGGATGATGGTGTGGTAAATTGGATTAGTAAGTATGCAGATGATACTAAGATAGGTGGGGTTGTGGATAATGAAGTAGATTTTCAAAGTCTACAGAGAGATTTATGCCAGTTGGAAGAGTGGGCTGAAAGATGGCAGATGGAGTTTAATGCTGATAAGTGTGAGGTGCTACATCTTGGCAGGACAAATCAAAATAGGACGTACATGGTAATTGGTAGGGAATTGAAGAATGCAGGTGAACAGAGGGATCTGTGAATAACTGTGCACAGTTCCCTGAAAGTGGAATCTCATGTAGATAGGGTGGTAAAGAAAGCTTTTGGTGTGCTGGCCTTTATAAATCAGAGCATTGACTATAAAAGTTGGGATGTAATGTTAAAATTGTACAAGGCATTGGTGAGGCCAATTCTGGAGTATGGTGTACAATTTTGGTCGCCTAATTAGAGGAAGGATGTCAACAAAATAGAGAGAGTACAGAGGAGATTTACTAGAATGTTGCCTGGGTTTCAGCAACTAAGTTACAGAGAAAGGTTGAACAAGTTAGGGCTTTATTCTTTGGAGCGCAGAAGGTTAAGGGGGGACTTGATAGAGGTATTTAAAATTATGAGAGGGATAGACAGAGTTGACGTGGATAAGCTTTTCCCACTGAGCGTAGGGAAGATTCAAACAAGGGGACATGACGAGAATTAAGGGACTGAAGTTTAGGGGTAACATGAGGGGAACTTCTTTACTCAGAGAGTGGTGGCTGTGTGGAATGAGCTTCCAGTGAAGGTGGTGGAGGCAGGTTCGTTTTTATCATTTAAAAATAAATTGGATAGTTATATGGACGGGAAAGGAATGGAGGGTTATGGTCTGAGTGCAGGTATATGGGACTAGGGGAGAATACGTGTTCGGCACGGACTAGAAGGGTCGAGATGGCCTGTTTCCGTGCTGTAATTGTTATATGGTTATTATATGGCTTGAGACATTATCTGATTCTGGCCCGACACGTCTGTCTGACCTGCAAGGTGCACAGCATTTGCTTATTTTATTTCAAATTTCCAACACCTACAGATTTTTATTTATTTTCCCTTCTGTTGGAACAGTCGGTTTGTAATATTTTCATTACTGAGGTTTCATAACTCCAGAGGTTTCAGCTTCACAAGATGGCGCCCAAGCCTGGTGACTCTCCACGTGCTGGCCCCAGTATCCGATCTGCAACCAATTTCACTCTTTCAAACCTCTTTCAAACCTATACTACAACAGTATCATTTCATCTGTGCATTGTGGACGACTCGATTGTAATCATGAATGATCTTTCCGCCGACTGGGTAGAACGCAACAGAAAGCTTGTCACTGTATCTCGGTACATGCCGCAACAAACTAAACCAAAAGAAGATGGACACAAAAAGCTGGAGTAACTCAGCGGGACAGGCGGCATCTCTGGAGAGAAGGATTGAGTGACGTTTCGGGTCGAGACCCTTCTTCAGACTGAAACTAGAAGGTGTATAGAGAGACAGATTAACCGGTGCTGAGCCTGACAATGATAGGAGATCGGTAACGCGCGCATGGCGTGTGGTGAAACGTGGTGCCATTAGGCAGTGATGCGCAATAGCGCGCGGCACCCCAGGATTTTGGAATTCTCAAGATCCTCGTGCGCCACCTGCGTGATGCGCAAATGATGCCCAAGTGGGACAGGCCCTTTAGGGATTGTAACAGTGATGTTACCCACTGAAGATATCATTACGTAGAAAAAATAGTTGATCATATTAAATGCGTGCTGGCAGTCTGATATGATTAGAAGCAATGCAAACAGTTACATTGCATTAGAGAGATCTGTGAATGAGGAAAGATGTTTTCTAAATGCAATCATTCTGTTCACTTTTAGCAAGTGTAGATTACAACATAGTGAGGATCTGAGGAGAGTGAAGATGGCTCCGGGACCTTGGTCTGGACACATTTGGAGTATTGCAAGCAGTTCTGGTCACCCCATTGCTAACAGGATGTGGAGGCATTGGAGAGGGTGTGAAGAGGTATGCAGACATTCCGTTGTGTTTAAGAAGGAACTGCAGATGCTGGAAAATCGAAGGTACACAAAAATGCTGGAGAAACTCAGCAGGTGCAGCAGCATCTATGGAGCGAAGGAAATAGGCAATGTTTCGGGCCGAAACATTGCCTATTTCCTTCGCTCCATAGATGCTGCTGCACCTGCTGAGTTTCTCCAGCATTTTTGTGTACCTTTGCAGACATACTTCCTGGTTTGGCAGATATTACCTATAAGGAGAGGTTGGACAAACTTGGATTATTTTCTCTGGAGGGTCAGAGACTGAGAGGAAACCTGATAGAAGTATAAAAAAAATTAAAAATCGATCACCTGTTCACACGAGTTCAATGTTATCCCACTTTCGCATCCACTCCCTGCACACGAGGGGCAATTTACAGAGGTCAATTAACCTACAAACTCGCACGTTTTTGGAATGTAGGAGGAAACCGGAGCACCCAGAAAAAACCTACTCGGTCACAGGGAGAACATGCAGACTCCACACAGACAGTACCCGAGGTCAGGATGGAAGTCTGGCCTCTGGCGCTGTGAGGCAGTGGCTCTATCAGCTGCTCCACTGTGTTGCTCATTGGATGTGTCATTATTGTGTGTATACTGCTTACTCTGTGAGCTTGATGAGAACATGAATTTCGTAATATATGACAATAAACTAATCTGCGTCTGATGTGCAGAAAGATGAGGGGGAGTGGGATTGGGCTGTGTGGGACATGAGGCGCGATTAGGCTGCTGTGCAGTGTTTAGTTCTCGACAGGTCGCTGGTGTTTGTTTCCTGGCCAATTTCTGCTGCTGTGCACAATTAGCAGAAACATTTCTCCGTCTGCCCACGAGCCCTGATCTCTCGGCTAATCTCTCACGCCTCAGCTTCCCCGTGCCTTTGGTCGGAGCAGGACCTGCGCACCAACCTCGACTCTGTTGCCACAGAACAGCGAGGAGGGTTGGCCTCAGCAGCGTATGGAAGGACGGAGCAGAATTCCCATGCATTCCATCCATTCCTTGTTGGATGGGCTGCTCAAAGGTGAGCAGAGGCCAGGGCTGCTCAATCTAATCACTCCCCTGCCCTGCCAAGGCATGCTCTGTAAATATTATTTTGGGTGACTATTTCAGTTACCATGGGAGTGAGATAAGATCTCTTGACACTACATTTGCAGGAATCAAGAAGAAAGCTGGAAAAATGTTCTGCTGCTTTGGGAATAGCAGTGACCCTACGCTGGTCGAATGATTCAGATTTGTTTCCAAGCCTATCCCTGATACCACATCATAGAGTCATGGTGTCATATTGCATGGAAACAGGCTCTTTGGCTCAGCTTGTCCATGCCAACCAAACTATGGACTTTATTGATACTTTATTGTCACATGTACCGGGCACAGTGAATTTCTTTGTTTTGCATACATTATACAAGTGTGCAATAGTCGGCACGTATAGTGAGCAGACAAAGTTACATAAATATTCATTATAGTCCTGATAGTCCTCTCTGTTCTCTCGGTCCTCCACCCCCACGCCGGGGCCTTCTTTGTTCTCAGCGGTGAGTCCTCGACCGACCTCCAGCACTCTCGGCCGTCAGTCACCAGGACTTCTGCGACCCTTCCTTGGCCGCCGGGTTCTCTCTTGGGCGGCTCTGCATCCCCTCTACGCAAACTCCACCTGCTCCCTTGTGGCCCGTATCCCTCTACACTTCAATGCATGCACTCTACTGGAGTACACATACTGCTTCCTGGAAATAGAAAGCATGTTGAATGAACTGCTCAGCTGAATTCCTGCTCTTCCAATACATTCTTCTGGATAAGGAAACGTTAAAGCGACTATTGCGAACATAGCATGTTCCAGGCACCCACCATAATTTGTGTGAAAAGCCTCTCTTCTACCACATGAGATCTATGCGGCACGAGCAGGCTGCTGCGCAGTGTTCAGTTCTCGGCAGCCCAAATTTGAACCTTGATGACTAAAATGCATCCATGCTCTGCATGTTTTGAGAGGAATCAATGATTGCTGGACTGATTGTTGCTTAATATGAACAATCATGGCCATCCGAATTATCGTGGAATATTAAATCGTCCTGAAGACAATTCCTCAGGATCTACACTTTGTTGAAGATCTTCAACTACAACCCAGCGAGGAACGTACTGACCCTAGGGCAGTAAAACACCAACACTGATGCTGATGCCCCACATCTCTTTTAAACTTTGCCCCATCTCACATTCAACCCATGCCCTCTGGTCTTTAACAATTCCAAGCCAAAGAAAGATTTTGACTGTCCACCCGATCTATACCTCTCATAATTTTATATACTTCTATCAGGTTTCCCCACAACCTCCACTGCTCCAAGTTTGTCCAACCTCTCCTAGCTAATAATACTGAATTCCCTGCAAACATCCATGAGCATCTCCTGACCCTCTGCCTACTGTTCTATGAACTCCCTATGCCACTGAAATCAGTGTATATCCCCAAAGCTTGATGCCAGTGAACGAGCCATCTTACGTTGACCCTGACCGTGTCCTGACCCTTTGCTGCGAGGAGTTTTTCAATACAGGAGCTGGCTGGGTTGGAATGTGTGGCATAGAGCCATTGAGAAGATGGCAATGGGTCAAGTGAACTTCACTTGGGTGAATGCAAGTACCATGGGAGTGTCCTCACAACACAACAGTTAGAAAACAACACGGCAACACTCCAGTTTGAAACAATGGCAGCTTTGTGACTGAAAGGCATCCATGCTATGCATGTTTTGAGAGGAATCGATGCCTGCTGCACTGATTGTTGCTTAATATGAGCGACCATTCCCATCCAAATTGTTGTGGAATATTAAATTGTTTGGAAGACAATGCAACATGACAATTCCTCAGGCTCCACGCTTTGTTGAAGACCCTTCAACTGCAACCCAGTGAGAAACAACTGCAACGCAGTAAAATGCCAAAACTGATGCTGAGACAGATGAGAGAGAGCCCGTCCACAAGGAAAATGGTGGCTTTACCACCCAACACAGTCAGGACATGTTTGATGAAGACAATGTTCCCACAGTGGGAAGCAGGCTTCCCATCAAAGGTGTAAAGCTGTGGCTCATCAGACATTCTGGGAGTTCAGAAACGGGCGGGGAAGGGAGAATAATCCTAACAGTCCACTCACGATGTGCGGAGCTTCTTCAGTGTAACCAACCCTGCCCTGGGACCAAGGTCTTCCACATTGATCCCACAACATCCAGTTGCGAAGCTCATGGTGACTACAGCCTCCGGAGTAACTGGTGAAATGACAAATTAGCAGGAAAGCAAGGATCCTGGTACTCATCACCCATAGAACATAGTACTGCACAGAAACAGGCCCTTTGGCCCGCAATATCTGTGCCGATCATAATGCCAAGATAAGCGAATCTCATCTGCCTGCACATCACCAGGTGTGAGCTCTGCTTTGGTCTGCTTTGTCAATCAAATCCCTGTGGGCCCCCCATCCATTTCAATGTCCCCTGACCTGCAGTGTTACTGAAGTGATCATGTTAGACGGGTGTCCATGCAGTGATGATCTACAATGGTCTCTCAGCTTTCGGTGTCAAGATGATGCGATCCATATTGTGCTGTTTCCAAGTAACTACTGACTTTCCATCCCCCTTGACTCTCAGTTTGAAGAAGGGTCTCGACCCGAAATGTCACCTATTTATTTTCTCCAGAGATGCTGTCTGACCCGCTGAGTCACTTCAGCATTTTGTGTTTATCCAAGTAACCATGTTAGGTCTGAGTCCCAATCTTCACCACACACTCACCACACTGTTTGTTCCACATGCTATTTACATTGCATATAACAGGGCACATTTGCAGTCAAACTGGTCCCCAGTGTGTGCCACACTCCTCACCTTACCCAGGTTATATGGTGCTTTCTCACCGAGCTCAGCCAAGGACCAGAATGGTTTTGGACAGCTTATCCAGTTTGTGTTGGTTGGTCCTGCAGATGTTGGTTCACACCGAAGATAGACACAAAATGCTGGAGTAACTCAGCGGGATATGCAACATCTCCAGTTAGTAGGAATGCCATTCATTCTAACCAGAGATGCTGCCTGTCCTGCTGAGTTATTCCAGCATTTTGTGTCTATCTTCTTCAGTCTCTGCCACTGATGAGTCAGACCAGGGGATATCCAACCTGATTCTCTCAAAATATGTAAGTTCATGGGCCGGGACATTGCATTCCCAAGAGGAATCTAGGGAATAACTTTATTTAATTACACTTTCCTGGCCTCCTTTAGAATGCATTGTGTGTGCCAGATTATTGCAACCATTTGTTTATCTGACTTTCCAGCCTCTTTTTATAAAACATCTATAAATACTTTCCCCCGAGTTTGGAAGAGTTTTACTGTCCAGTGCAACATTTTAAATGCTCATGCAGTGAGCAATGAACAGAATCTGTGCTTTATCGGCTTAGGGATACCCTGTGTGAATGCTTACACTCTGCTTCCTCAGCCCCCTGCATCCACTCCCCACATCCCCGTGGCCAGGGCTGGAGGCAGCTCTGTAGCCCAGCCCAAGTCCTTGCAGCTCCGAAAGTTGCAAAACAGGACGCAAACAAGTGTGCCAAAGGATGCAGTCTAAATCAGTGACACATCGTGACTGTGTGGAGCCCAAGAGAAGAGGTCCCGGCATATCACAGCTCCAACCAAGGCATCAGAGGAAGAATCAGTCTCTGGATACAATCCCGTCCCACACACACGCACGCACACACACACACGCACACACATACACACACACACGCACGCACACACACACACACACACGCACACACACACACACACACACACACACACACACACACACACACACACACACACACACACAGATGGGCACACGCACATACCATCCTTACTTACACACTCATGCAGGCACACACCCGTGCATGTGCACACACATGTTCAAGGACATACATATCCACACCCACACATATGCCCACATATATACACATACAAACATACATATTCACATGCACCCAAAACACAAACGTACACATGCCAGCTCACATATATTGGATAGCACGCAACAAAAGCTTTACACTCAACCTCGGTACACGTGACCATATACAAAGGCCTGTTGCCATGCTGTATCTCAAAACTAAACCATTAACTAGAAGGTAACCAGACCCATCGGTCTCCCATGGCAACTCCGAGATGTATCTCCCCTCTTGCACAAATACACAACCTTGCTTGGAGTGGGAAGTCCTAATTCATCTATAGTATCACATTGCTTGGTACTGGATTTGAATTAAAACTCAAGCTTATAACTGACTGTGAAAAACATAGAAACAGATTGAAGGACAGGGAGGGTGATTACTGGTCCACAGTGCCTGTAGCAATTCATCAGAGACCTATGCAAACACTCATTGCCCTTTCCCATGCCTCCGTAAATATTCTGAAAAACATTACAAGTTTCAAAGTTCAGGGAAATAAGTTACTGAAAGGAAAACAATAAGTGGTTCTTGAAGGAATTGGTTCCCCACGGCAACAGGGTGTCAAAGTCCCTGAACTAAAATTAACTCCCAGTATCTCTGAGCTGAAGATAGCTGATCTCTGCCGCTGAGACAGTGTGGTGACAGGAAACTGGGGCTAAACCATGCCCAGCTCTCTTCCCAACTTTCCTCAGTCTGCTGGGCTCTGATATGAACCTCACCAGGTTCGGGCCCAATCACCCCAACTCCGCCCCACCCTTGGGTGCCCCTGCATTTCATCCCACATCCCAGACACGTGCGGGTTGGTAGGTTAACTGGCTGCTGTAAATTGCCCGGAGTGTGTAGGTGAGCGTGAGATCTGGATGGAGTTGCTGGGGATGTGGTTTGGTGTTGATGGTCAGCACGGACTGTTGTGGGCTGAAGGGCCTGTTTCCGTGCTGCATGATGCTGTGCCTCAACGACTTGTCTCTGTTCCCGTGGCCTCTTACACTCCCACCATCCCATTCCCTCCTTCATTAAGCTTTCACGACTCTCCATGGATGTACAAACTTTCCAGAGATGATTTTTTATCATCTTCGAGCGATTGAGTTTATTGCCCTTTGCTCATCTTTCCACTGGTCCCATGGTTCCCTGCTGAGGGTCCCAAGTGTATGTTGACGGAAATTACAGCGTTCTTGTTAAACCATCTACCCCGATCTCCACCATGTCTCTCCTCTCCTTCCACAATCCCGTTCTGTAGCAGCCACTATTTACCACATTTACTGTTCCTTTCCCACTATTCCCATCACCCTCTCTGGCCACTAAATCCCCCCACTGGTCCCTCCATCCCTCCTCATCGCTTGCTTTCATGGGCTATTTTAATATTGTCGGCTGATTTGCCACAAAAACTGCTCGGTTCCCTCATGAATTAGACCCTACTACTGACAGCTAGTCCACCTGAAAGTGACCCAATTGTCCTGACTCTCTGCTTCCTGTGTTTTCCTCTCCGCTCCATGACAAGATGTCATCATCCCCTGTCCTTGTTTTGAGACTTACCTTGTTGTTGTTAATTGAACAACACATTTCTCGCTGGTGGTTGGCGTTGGATTTGTGGGGGGGGGGGGGGGGGGGGGGAATGGGGTTGCAGCTGAGTGTGAGGAGGAGAATGCAGGGTTCATTTCACGGCAGAGGTGGGTATTTACATCAGAGTGGCTGATTCTGCAGCTATTTCTCTGTTACCAGCCCACAAGTGAGCAGATTATTGGGTATAGTATCAGCGTGAGTGTGGAGGAAGGAAAAGCAAGTGTGGCCGAGGAGGCAGAAGATAAAAGCGCACATGAACAGCAAGGACAGTGTGCCACATAGATGTGTCTTCCACTGACTCCCACTGCCCACTGCTCAAGGTCAGGCAACAGATAGGAGCAGCAGAGACAAACTCTCCAATAATAAGCTCAGTTAATTTCTGCTGAGAAACTACCCTCCAGGGCTGCTGGATGTATAACATGACCTCACTCTCTGTTTTCAATTTTTGCCAATTGCTCCTTCATATTGTTCTTTCCCGACCTGCAGATGTCCAAGTTTATGTCGGGATTGAATGCCCCAACTGATCGCCCCCTCAGACCACCTCATGCTCATGAACTCCACCTAACCCCACAGATCCCACGACACTGGAGTTAGCCCAACCTCCCTGTGCTTCCGTATGTGTCCTCCCTGCAGGCTCCAGTTACCTCCCACATCCCAAATACGTGTGGGTCTGTAGATTAACTGGCCTCTGTAAATTGCCCCTGGTGTGTAGGGAGTGGATGAGAAAGTGGGATAACATAGAACTAGTGTGAACTGGTGATCGATGGTCAGCATGGACTCAGTGGGCCGAAAGGCCTGTCTTCATGCTGTATCAATAAACTAAAAAATTGCAGCAGCACCAATAGCAGGCAACGATCACCTCCGTTTATGGAACTGTCATCCTGATATCAGTTTAGTTTTGTTTAGTTTACTGTCACGTGTACTGAGTGAAAAGCTTTTGGCGCATGCTGACTAGTCAGCAGAATGACATGATTACAATTGATTACATGATTACAATTGAGCCATCCACAGTGTACGGATACATGATAAAGGGAATAACGTGAATAAAGTTTAGTGCAAGATAAAGTCCAGTAAAGTCTAATCAGAGATAGTCGAAGTCTCCAATGAGGTCCATAGTAGCTCAGGACTGTTCTCTAATTGTTGGTAGGATGGTTCAGTTGCCTGATAACAGCTGGGAAGAAACTGTCCGTGAATCTGGAAGTGTGCATTTTCACACTTCTATACCTTTTGCCTGATAGGAGAGGAGAGAAGAGGGAGTGGCTAGGGTGCGACTCGTCCTTGACTATGCTGCTGGCCTTGCTGCATCAACCAGCATCAGCCCGGTTCAGCAAAGCAAACCTGCAGTTATACCCGATGTATCAATGTGCTAAAACAGTTTCCTGGTGAAATTGACCAACCATATTGAAGCCACAGCCAAAATGCACGTCAACGCCTCTACTTCCACAGAAGACTAAAGAAGTTCATCAAGAAACCTCTACAGATGCAACTTAGATAGCACACTGGTAACAGCTCGATTTAGGAACAGCTCTGCACAAGACCGCAAGAAATTGCAGAGGGCAGTGGATGAAACCCAGTCCCTCTCGTAGATCAGACTCCCCACCATTGACTCCATCTACACTTCATGCTGCCTCACGAAAGTATTCAACATAATCAAGGACAATTTTTACCAAGGACCATTCCTTCTTCTCCTCTCTCCTATTGAGTAGAAGATACAAAAGCTTGTAAGCACACACCACCAGATTCAGGAACAGCTTCTTCCCTATTGTTCTCAGACCATTGAACAATCCTATATATTAGGGAATATCCAATCTTCCAAACTTCATTAAAAATCAATGCTGGATTTTTTTCTCTATCACTGTAACTACAATGCTATAAAACTATATTCTGCACTCTGGTATTTTTCACTTTGCACAAGCTGTTCTACTTGTGTATGGGGTGGGGGGGGGGAGGGAGCGGTGAGGATCTTGTTCGATCCTGAACTCAGATGCGATCCATGTGGAGTTTGTTCATTCTCCTCGTGACTGCATGGGTTTCCTCTGGGTGCTCCAGTTTCCTCCAATATCCCAAAGATGTGCGGGTTTGTTGCTTAATTGGTAGACTACTGTAAAATGTCCCTGGTGAATACTGTAGGTGGGTCGTAGAATCTGGGGAGAATTAGTAACAATATAAAGAGAATAAAGTTGGATTAGATGATTGTAGGATTCGCGAAAATGGGTGGTTGATGGTCAGTATGACCTCATCATCATCATCATCATCATCGTTGAAAACATCATTGGGCGCGGTGCCTTACAATGCCGTGTACAACAGTGATCGCAACTTCTACTTAAGTGTGGATGGCCGTTGGCTCGCTAGGAGCTCATCCGCTCTTTGACATGTCTTATTTTTGGTCCTGCTGGGGGTCCACAGTCCCCTCCTCACCTGGCAAACCAGGTGGGGGAGACAGTTTAGTCGCCGACTATCCAACCATGGAGCAGGTAGCACGGGATTACATGGTACCCGTGGCGTAGGGAACTCCCCCCGACCTGAATATAGTATGAACTCAGTGGGCCAAAAGGTATGTTTCCATGCTGAACCTCGCTCCATCTCTATCTCACTACATGTTGTGATTGCACCTGCCTCAACCACTTCCTCTGGCTGCTCGTTCCATATACCCACCACACTCTGTGTGTAAAAGTTGCCCCTCATGTCCCTTTTAAATCTTTCCCCTCCCACTTTAACCCTACACCCTCGCGTTCTTGATTCCCCAGCTCTGGGGAGTTCCCGCAATAAAATGACAGCAGTGAACATCAGATGAATCATAACACATTGGTGAAAGTTTCTTCATAAAAGTTTATTGTAATAAATAACAGTTTATTATCAGAGTGAGGTACTCATTTCTTTATTAAATAAAACTGGTTAGAAGCTGATTAGGATTGTCCTTTAACTGCAGACAATGTGGGTTACTAACCCTGGTTGCAAGAGGGCAGATCGTAATTGGAAAATTAATGTCCTCGACATCTACACTGTGGTTGGAAATAATTCTCTCTAATTCTGTTAAGATCAATGTGCCTTGTGCCAAAATGGAGTTGACGGCGCACTGTGACGGGCATGCATCTCATGCATGTGTCGTCTGTGGGACAAAATGCATAACCCTGTGGAGACATGCAGTTTCTACGCATGACTAGTGTGGCGGTGTGCTACGCCGGGCTCATACGTCTTCCGCTAGTCCCAGCTTGATATAAGGTCCTCCGCGGGAGGCAAGCTCAGTTGGATGGACACGGAGGCTTGCATGGCAATACCTGGCCTACTAATTGTGAGCAATCATTAGTGATATAAGAATATGCTTAAAAAAGAACAGATGGAGACGTTGAAGGGGTCTTCTGCATGGGTTTCCGGGTCCTGCCCAATGCCATGAGAAGGCGATAGGATAGGCTAAGCATGCAATGGCATCTTTGTGTTACAACTGCCAATGATAAACAGCAGATAATTTCCATTCATCCAGAGACCTAGTCATAACATCCATCAGAGGTGATGGACGGGAGGCTGGGGTGTGCCTGGGTCTGCCAATCTGAAGCATTTGGAGCATTTCATGCAGTTCTGGTCATCCCTTTATAGGAAGGGTGTGGAGGTTTCAGAGAGGATTGAGAAGAGGTTTACCAGATTCCTGCCTGGATTGAAGGGCATTAGTTACATGTAGAGGTTGGACTGAATGGATTGTTTCCTCTGGAATGCCGGAGGTTGAGGGTAGAACTGACAGAAGTATATGATAACGAGAGGCATAGATAGCATAGACAGACAGAATGGAAATGGCAAAGACTAGAGGGCACAGCTTTTAGATAAGAGGGGCAAGGTTTAAAGGAGATGTGCGGGGCAAGTTTTTTACTTGAGGGTGGTGGGGCCTGGAACGCACTGCCAGGAATGGTGGTGGAGGAAGACACGTTAGTTGTATTTGAAGCTTTGAGATAGGCACATGGATATGCAAGGGATCGGTGATATGGGCCCCGTGTTGAAGTAGCAGCCAGTGATTGTTGCTGTGGTACTGTGCACGGGCAAGGTGGACAACGCTAGTGCGTTGGGTTTGACCACGCCGGTGGCAGGTTGGGCACATGGAAAGGGAGAGCATACACTGTGGGAGTGATGTACAACGTCTTACACCCAGTCTTCATCGGCCAAAGCCGCCAGGAGCCTTCACGGATGTAAAACAAGGTAAACAGTGGGAGACTGAAGTGTCATCACCGACCTGCTGTTGGAAATGCATCAACATTGTAACTATTACGAGATGTCCTGGCTCCATACAAATTCCCTGCGGTTTTGCACAATCAGATTATAAAGAGACAAGTTAGGTTTACAGCCAAAATCAGAATGTCCTCAATTCAAATCCTTGCAAGCAATGATAAATCGGTTTGGTCAGTGCACTTATCCCAGGCTCATTAACATTGGTTCTGCACCAGACTCCTGCACTCTGTCATCAAAGCCACAAACTGCACAAGGCAAGGTCCTGTCCTGAAATGATTGGAATGCTCCTCGGCGCAACTAGTAATGAGCAGTTTTTAATCTTCCCATTGTGTGCAGCCCTGACTGAGACCCCGGGGCTGGGTTGGCTCCGTGTGTTTAAAAGGCACAGTGGGAAAGTGAGGAGGATGGACAGCACAATGTAGCGAGGGATGATGTAAATAGTACAGGTCCATGAGGTATTGCCATTCTGCAAAGTTGCAGGGGATGCAAAAGCATTAATGTACAAGGTGGGGGTTAAATAACTGTTTATTTGCCCAGAATGCTCATCGATTCGATAGGAGAGGGGCTAATAATGAGTAATGGGCCTGTCCCACTTGGCGATTTTTTAGGCAACTGCCGGCGACTGGCGACAACCTACGACAGCACCTACGTCAGGAGAAGTCAAGCTACGCCCATTGGCGTCAAACCCACTGTTGCTGAAAATGTTTCAACACGTTGAAAATTTAGCCTGCAGCCCACTAAAGCCTTTAGCTTTTTTAGCTAGTCATCGGGAGTTGCCTAAAAAATCGCTTAAGTGGGACAGGCCCATTAGGTAGGACATTACTCTGCTGATATCCGGTACCATTCTGGGAACTTAATGTGAATGATAAGTGAGTTTGGAATTCCACTTTAAAAAGCCTGGTTTCCCTACTGACTTAATTCCCTGTGGTTGCTGCAGCTTCAGGAACACTGGAGGCCCCGGGAAGCTGTTGCCCTGGGTTCAGCAGTTGGGGCTCACCTCCCTTTCTAATTTTCTGCTTGTTTCCAGGCAGTTATCAGGGCTTCCCACTTTGTCCCTCCCATCAGATGGAGAGTGAGGTGAAGTCATCACCCCACCCCTTCCTTCCAGTCCTGCCACTGCTAGCATGGACTATGCAAGACGCTCAGCGGGTCAGGCAGCATCTCTGAAGGACACGGCGACGCGATGTTTCCGATCAGGACCTTGCTTCAGAAACGTCGCCTTTCCATGCCCTTCAGAGATGCTGTCTGATCCGCTGAGTTCCTCCAGCATTTTGTGTTTTGCTCAGGGTTCCAGCATCTGCAGTTCCTTGCGTCTCCAAGGCACCCTGCGATGCAAAGCTCGATGAAGATAGACTCAGCAACCCCTTTCCCATCTCCTCCCCTACTTTTCACATGAAACCAATCTGTCAACTATCCTTCAGTCAGGCTGTCAACCACTTAGTCATTATTTTCTTAAGTGAAAATCTTACCCTTACCAAACCCTCGGTCCTGAAGAAGGGTAGCACAGTGGTGCTGCTGGTAGAGTTGCTGTCTCACAGTGCCATCTGTGTGGAGTTTGCACGTGCTCCCTGTAACTGTGTGCTTTTCCTCCGTGTGCTCCGGTTTCCTCTCACATCCCAAAGACGTGTGGATCTATAGTTTAATTGGCCTCTGTAAATTGCCCCTCTTAGGGATTGGATGAGAAAGTGGGATAGCATGGAACTGGTGTGAATAGGTGATCGCTGGTCGGCATGGACTTGATGGGCCGTAGGGCCTGTTTCCATGGTGTTTAAGAAGGAACTGCAGATGCTGGAGAATCGATGGTAGGCAAAAGTGCTGGAGAAACTCAGCGGGTGCAGCAGCATCTATGTAGCGAAGGAAATAGGCAACGTTTCGGGCCAAAACCCTTTCTCAGACTGATGTAGGGTGGGGGGGCGGGGAGAAAAAAAACGCCATGGGTGTCTCTGTAAATTAAACCAAACTATAAACTGCATGGAGATTGTTGGCCCCCGCACCCAGCTAGTATTGACTCTGACTTCTCAGTAACAAAGGTATGTATCAATGCAGGCAGCCCAACCTGAGTTTGGAATTATCTCCTGAATGTTACTGCTCACAGCTCATGGCAAACATTAAGCAGGAATATTTCTGTAAATCACTTATTAATTATGCCTAGGTTCATTTCCAGTCTGCTTTTACTCTCAAAATGGTATGACAGATATTAATTTCCTCGTGTATTATTTAACCTCACTTTTGCGCTGTATGTGGGGGGCAGATTGTAATTGTTACTCCAGGGTGAGGAGGGGGTGTGCTAGAGAATGGGCTCAGTGATCAGCGGCTGATCCTCAACACCAGCTCACATGCCGGGGCCAACTTTAAGAGGACCATAGAATACAGCAGAGGGTCAGACCCTTCGGCCCACTACTGAACAAGATGCCAAGTTAAACCAATCTCCTATGCCTGCATGTAATCAATATCCCGCCATTGTCTTCATATCTATCTGCTTTGCATCATTTGGACAGATGAATGGACTGGAACGGTTTAGTGGGCTGCGGGCAAAAGGGAATATTGCAGAATGCCAACTAAGTCAGCATGGACAGGGTGGGCTGAAGGGCCTGTTTCCATGCAGTATAGTCTGATGACGTTTCAGGGATGGCTGGGGAAGATCTGACAGAAAAGATTCACTATCCTGGGCATAACATAACAGCTGAAGATAAGGAGATTGGAATCTTTTTTCCAGAATAAAGGAGATCTGAAGGAACAGTGTCCCTCCATCGAGGTGTGTAAGAAGGAACTGCAGATGCTGGTTTAAAGATAGACACAAAAAGCTGGAGTAACTCAGCAAGACAGGCAGCATCTCTGGAGAGATGGAATGGTTGACTTTTTGAGTCTGAAAAAGTGTGTCCACCCAAAACGTGACCCATTCCTTCTCCCCAGAGATGCTGCCTGTTCTGCTGAGATACTCCAGCTTTTTGTGTCTAGTCTCCATCAAGGTGCCAACACCGTCAGTGTCACATAAGCATTGTGATGCCTCCACTGGTAACACCAACATCCATGTAATGCCACGGTCATTGAGTTAAGAATGAGTCCTCAGCAGCAAGTAACATCATCCAGCAAGTAACAGGTGTAAGAATGTGACACTCACAACGAGATGCCTCTGGCACAGTGAAATGGGCCTGTTCCTGCACTGCTCACTGTTGTATGGTCTAGATGGCACTAGTTGAACACTAGTTGGGGGGTTGCATCACTATCTGCTTTAACTCAGATTTCCAACATTTGCACTATTTTCTTTTGGGTGGTGATCTGAATGTATGGTACCAAAACATGGATAGATTCAAGTGGTGTAGCCCCTGCAGTGTGGACATAATCATCTACACTGCTCATTTGTTTCCAATGCTTTCAGTGCGGTATGTGACCTGATAGAAATATATACAGTTATGAGAGGCATGGATAGATTCGACAGTCAGAACCTTTTTCCCAGGGTGGAAATGTCGAAGATGAGAAGGCATAAATAACTTTGAGGTGTAAGGGGGAAACGTTTAAAGGAGATTTGCAGGGCAAGTTTTGTGCACAGAGGATGGTGAGTGCCTGGAACGTGGTGCTAGAGTTATGGTGGAGGCAGATACGATCGTGGTATTTCAGAAGCTTTTAGATAGACTCATGGATTTGCAGGGAATGGAGGGATAAGGATAATGTAGGAAGAGGAGATTAGTTTAACTTGGCATCATGTGGGCTGAAGGGCCTGTTCCTGTGCTGTACTGTTCAATGCTCCATGGGTATGTTCTAGTATAACCTTCACATTTGATGGCAAATGAAGGATAACGTATACGGGACCTGATTTAGGTGAGAGTGTAGTCCGTCTAGCAGCAAATAAGCTTGGTTTACATTCCTGGCCAAGGTGGACACAGTAGTCCGGCCACTTGCAAACAAGATATGAACTATACCTGCAGACACTTATCTTATATGTTCTATTCAGAGCCAACCAGAATTTCCCTACAGCGTTGTGCTGCCTGCACTGGCCTCTCTCCAACTTACTAGAATCTCACTGCAGTTCCAGAATCTGGTCTGTTCTCATGCCTTTGACGAGGATCTGCACAGCACAAGGCCTTTCTGGGCTGTAAGTAATGTCATGTGATGGGGCTGAACAAGCCCTCTCACTTGCGTTCTTTGACTGTCGGAAGCGTTGAAAACTATAAATGTTTCTGAACGTCTCAAGCATTCAGGAACATTTAAGAAAACATTGAAATATTTCAAGAATTTAACAAAATAAATATTAAAATTAATTAAAGCATTACAAAATACCTTGAAACAATTAAATACACTTAAGTTAATTAACTCCGAGACCACAAATCACCTGAAGCCTAGATCTCTGCTTCTCCCTGTCACACTTTGTTTTGAAGCTTGCGACCTGAGACTGCTGGGCCTGAGCTGAACCTGAGTTCCCTGATGGACTGCTGGGGAACTGCTGGAAGCTGGTGCTCGGCCAGTGTTGGAATGGGAAGTATCTGGCCGGCATTTCTCAGGAAGACAGGGACTTCCACACCACCACCTGCAGCTTTCCTGAGTCTCCCGTCAGGAAATGCTGGCAGTTCCGATATTTCTCAGGAAATCCCAGCCTTTCCATATTATTATTCCACTCAGCTATTTTTACCCCCCCCCCCCCCCCTTTCACATCCAGAGAAAAAATATTGCGAGGAATTGATGAAATACCAAATGTCTGGACTTTGTCAGCAGAAGGCACAGTCGCCATTCTAAAGGGGGAAATCGACTTGTTTTCTGGTCGTTATCCGGAGATGGTCGTTATCCGGAGTATTTATTGACCATTTTTTTATTGCCCTTGACAAGTGGCCTTCTTCAAACGCTTTTGATAAAGGTGTTATCAGCCAGGGAAGGTCCAGGATTTCAAAGCCAGTTACAATGGTGATACCGTGATAGGGATGGCATTCAACCCAGGCGGATATTTGTGTGCTGGCCACAGAAGCTGATCTACAATCACATATTACAATCGCTCCACATTCCCCCTTCTCATGTGTCTATACACTGTAGATATCTCGATTGTATTCATGTGTTGTCTTTCCGCTGACTGGTTAGAACTCAACAAACGTTTTTCACTGTACCTCGTTACACGTGACAATAAACAAAACTGAACTGAGACGGGAACCTGGATGTGATGGATTCCCGGATAGATACTTAATTTGTCCTTGGACATGCTACAAGGCACAGTGTCAGAAGGTGCTGCTGAAGATGCCTTGGTAACAGTTGTTGTGAGGACTGGAGCCACTGTGCGCCCGCTGACCAGGTGAGATATGTATCTGGGATGGTGTCCATGTTCATGAACAAGGTTAGTGCAGATGGAGATGATTCCATTTCGCTCCGCCTGTGTCGGCTAGACAGGGAGAAGCTTTAGGATACCAAGCAACCAAGCTTTCACTACAGCCTCAGCATTTCAATGACTGCAACAGTTAACCTGGTAGAAGGTGACTCCAAGATGTAACGTCACCAGAGATGGTTAGACTTCTGCTGGTTGAAGATAATATTTTGGGTTCTTCCGCTTCAAATGTTAATTCACACTTCACAACCAAAGCCAGAACGTGGAGAGGGTGTTGTTACACCTGGGGATGAGTGGCTTCATGTCTGAAGAGGTGCAAATTGAATTGTGCCTTCAGCAAGGAACATCCCCACCTTATAAAGGTCACGGAAGAAACAATAGGCTGGGTCTCCGACACTTCCCTGAGGAGTTACTGCTGTGCTGTCCTGAGGGTGAGGTAATTGTCTTCTGAAAAGGATAACAATCCTTCCATCAGCTCCTTCCATGTCCACCTCAATGCCATTGACTTTGGTTTTACCAGGGCTCCTTGATGCCACTTGGCCAAATGCTGTCACTCTTCCCTCACCTCTGATATTCAGCTCCATCAGTCCATCTTTAGATCAGGGCTCTGTTGAACTGGTTGATCCTGAGAGAACCCAAACATGTCATTGAGAAACAGCTTTTATTGGTGAGCAAGTGCTACTTGATTGCAGGCTCGTTGAAAGCGTCCATCACGCTGGAGATGGCTGAGAGTAGATGGATGGGGAATGGGACTGATCAGATTGTTACTCTGGAAGCTGACATGGACACAATTAGTAAATAGTCTCCTTCTCTGCCCTAAATATTCCATAAAAATAGACCTTGGGCCAGTCATTGAATGTGGTAGACTTCACTGCAGCTCATTCCTGGATACTTCCAGCATTAAAGTCGTGTAACTGTGTGCTGGAACATCTTGGTGAGGTCTGGTCTTCGCTACAGCTGGAATACTGATGGTGTCCATCGATCTTGCCCGATCCCATGCACTCAACTGTCCTTCAATGCTGTAGGGAGATGATGGTGGAGGGCTCAGGAGGAGGAGATGGGGAATGAGAGAGACAGCCTCTGTGGCTGAAGATATCTGTGATGGTTCCACTATGTTTTTAGAACAACAGGCTGGGCATTCACTGTCTTCTGATGAATGGTTTTTGTGTTGCCTTCAGAAAATCATCTTTTCATTGCCCCAAACTGTTCACAAATGGATAATGCAGGTTGGTGAAGCTTTGAATTTCCCCATTAGTTGTGGGACCGCTCTGTTCTATCTGTAGCACGCCACTTTCCCTTGTTAGTTGTATCCCACCTAGTGTTCCATCTCCATCGGGTTGGCACATCAATTGCAGGTGTGCTTGGTGCACACACGCCACTGAACCTTTCGTTTAAGGGCACTCTGCAACATTCTGTACTCTTCATCACGTCAAGCAATGAGTTTTATGTAACTCTGAAGGTGACTGTGAGCAGACACTCATCAATCATTTCCCATCACTTTCTATCTGGAGGTCTAGTCCACCGGCTGTTACCCTTTCTGCCATCCCTATAGTGGACCTTTGGAATGGTGGAGCTCAGCACAAGGAACCTCCTTCAATAGCATTCTGTCCTCTTGGTCAAGGGGTTTAAGCCTCCTGCCTGCAGACATAGCCCGCCAGCGGAGTGCAATACCGAGGGGAGATGTTTGCCCTTTGCGGTGGATTAGGTGGACATGACATGTCCCAAGGCACGATCAGAAGTAAAGATAGGTCCTCCCCGTGTCTGCACCTGTAGCCAACTACACTACAAAACGGATCAACACCTTATTGCTGTGTGAAGTTTTTTGCTGTGTTCAAATGGCTGTCATACTTGTCCACATGATAGTCAGTGTACCTGAAGGCAAGGGTTGAGCAACCTGAGATGCTCCTTACAGATACAACAAAGTCCTTTCCAACCAGCAGTCCAAAAGCATGAAACCCAGTCACAAGCCATGACTAGAGGTGCAGAAGCTGTTCGACTGCTTTCACTCATTTGAAATGATATGTTTCAGCAAAATACACTTTCCTTTCAGTTCTTATCAATTCCCAAATAAGATAGTTTTTGTTTCATATGTTCAGTTATATTCGCTGGTAGTCGGGGCGACACTTATTGCTTGCCCATAACTGCTCTATGAACCATACAGTTCACATTCAATATTAAGTGGATAATGATGAAGACCATGGCACCAAGCTAAGCCTCGGGCCTAGATCAGATCTCCTCCCTCATCAACGTTGCTGGATCTGGTGGCTTTTCACAAAGAGCTGGTGGTTTGATGGAATTTTTTTCAAGGTTGAGTCAGAACTCATCAGATCCACTCCAAGCACAGAGGTCTTTGTGGTGATATGTCAATGATGTCATCATAGCAGCTCTACATGTGTTTGCAGCATGAATGATGGAAGGATTGAGAGAAAGGTTGGTCTTTGCTCTCTGCCTTCTATTACCTCTCTCCTCGTGCAGTACATTGGCAGAGTGTAAGTGTAGGACAACGCTCAGATGATGATGATTTACTGAAGTTGGACCACCCATGAATCTGTAATTTAATGGACCATCACAAAACAGTGAAAATATTTAAACCCGGACTTCTAATTAGCTAGAACATCAGCCATGGGGTGATGGTATAGTTGTTAACTGAATTATATACAGGCTGAGAAAGAGGTCTGACAATATTGGCTTGCAGATATGGGATTTTTGAACATAGTCACTGGGATCCTTATTAGAGTTTACTAATTTTTTCATTTAAAATGAAAAAATCCACTAATCCCCTGCAAAAGACGCACGTGACATTTTGTGCACCTTCTAAGACTCCTGGAATTCACTGAGAAATACGGGACTGCTGGGTGGTAGGTGGGAGGATTGATCCGGGATTTGTGTTTTTGCATTTGCCAGTGCACCTCATCTTTAATAGGACAAGTGAACGCAACAGTGGTGGAAAATCCCGGCCATTATATATGAAGTTACCTCGATGCCCAGGTAAGTCCCGTTTCACTCAGGATTTGATTGTACCTGAAGGTTCTCTGATTTAAAAAAAAAAATCCCCGCCCTTTCCTCAAAATCCCATTTTGTTGAAATACACATTTCCTCGAATGCTGTCTAGTGAAGTCAATGTGATGTGGCTGACCACTGATAGATGGTCAGTTTGACACCCCTATCTCAATCCTCTGCAATCCCAATTCAACTGATCTTACATGCATCTGGCCTTTCACATAAGTCCCCTGGTGCAGAAAGGCAAGCAATAACCTAGGGATCTCACACACACAAGGAACATAATAAACAATGTTACTGGAATGTTCATAGTAGTAAATAGGACATCCCCTACTTCTGGGATTCCTATCCATTATTTCTGCCAGAGTGTTGTCTTTCACCATTGAGCACCTTCTGCAGTGCACTGTGGATGTCAGGTCCCTTTCACAAGTCTTGTTGTAGATGTTCATGGGCTATGCTGATGAATTTTGTTTCCTTCCTGTATCCCAGCCTGTTTTGAAATTTATATTAGTGATAGTCCTCAAGGTCTCAGAAGATATTACTTGAAGGTTCCCCAGCGGTATGAACTTCATAACTCTAACTTCAGATAGCCTTTGCTTTCTCTCTCCATCCCCTTCCCCTTCTCAGTTCCCTCACTAGCCTTACTGTCTCCGACTACATTCTATATTTGTCCCGCCCCCTCCCCTGACATCAGTCTGAAGAAGGGTCTCGACCCGAAACGTCGCCCATTCCTTCTCTCCAGAGATGCTGAGTTACTCCAGCAATGCCCATCTTCCTTGAAGGTTGGGCATTCTTGAAAGTACTGGGATGCTCTTCAATTGTGGATGACTGATACAGAAAATAATTAAATTAAAATGAATAATAATCATTTGAAGTGTCTTCCTAAGTGCGAGTCCATGTAATTAATGTCAGCAGAGTACAGAGGAAGGTAGGTCGCCTGGACCTTCTACTGACTTTCCTCAGTATTTGTATTGGTAGATATGTTCAATGTCTGGGTGGACATGGAGATATCTGTCGTGTCCACTGGGCTATGATAGTCAGAGGTCAGGTCCTGGTCAATTAGAGGAATGTTCATCGCAGCCAGAGTCAATGCTGTGGTTGAACCCTTGCTTAAGCTTTGGCTGTAGATCAGCAACAGCATGTCCAGCTTTTGTTCTATGGACTGCACCTGCAATGTGAAGAGAAAAGACACAGAGCAAGTATGAAGCAAGACTACCAGGAGGAAAAATTCTAGACACACATAGACTTTGACGTCCATGAAAATGTGATCTAATGGCAAATGAAGATGTGATCAGTAGTGTGCCAGGTTACGTGGTGATTGTAATTCAGTTTTCTGCCATTCTTTGAGAAGGTGTGAAGCAACATTGGACCTGTTCTGCTGCTCAGTGAAACATGATTGTGATCTGTGGTGTAACTCAATAATTCCCCCTGCCTTCTGTTGGTTGGCATCAAGCTCTAATTTAAAATAACCAATTGGCTTGGCATTAGAACATAGAAGAGTACAGGAACAGGCCCTTCGGCCCTCAGTGTCCTCCTTAACCACTTCCCTTGGGTGTTTGTTCCATACACTCAGCACCCTCAGATTCCTATTAAGTCTTTCCTGTCTCACCTTAAACCCACGTCCTCTCGTTCTAGATTCCCCAACACCGGGGAAAAGGCTGTGTGCATTCACCCTATAAATGCTTATCATGATTTTATAAGATCACTTCTAAACCAAGCAATAACCGTGTCAGATGATGAGCACTCTGGGCCACCTTATCTAGGTGTTGCCCAATATTGGGGACTCCTGGGAGATCCTGCTAAATCATTTACTTTCAACCTTTGCCCTCCCCTCCCATGCACAGAACCAAACCCTTCCCATCATTCCCATATCACCCCAATGATCTTCTGTCCCTCTGCCTGAGGTTCTGTGGGCCTCTCCCCCTCCCTCCCTCCCTCCCTCCCTCCCCCCCTCCCTCCCTCTCTCCCTCTCTCCCTCTCTCCCTCCCTCTCTGCCTCCCTCCATCTCTCCCTCTCTCCCTCTCTCCCTCCCTCCCTCCCTCTCTCCCTCCCCCCCTCCCTCTCACCCCCTCTCTCTCCCTCCCTCCCTCTCCCTCCCACCCTCTCCCTCTCTCTCTCACTCTCTCCCTCTCTCCCTTTCTCTCTCTCTCCCTCTCTCCCTCCCTCCATCTCTCCCTCTCTCCCTCCCTCCCTCTCTCACTCCCTCTCTCTCTCCCTCTCTCCCTCCCTCTCTCCCTCCCTCCCTCCCTCTCTCTCTCTCCATCTCTCTCTCCCTCCCTCCTTCCCTCTCTCCCTCCCTCCTTCCCTTTCTCCCTCTCTCCCTCTCTCTCTCATCTCACTCGTTCTCTCTCTCCCCCCTCTCTCTCTCTCCCTCTCTTCCTCTCTCCCTCCCTCCTTCCCTCTCTCCCTCTCTCCCTCTCTCCCACTCCCCTCCTCTGTAATCATTTTTCTCCCACCACAATGGTGCTCCAATGCACCCTTGTGACAGGGAATTTCTGGTCCACTTTCCATTTGGTTTAAACTTCATTTGTGTGCAGTTCTGACACAGGCTTTACCCCAGGGTTGAGGAATGCAGGACTATGTTATCCCACTTTCTCATTCACTCCCTACACACTAGGAGCAATGTACAAAGACCAATTAATCTAGAAAAATGCATGTCCTTGGGATGTGGGAGGAAACTGGAACACCCGGCGGCTACTCACAGGGAGAATGTACAAACTCCACACAGACAGCTCCCAAGATCAGGATAGAACCAGGGTCTCAGGTGCTGGGAGGCAACAGCTCTGTTGTGTAATGTGCATCATATATTGGGGCGGGACAAAGCCTGGCAAGTGATGGATGGATACAGGTGAGGAGGGTCTGATTGTTCTAACCACTGTGATGTCCTTGCCGAGAACAAGTGGGTTTACCCCCTGAGCTGGGTAGCTGCTCCCCAGATCCCAAAGCAACAAGGAGTCGTTCAGAGGTTCAATCTCACATTCCTTCCCGAAAAACGTACTTGCTTCTCCACCTTGATCACGTGGCCCATCATGCTGAACTCATCGAAGGGCTCCAGTTCCATTGACACCTTCTCTCCTTTCTCACGCATCTTCTTATCCTGCGTCATCTGACCTTTCCCCACGATTTGGTCAACTCTGTGAAGACAAAGTATCAACACCAGGTGCAAACCAAAGCAGAGACACAAAGTGCCGGAGTAACTCCGCGGGTCAGGCAGCAGCTGTGGAGGACATGGACAGGCAGTGTTATGGGTCAGGACCCTTCTCCAGACCCTTCTCCAGACCCTTCTCCAGTTTGAAGAAGGGTCTCGACCTGAAACATCGTCTATCCATGTTCCTCAGAGATGTTGCCTGACCCACTAAGTTACTCCAGCACTTTGTGGCTTTTTGTGTGAACCAGCATCAACTGAAAACAAAAGCACCTGTGATAAATTTGTGCTCCTGACTTTTCTCTCAAAGGAATTTATGAAAACACAAAGTCAGAGGGAACAGTGTAGAATTCCCCAGCAACTCTTACTGGAGCAGGGAAAGGGCTGAAGGTCTACTGGAAGTGTGCAATTCCATTGATATTAATAGTCAGAAACCTGCAGACAATTTAAAGTGAGGTGTCCACCCCTATACTGATACCAATGGCGATTCAGGAGTTGCAAGGATCCATGAGAAGCACTGAGAAGGCCATTCAAGGGGGAGGAGCCATCTTGGGGAACAGCTGCTAACCAGCAGCCATCCGTTTAATTCGCTTTTTTTAAAGGTTTTTAGTAAGTCGTGTGTTTCGTCCGTTGGAGAAGATGGACTTTTTAATGTGGGGGGTAGGGGGCAATTTTACTTCTGGGTCCCTACCTGGTCGGTGAGGCAGCTTTTTCTCCGGGCTGCCCGTCGACCCGTCCTCGCGGCCTACCAGCGGGCTTGGAGTGCCGTTTCCTGGCGGGGACTGCCCAGCACCTCGGCCTCGGTGGCGGCACAGCGCTGGAGCACTATCGCGGAGCGGAGCAGGCGATGCCTTGCCTGGGTCGCCGCGCTGGATCGACGCGCTGGAGCTCCGGTGAGCTGTGACCGCCGAGTTCAACACCTCCGGGCTGCGGGTCTGCGGAGCGGAGCGGGCGGCGCCGTCTTTAACATCGGGAGCCTGGGAGCTCCAAACCGGCGCGGCCTTGTCGGCTTCGGAAGCCGCGGTCTCCAGCTAGGAAGCGGCCGTTCCAGGTGGCCCAGCCGCTGAGAGGACTCTCCCGACGCCGGGGCAAGTCCACCCGGTGAGAACGGCCAGGAACATCGGGCCTCCGTAGAGGCAATTGCGGTGGCCTCAATAGGCCTGACTTTGGGTGAACTTGGGGTTGGGGACTGGACATTGTGCCTTCCCCCACAGTGGTATCCATTGTGGGGGGATGATTTTTTTGTCTGTACGTAATCCTGTTAGTCTTTGTCCAAGATGGCTGTCGTGAAGGGAGAGTGGACGCTGGCATGTTTTAGCTGCCGCTGCTCTCTCTTCACATTGTGTTTTTGATTTTTTGTTTTTGAACTGAATTCTGTTTTTAATTTGTGTTTCTGTGATGTCTTTTTTATTTATTTTATTCTGATTATATGTTTTTTATTCCTGTTAATCTCTGTAAGGTGTCCTTGAGATGTCTGAAAGGCGCCCAAAAATAAAATGTATTATTATTATTATTATTATTATTATTCAGCCCATCATGTTCATGCTGACCAATGTAAACACATCACACACAACAATTAGGAGGTGGGATGGTTTAGGATGTGTTTCGGAAGCTTGGAGCCAAGGAGTTTGAGTTGAAAAATCGCAGAGACATCGACTGGCATAGTAGCATCAATGAGATCACAGAAGGAATGAACAATAGGGGGAAGTGTAATTCATTCACTGGGAACAAGAGTAAATGCTGGAAGCATCAGCAGTGAAAACAGCATCTGTGGAGAGAGAAACAGAGGTGAAAGAGGTGGTGTCATGTTAGGACCAGAGTCCTTGAAAATTGAATAACTGGGTGACAATAAGACTTTACCAATGGTGGGGCACGGAGGGCTGTTATGAGGGATAATATCAAAACAGTGATGGCGAAATGGGTAATGATAATCAAAATCCATAGGGAAGGGTCAGAGCATGAAAAATACGTATCGCTCCAATTAGAATAAGGAAAATGGCACCAATGGCACCAATCTCAGGCATTTGTAACAAGATGATGAAGTGATGGTAAATGGATCCAACACAGTAGGCATTACAGAGACATCATTGAAACATGAGCAGTGTTGGGAGATAAATATTCCAGGAATGTTCACATTCGGAAGGAGGGGATTCCTAATAATAAAAAGTGGATAAAGACAGGACAGAAGAAGGAACTAGACTGAGAAAATCAAGAAATAAATCGGTTTGGATGCAATTGAGAAACGCCACCAGAAAATGCTGGTAGTGGTTGTCCATTGACCAGAAAACAGTGGCAGTAGTGTAGGGCACGGCATAAATCAGGAACTTTGAGGAAAGCCTGACAAGGGCAACACAAAAATGATGGGTGACTTTGATCAACATACAGACTGGGTAAACCAACTCACTTGAAATAGGGATTATATATGAGTTTGGTTTCCAGAGCCGTGCATTGAGGAATGATGAAACAGGCTATTGTAGTTAAAAATTATAATCTTTGTATTTAAATCTCCTCATGAATATGTCTCCTTATTTTTCCAAACCCCCCATGACCAGTTTTTTTAACATTAATATGCTATATAAATGCAAGGTGTAGAAGAGGTTAGAGTTGTGGCAGGCTTCTCTCTGTGGGACTTTGCATGGTAGTATGGTAGTACAAAGAGAAAGGGGAAGGAGAAGGTAGACACAAAATGCTGGAGAAACCCAGCGGGACAGGCAGCATCTCTGGAGAAGGAATGGGTGATGTTTCGCGACAAGACCCTTCTTCAGACTGACGTCTGAAGGAGAAGGCTTCCATTGCTCCTGGACCAACCTGTGTGAGATGTAACATCACAACCAGTTCCACGAGCCCTGAGAGGTCGACTCGAACTCAGACTGACCTGGTCTGAAGGCTCTTGATCCTGCCCAGCATGTCGAGATGCCCCGCAGAGTATTGCTCAATCACGTCTTTGACATCGTACGGCCGCAAGGTTTCTTTAAATTTCCTCTTCGCTACGAGAAATTTCAAAATCCTGGAGGAGAAGTGTGGAAAAGCTTTAGGGTTACTCGGTAGCAGAGGGATTAGTGCTTGGTACATGGCTCTGAGTTGATGTATATTCACAATACTGTGACCAATGTTAGAGAACATGGAACATTACAGCATGGAACAGAGCCTTTGGTCCACAGTGTCCATGCCGAACATTATGCCAAGTTAAATTAATCTCCTCTGCCTGCACATGATCCATATCTATCCACTCCCTGCATATCCATGTCCCTATCTAAAAGCCTCTTAAACGCTACTATCATGTCTGTCTCCACCACCACCCCCAGCAGTGCATTCCAGGCACCCACCACCGTCTGTGTTAAAATCATGCCCCGTGCATCTCCTTTGAACATGCACCTCGCACCTTAAAGCCTTGCCCTCTAGTCTTTGACCTGTGTCTAGATGCTGTCTGACATACTGACTGTTCCCATCAGTTTTTGTTTCCGATTTCTAGCATCTGAGGTTACTGGTGTTACAGCAACTATTATGTCGTCTGACCTTTGGAGTGCCAATGCAATAATTAGTTAATGACATCCCAACAAACTAAAATGAAGTAACCTCATCTTAGTGAATGATTAACTCTACGGCAATAAAATAAATGGTTCTAGATTGTGAATGCGCTTGTAGTTTACTGAATAGTTATAAAAAGAACAAAATCTCTTTCTGTTCCCTCGCTCTGATATAACGTGAACCTGTATTAATCAGCTAAGTTCACTTTGCCGTATTGCACACTGGGCCCTGATAACACTGAAGATATTTGTACCACGTCACACACTATTAACTACTGCAAATCCTTCCATGATGGCTCTATAGTGGTGCAGTGGTTTTGTTGAGTGATTTACTGTCAACAATGCAATAATTGGGGGAATAAAACTAGGACAAAAAACGTCTAGGTGTTCTGTCTCCAAATAAGTGAGAATAATTCTCCTGGATATCACGTTAAGTTGTCCAGAATGCTGACTGGGTTAGAGGGTATTAGCTACAGGCAGAGGATGGACAAACTTGGATTGTTTACTCTGGAATGTTGGAGGTTGTGAGGAGACCAGATAGAGGTATATAATGGTATGGGAGGTTCCGATAAGGTAGACAGTCGGATCTTTGCCTCCCACCTAGCCCACACCAGCTCACTCCACAGGTCTGCTCACATTCCAGAAACAAAGAACAGCAGGTGCTGATTTACAGAAGAAGACACAGAGTGCTGGAGTATCTCAACAGGTCAAGCAGAATTTCAGAACATGGGTAAGTAAAAGGTTGGGTCAGGATCCCAGTCCAAAGAAGGGTCCCGACCCCAAAAATTGCCTATCCATGTTCTCCTGAGATACAGCCTGATCCGCTGAGTTACTCCAGCATTCTGTGTCCTCTGTTAATATACTTCTTTCCCAAGCTATTATCTAATTTGGTATTTAAAGAATTTATTGACTGATTTGACATGTTTGTGATAAAACATTCCATTGTACGAGCCAACTTCTGTGCAAATAGTATAAACGGTATAATCTGCCGTACAATTCATCGTAATTACCTTAAATCTGCACACTCTCTCGAAAGTTTAAAACATATATAACACCATTCACCCTTTTATTCCTGAAGTGATCAATGAAGCAATGTGTTCTGTTGCATTATGCACAGGGGCCGGGTATATGTTTAGCGTTAAGTTTATTATTGTCACGTGTACTGAGGTACAGCAAAAAGCTTTGTTTGCATGTTATTCAATCAAATCAGGTTGAAATAATATATAATAATATAATAAATACAATCAAGCCAAACTTGTCTTATCTTATTGAAACATATAAGATTATTAAGGGTTTGGACACGCTAGAGGCAGGAAACATGTTCCCGATGTTGGGGGAGTCCAGAACCAGGGGCCACAATTTAAGAATAAGGGGTAGGCCATTTAGAACGGAGATGAGGATAAACTTTTTCACACAGGGTTGTGAATCTGTGGAATTCTCTGCCTCAGAAGGCAGTGGAGGCCAATTCTCAAGAGAGAGTTAGATGGAGCTCTTAAAGATAGCGGAGTCAGGGGATATGGGGAGAAGGCAGGAACAGGATACTGATTGTGGATGATCAGCCATGATCACAGTGAATGGCGGTGCTGGTTCAAAGGGCCAAATGGCCTACTCCTGCACATATTGTATAATAGATAGAGCAAGGGGGAAGATATAGGTTTAGGTTTATCAGCATCTCATAGCCTGCATGTAATTTGGAGAAGCTCAGAAAAGGAAACCAGATTGCATCAAAATACTTTGCTTCTCGTATCGCATGTACTGTACATTTTATGACATAGCAGAGGTAATTTGGCCCATCGACTCTCTCAGACAATCCCATCAATCCAATTTATTTATCTGTAACCTATTCTCTCTCACATGTCCATTGGAATATCTTGCCACCCACCTTTACCTGAGGTAATCTGCAGCAGCCAATGAACCTACCAACCTGCATGACTTTGGGATGTGGGAGGAAACCAGAGCACCCAGTGGAAACTCACAGGGAGCGAGCTCCAGAGGTCGGGATCAATCTCTGGTCCCTGGAGCTGTGAGGTGGCCACAATATCTAATGCGGCACTGTGTTGCCCATCCTACCTGAAGCTTTTAAAAAAAGGAATGGCCTGCTAAAAATATCTGCTCTTCATGGTTACAACTTCCATTCACTCCAAGCACTTTACAGTCAAGGATATGTTTGAGGTTTAGCTTTTATATTGTCCCATGTACCGACGTACAGTGAAATTCTCCCCAGACAAATCGGATAATACCATAAATACAATCTAGCCAAACTCAAGTACTATAGGTAGAACAAAGGGAAAGATACAGAGTGCAGAATACAGTTCTCAGCATTATAGCACACCAGTTCCTTAAGCCCCTGTCCCACTTACGTGTCCTTGGCACGCTAATTAAGCGACCTCGTGGTCGCGTTGTGGCGCGACGGTCCCGCGAAGGTCGCGCACGACTTCATGCGCCCGCACAGCCGTCTGGAGTGCGTGACGTCGTTTGAAGATGGACACAAAATGCTGGAGTAACTCAGCGGGACCGGCAGCATCTCTGGAGAAAAGGAATGGATGATGTTTCGTGTCGAGACCCTTCTTCAGTCTGAAAGAAGGGTCTTGATGCGAAACGTCATCCATTGCTTCTCTCCAGAGATGCTGCCAGTCCCGCTGAGTTACTCCAGCATTTTGTGTCTATCTTCAATTTTCTTGGCCCCGCTGGGAGTAGAAGTGGGGACGGACCAGATCTGCAACGGCCGTGAGCCCCAGGCCAAGTTCGGCGATCGTTTGCCTGCTTCTGCTACTGTTGGAGGTGAGACGTTGCGTTGCACCAGGGTCTTGGGCTTGTCCCACTTTGGCCGTCTGTTACGCGACAGGCTGTTGGCGCGCGAAGATTTCGTTCGCTACAGAATTTTGGAGCCCCGCGCGATATCGCGCACCACTACATACCCCTTTGCGCTTCTCAATGGGACCGGCCTCGCACGGCCACACGATGCCCGTGCGCCTCAACGCGACGACGAGGTCGCGTAATTTGCGTGGCAAGGACACATAAGTGGGACAGGGCCTTTAGACAAAATCGAAGGTTTGCAATGGGGTTGAGGTGAATCGGACAGTACCCTAGCTCATGGAAGAGTTGTTCAGAAGCCTGATAACAGAGTTTTTAGTTATCATTGTTACAATATAGGAAGCAACATTCAATGTGCTCAAAGGACACTTTGACAAACAGCAGTGTGATCATGATCAAATAATTTGGTTTTTGCAAATGTTACGAAAAGGATAAAAATTGGGCAGGGTTCCTAATAAATTCCATTTTTAGAATCTTGTTAGCATCAGAAGGAAGTTCGACTGCCTTGCATAAAGGTTCATTTACTCTATGAATGGCATTATTTTTCTGATGTTGCTTCTGCTTCCTGCTGCTACAATCAACGATCCCATTCAGTCCTTTCTCTTTCTACACAGCAGCAGAAACTGCTGGGCATGGGGCTAATTGATGGGAGAATTTAGTTGTCATATGAGCCAACAACGAAATTCTTACTTGTAGGCCTGTTTCCAACACCAATCACCATTAAGGGCACTGAGGTGGAGGTGGTCGCCAACCACAGGTACCTTGGTGTGCAGCTTGACAGTGAGCTGGACTGGAAGGGTCATATGGAGGCGGTGTACAGGAAGGGACAAAGCCGACTGTATTTTTTAAGGAGGCTGAGGTCATTTAACATCTGCCAACCCCTACTGTGCAGTGTCTACCATTCAGTGGTGGCCAGTGCTCTGTTTTTTGCTGTGGCCTGTTGGGGAGAAGGCGCCCGCATAGCGGACAAAAACAGACTGGACAAGCTGATCAGGAAGGCCGGCTCAGTGGTCGGGGCTGAGCAACGAACGGTCCAGCAGGTGGCAGAGGCCAGAACTCTGAACAAACTGGGTTCAATAATGACCAACCCCACTCACCCACTCCATGCCCTGAAGGTGATCAAGAGCAGCATCTTCAGTCAGAGACTGATTGCACCAAAGTGCAAAACTGAGAGACATAGGAAGTCTTGTATACCAGCTGCTATAAGGTTATATAATGCGCATAAATAACTGCACTTTTTTTTCATTCATTGTATTTTAACTTGTATTTTAACTTGTATTTTAACTTGTTAAGTATGGAAGCTATTTGAGGAAATGTGTGGTGTTATGTCTGTCTTGAAGCTGTCGTGGCACTGTAATTTCCTGTAAAGGATTATTAAAGGTATAATCAATCAATCAATACACACAGATACCATATAATAAAGAAATAATCAGGAAATTCATCACCACGATACTAATGCAACTAAAAATCCCAAAGTCCTTAGTGCAACAGTCCATAGAAGTCATGGTTGAGGTTAGTGTTGTGTAATGCTCCAGAGCCTGATGGTTTAGTTTTAGTTCAGAGATACAGATGGGAAATAGGTCCTTCAGCCCACCGAGTCCATGCTGACCATTGATCAACCATTCACTAGTTCTATTTCATCCCACTTTCTCGTTCACTCCCTGCACACGAGTGACAGTTTACAGAGGCCAATAAACATACAAACTCCCATGTCTTTTGGCTTTGAGAGGAAACCGCAGCAACCAGAGGAAACACACGTGGTCAGAAGGAGAACATGCAAACTCCACACTGACAGCACCCGAGGTCAGGATTGAACCCGGGTCTCTAACATTTTGAGGGAGCAGCTCTAGCAGCTGCGCCATTGTGCCACCCAAGATGTGAACCTAATCCTTTTTGAGAGATCAGCACTTCCAACTATCCAGCATCTGCAGTTCCTTGTATCTCCTCTTGCAATGATCAATCTGCTCAGCATCATAGGATATTAGCGGCACAGTAAAACTCCAATAATCCAGCATCATTGGGACTTTGGTCAATGCTAGGCAATAAGGTTTTCCGGATTGTTGTATATTACTCCTTTTAATACCTTAATTTTACTTCGGAGTCATGTGAGTGATTCCGTGAAGAACCCGCTCAGCACGCATGCGCGGCATTTAGCGTTCAGCAGAGCAACAGCGGCACAGCGGGAGTCAGGCGCTCCCGCTACGGAGGTGAAAGAACGGACCGTCAGGTAAGCTGAGGTCGGGGGTTTCTTTCACAGGAAGCCTTCTGCTTTCCGGCAGAGAAGAAAGGCTCTAGAACAAACCTGTCCCCCGCTCGACTCCACGGAGGAGCGTTCCATCTGGGGGGGGGGGGGACAGCAACAGAACAGACCTGTCCCCCGCTCGACTCCATGGAGGAGCTTTCCATCTGGGGGCGGGCAGCAACAGAACAGACCTGTCCCCCGCTCGACTCCACGGAGGAGCGTTCCATCTGGGGGGTGCAGCAACAAGGCAGTAGGACCGCTTACCCGGCGCTCCGCTATCCCGACACCGTGCCGAGCCCAGCCCCGCTAGCGCCTGAGCAATGGGCTGGAAGTAACGCCATTGAAGAGGCGTCCGGCCGGTGGATCCGATTTGTCGGACGGGACGTCTTTCCACCCGCCCGGGAGGAAAGACAGCCGCCTGAACAGACCTGCCCCCGCTCGACTCCACGGAGGAGCGTTCCATCTGGCGGGGGCAGCAACAAGGCGGTAGGACCGCTTACCGGGCGGTCCGCTATTCCCCGACACCGCGTCCGAGCCCAGCCCACTAGCGCCTGAGCAGCGGGCTGGAAGTAAAGCCACAGAAGAGGCATCCGGCTGGTGGCTCCGACTTGTCGGACGGGAACGTCTCTCCACCCAGGCGGGGGAGCGGCTCTTCGCATGGAGCGGCTCTTGGAGCAGGAGCTCCAGCGAGGTGCACCCCAGGAAGGGCGCTCTCGCAGAGGGAGGTCAGGCACTCCCTCCACAGTGCCTTGTGCACTGTCCATTGCTTCCTCCTTTCCAGAGGATAGCTTTGGTGACCAGGACTGGGCTGGTCAAGAACAGGGTCAATGGCTGAAGATCTCGGGAGTATGCAAGGGGTGCAGGAACAGGAAGAGCTGCTAGGTGTGGTGGACAGCTACGTGGCAACCCCACGTGCAGGAGGCCGTTAAAAGCCTGACGTCAGCCATCACATCGTTTTTCCTCGTTCCATGGACAAATACGGAGATGACCACAACCTTCGTAAACAAGTCATAAGACCTGCCATAAAAATCCTACATTTGCGGGGTTGTGCATACCCCAGCCACTGAGCCAGACCCACTGCTCTTTGGCAAAAAACCTCACAAAGCATATGAAGGACATGAAAGAGGTTTTACAAAACTTTCGGCTCATGAGGGCAGGGCGGGACGAGCAAACCAAAAACAGTAATTCCTACGCAGCAGCACCCCATCGCATCCATCAGTCAACGTCTACCATATGGGACTGATGAAAGCTCGGGGTCCGCATTCTATCACCGAAAGTCTTCTTTAGACCAGGGCCCAGAGCGGACCCCATGGAAAATGTGCCACCCCCCAACGTCACCACAACGTCAGACGACGTGCAACACTCGTTGAACCGGCAGGAAACAGAAGAATACCCATAACCATGGAGGTAGGTGGGTCTGGTTCCTACCAGTATATAGAGTAATACTAACACATGGGAGTCTATCACGAGTGATCAGTATATACTCAATGGCATTAGTGAATACAAATACATTCATACTAGAAAAATTGCCACCAGGTCAACATTCATCCCAGAGGGTATTTTTCCCCTCTCCGTTAAAGAAACGAGAGGGACAAGCTGAACTGGTGAGACTAATTACAAAGGGTATCATGGGAAAACCTGAACCCTTGCAATTCGTATCAAATATATTCACTAAACCCAAAAAAGATGGTGGATGTCGCATCATCATTGACTTAACTTCACTAAATATATTTGTTAAGTACATACATTTCAAAATGGAACCGGTTGTTACTGCCAAACAACTAAATTCCAAAGGATACTTCATGGTAAGCATTCATCTTAAGATGTTTACTATTTAGTACCATTCACAAGAATCATCGCAGATACCTGAAATTTACCTGGATGGGGCAGCTATAGCAGTTTAAAGCGTTACCCAATGGGTTCACATCAGGCCAAGATTGTTCACCAAGACACTAAAACCAGCTCTGACAATATTCAGAAGACAAAAACATATTGTCATGGCATATCTTGATGATATCTTAAATGGTAGGCAAGACCATGGAATTGACTATGTTAGCTGTATCAGCTACCAAACAGTTATTCGAAACCCTGGGATTGTCTTACATCCAGATAAATCTAAGTTGAAGCCATCCACTATCATGGACTACATGGGCTTCACAATTAATTCAGTCTACATGACTGTAACATTGCCAAGAGAACGTTTGGCATAGTTTCAGCCTATTATCATCACTAACCCTACGTCAGTTATCCAAACAGATGCCAGTGCTCAAGGCTTGGGAGCAACTAACTCTATATCCAGCACAAGTAGTAGATGGACTAACCCAGAGTCATCGTTACCACTTACACTGGGCATTAATTATCTAGAGATGTTGGGTGACTTTTATGGTTTAAAAGCATATGCATAAATATGCATCACTTGCATGTACGGTTACAAATAGATAATACTACGGTGGTGGCCTACATTAACCATATGGGCGGCATAAAATCGGTATCATGCGACAAGTTGGTCAACACAATTTGGCAATGGTGTGTCCAAAGACATATTTGGCTATCAGCAACTTACCTGCCAGGTAAGCTAAATACAGTGGCAGACACCAGGTCACGTAAATTTAATAACAACATCGAATGGATGTTAAAACCCAAAAAAAAAATTTCGCAAAAGTTATCAAGCAATATGGCACGCCAGATATCGATTTATTTGCATCAAGGCTAAATCACCAGGTACCTATGTATGTCGCTTGAGAACCAGACCCTGAGGCAGCAGCGGTAGATGCGTTCGCGCTGGATTGGGGAAATTCTTCTTCTATGCATTTCCTCCCTTCTGCCTCATCAGTCGGGGACTACGCACAATACAAATGGACTCTGCTTCAGGTATTTTGATAGTACCCGACTAGCCTACACAGCCATGGTTCCCAATACTCCATGACATGGTTGTTGAAGCTCCGATGGTATTCCCCAGTGACCCAGAGTTATTAACACCCAGTGTCGGGCGCAAGCCACCCGTGCCATTAAAAAAATCAAACTCCTGGGTTGCAGATTCTGCACAAACCACTTCTGGGACTGGGATTATCATAACAAACCGTCGACACCATGTCAGCATCCCTCCGAACATCCACTAAAAAACAGCACTTGTCCAGCATCAAAAAATGGGAGAAGTACTGCTTGGATACAGGGACCACCTACTCAACCGCTACAGTTACCAACGTACTGGAATTCCTGGCGAACCTTCACCACGATGAAGGACGCAGCTACAGAGCCATCAACACAGCTAGAAGTGCCCTGCCTGTCTGTTTAAAACCAGCTCCAGGACAACAGGCCAAGGGGTCGCAACTGCTGATGGTCAAACTAATGAAGGGTATTTACAACTCAAACCCCTAGGCCAAGGTACACCCATACATGGGATGTCAGTGTGGTCCTGACATACCTCAGGGGATGGCCACCAGCCAGATCCCTCAACCTGGAACAATCTATGCTCAAAAACACTCATGTTGATGGCACTTGTATCTGCACAGAGGGTCCAGTCACTACACCTATTGCGACTGGACAGCATGCTCACAGCTCCAGACCAGATCTCTGTCGTTATCCAGAGACTGATCAAACAGAGCAGACCAGGAACACCTAATCCAGTCGTGGAATTCCGGGCTTACCCGCCAGAACCACGGTTATGTGCCATGACCCACCTACTATCCTACATAGACACAACCAAAATATTCGAGGGAGATGGAAAGCCTTGTGGGTCAGTCATAAAAAACCATATGGTCGGGTGAAGAGCCAAACCATTGCGAGATGGCTCAAGCAGGTGCTAAAAACTGCTGGGATAAACACTAACATGTACAAATTTTATTCCACCAGGGCAGCATCCACGTCGACGGCTAAAAGAATGGACGTGCTTATAGACCACATCCTGGCTACAGCAGGATGGTGGGGGGAAAGACCGTTCAGAAATTCTATAATAAGCCGTTGGCAAAACCTGTTTTATTTGCAGAAAAGATTTTACAGACTGCAAATATTTAATTTAAGCCCAGGGGAGCAATTTAATTTCTTTGTTGTTATTGTTAAAAAATACCATTGTGTTTTTCTACTAACAGATTCATTGGTTGATTACGATAACACACTTCCTCCCTCAAGGACTTCGGCAGTGCGTGAAATAATACCTGTTACACGGTTTGAAATCACAGAGCTTTGAAGTCTTCACGGAATCACTCACGTGACTCCGAAGTAAAATAGTAAGATTAAACGAGAACTTACCAGTTTGAAGTTTGATCTGTATTTTATGAGGAGTTACGATGAGGGATTATGTGCCCTCCGCTCCCACCCTCAATTATATGGGTCAAACTGATAAACTGATGTCTCCTTGTCTTTACTATGTTTACTTCAATAACTGTGTCCATCTGTGATTCCACACCGCTGCTTTGAAGTATGCCGCGCATGCGTGCTGAACGGGTTCTTCACGTAATCCCTCATCGTAACTCCTCATAAAATACAGATCAAACTTCAAACTGGTAAGTTCTCGTTTTATCTTACTATTTTACTTTCTTCTGTATACTGCACATGTTGCAGTGAATCTGGTAGGTTTGAAGGGAGCAGGAGATAATACAAGTATTCTGGACTTTGGTTTCACCTGCAAATCTACTCACATTCCTGACCCCTGGTGCTCCGGATCTCGACCACAGTTCGAGACACACCACTCAGTCTGTGCTCCCGATGATCAGAGCTTCACTGTGACGTGTTTTAAGACTTACAAGCGGAAGCAAGTTGATGAACAAGGGAAGCTCTTGTGAGGATGTCACCTTCAACAGAAGCTGATCTAGTGATTCATCCCAAAGCTGACCGGCATGAAGATAAACTGAATATATTTTATTTCAATTTGCTCCATCATCAATCCTTGCTTGCCTGAAAGTTGCAAATATTCTGGATGTGTTCTGATAAGGTTTACACTGCATCACTGCTCTTTTTATTTGAAGTGGTATTTTCTTTATTTGGAGTTATATTCTCATTGAAAACTTGACTAAAGTCACTATAACGACTCTTAACATAGAACTGAACAGTACCATACAGTGCAGCACAGTAGCGGGCCCTTCGGCCCACTATGCTTGTGCCGAACATGATGCCAAGTTAAACTGATCTCATCTACCTTTACATGATTCATATCCCTCCATTCCCCACACTTCCACATGCTTATCCAAAAGCCTATTAAGCAGGGGCGGAAAACCCGGGGGAGGCCAGAGGGGACACATCCCCCCCCCATGTTTTGAGAGGTGGGGGACATCCTCTCCAAGTTTTTGTGATCCGGGTTTTAAAACCCGGTGAAATCTCCACTTTCCGCGAGACAGTGGGGGTGGGACTGATGGACGATAGAGACGTTGGTCAGCAGGCAATGGGGGCGGGACATGATGATTCAGTGACATGATTGGAGGAGGGAAACGTGGCACAGACCTGCGCTTCATCCGCAGCCAGGAACGATCCCGGACGGGTCTCCGGCGCTGTCCCGTCCCCTCCTGAGTGCCTCCCCACGGGTGGCCAGAGAGGCTGGCAGCAAAAATCCTCCACTATAGGATCTTTGGTCGGGAGTCAGACGGGCGCGGTGCCCCCAGAGAAGCAGTGCTAAACCCAGCTCAACTCTGCCTGTCCCGCCAGGTGAGCCTACAGCCCTTCCTGGACTTGCGGGAAATATGGCCAGCGCGGAGAAACCGCGCTGGTATCCCATCAGTCCAGACAGGGCTGTAGTTAACCCGGTGAGACAGGCAGAGTTGAGTTGCATTTAGCGCTGGATTGAGCCTCCGAAGCCTCGCACGCGAGTGTGTGTGTGAGTGTGCGCATGCGCGCGTGGCCAGCAAAATATTGTGTCCCCCGGTCCCCTCCATGTTTTGATAGCGAGTTCCGCTCTTGCTATTAAGCACCACTATCGTATCTGCTTCCACCACCACCCCTGGCCCCACCACTCTCAGTGTAAAAGATTTGCTCTGAACATCTCCTTTAAACTTTCTTGTTTTCCTCTTAAAGCTATCTGGAACCTTTTGCAGGAGAAACTACCTGCGGGATAAAAGAAGATGTAGGTCAGGGGCCAAAATAACAAAGTACGCAAAGCAGACGGCTAATGAGGTTTTCCGGATGGAAGTCCGGCCCAGAGCAGCGACGAACACGGCAAACACAAACTTTCCCAAAAACAATCACTTGGTGTTTCCGGCTGTCCCCACAGTGGAGTTAAGAGGGGTCCTGCTGGTTTCTGACTGTCATCATGTCCACGTGACTCTATGCTCAAGCTAGGATAAATGCTGATGGTTTTCTGGATTGGTATCTTTGCCTCCGCAAAATAAAAGTTGTATTGAAACAATAAAGCAATGAAACAATGATGATTAATTTCTGGGTTTAAGTCCATTTGGTCAGATGTAACAGGGCTACCTGTCAGTGTAAGAAGTGTGCCTGTTACACATTGAACCTGAGGCAATCTCATACCAAGCTTGGATTGTTTTCTCTGGGTGTCCGAGGTTGAGGGGAGACTTAGTTTCGTTTAGAGATACAGCATGGAAACAGGCCCTTGGCCAACCACATCCTCACCGACCATCACATTAGTTCTCTGTTATCTCACTTTCCCATCCACTTCCTACACACTAGGACCAATTTAAACGTCTTTGGGATATGGGATGAAACCGGAGCACCCAGAGGAAACCCACGCTGTCACTGGGAGAATGTGCAAACTCGGCAAAAAATCAACATCCGAGGTCAGGATCGAACCCGGGTCCCTGGCAGCACCTCTACAGTACCGCTCACTGTGAGACCTGATTATGAGAGGCAGAGATAGAGTAGACCATCAGGAACCCTAGTCAGACAGGAAGCGCTGGGATGAAGGGTGGATGTCAGCATCGATGTAAGACCAGGAGAGGGACAAAAACGTTATTGTAAAAAGCTTATACCTGGAGCTGATCAGCGGGAAGGGACATATTTTAGAAGTCGACTTTTATTGGTACCTGATCCTCTGAGGTGTGCGGTTTGTAATTTCTGCTTGACGTCAGATGTGATGCCAAGCCTCCAAGCAGCCTGCTTCAGGCCTGGGCGGCGACTGGGAGTGGAACAGGTCAAAGACAGAGTTACTACAGTGCCTGGAGGCTGTGATCTCAGTCTTCCCAAGCCACTGAGTTCCTGGCAGTTGGAAGGCTTCCCTCATATGATCAGTTAGTTAGAAACATAGAAAATAGGTGCAGGAGTAGGCCATTCGGTCCTTCGAGCCTGCACCGCCATTCAATATGATCATGGCTGATCATCCAACTCAGTATCCTGTACCTGCCTTCTCTCCATACCCCCTGATCCCTTTAGCCACAAGGGCCACATCTAACTCACACACCTCTTAAATATAGCCAATGAACTGGCCTCAACTACCTTCTGTGACAGAGAATTCTGGGCACTCTGAAGATCCTCCCTTCCAATCAATAACACATCATTCCTCAAGGATACCATTCGGAAGCACAGCACTGGTTTGCACACCTGACACAAATCACAACTGCCTCCAACAAAGCATATAGCTGCCAGCAAAGTATGTTCGAAACATAGTCACTGCTGCAATGTGGGGACACAGCAATAAGCCATGAACAGTAACTAAGGGATAACGGGCTCAGAGGAGGCTTGTCCATCAATTCTCTCACGAGCTGAAGGGTTCTCTGGCTGATCGTTAGTGTGACTGAGGCTGGTTTTGGTAAAGATAAGTCTCCATGCTGAGTTTGCTGAGCTAAGATCATTGGTAATACATTGATCAATCTATTGAATCGGACTGTATGGAAGTATCATAATTGATAACATCCTGAAAATAACAAGGAGATTTCTAGGTTTAGTGAATTATCTGGAAAGATTCATACCATGTATTTCAGAAAAAAGTGACAGGTACACAAGAGTCAGTCGTAGATGTACAACAAAGAAACAGGCCATTCGGCCAACCGCATTCCTGCCAACCCTTTGGCTCATCTACATGAATCCCATTTGCTCACTCTAGGTCCATATCCTTTTAGGCCTTGTCTATTTAAATATCTGTCCAATGCCTCTTTAGTATTATCATTGTATCTGATTCCAGCATTATGTGATAAACACCTCGAATAACTTGGCCTTGATTATCAGGACATCCTGAGTGGAGTCAGGAAGTGTGCACTCCGACATCCTCTTTAACTCCCGGCTCCACAGTACCTCCGAGAGCGGTAGATTCTGGAAATGTCAGTGCACCCCCCCCCCCCCCCATCGCCCTGCCCTCCCCCCACTCCAGCATTGCTTCTAGGGGAGAGGAAGCTCCCCCTCCCTCCTCACTGTGTCCTGTTCCTGCCTTGCCTTCATCAACATTTCCAACGCAAGTCATGGGCTCACGATCACTCTGCTGTTTACGCTGCAGAGGAATTGTCTGCTGCACTTCCTACAACAACAGCCATAACGAGATCTACTTTAGTTGTGAAGCATAGAGTTTATATGGGTCAGAAGCAGGCACTTCAGCCCACCACACCCATGCTGTTCCTTTTACAAATCTAAATACCTTTCGCATCTAGTGAGCGTGTCTGAAGTGCTTTGGAATGTTCTGGAAGAGGCAAGGGCGTCATAGAGGAGCAGCGGTAGAGTTGCTGCCTTACAGTGCCAGAGACATTGGTTTGATCCTGACTGCGGGTGCTGTCCACGTGGAGTTTGCACATTCTCCCCGTGACCATGTGGGTTTCCTCCGGGCCACCGGTTTCCCCCCACATCCGAAAGACGTGCGGGTATGTAGGTTAATTGACTCTCTGTAAATTGTCCCTAGTGTGTTGGGAATGGGAAAGTGGGATAACATAGAACTAGCATTGAATGGGTGATCGGTGGTCGGCGTGGACTTGGTGGGACAAAGGGCCTGTTTCCATGCTGTGTCTTTCAAGCGATTAATCTAAAAGAACATCCAGGAGGTCAGAACCATCCTCTTCCTCCGCCCCCAGAATCAGCACTGAGCCCATGGAGCCCTGAGGCCACTGTCTCGCCCTAACACTCGGAGTACAACACCTTGTGCAAAAGAGAAACGGAGGTAAATATTTCTTCATTTAAAATGTTAATTACTATATCTTGACCAGTGATGAGACCGAGTAGAGAAAGGGGATAAAGAGCTCAGAGACATGGTATCAAGACACCAACTTCCCCCTCGGTGTCAACAAAGCCAAGTAGCTCGTTATTGACTTCAGGAAGCTTAGTACATGCCCCAATCGGCATCAATGGTGCCGAAGTGGAAACGGTTGAGAGCTTCAAGCTCCTTGGCATTAATGTTATCAACAATCTGTCATGGACCAATCACATTGAAACCATGGCCAAAAATGCACTCAATGCCTCTACGGCGCGTCTCGTCATAGAAACCGTACTGTCCGGTTGCATCAGTTTGGTTTGGGACCAGCTGTGCCCAAGACTGCAAGGACTTGTACAGTTGTGGATGTAGCCCAGTCCGTCATACAGACCATTATAGACTATCCACACTTCAAGCTGTCTCAGAAGAACAGCCAACATAACCATTTTCACCCAGTCATTCTCACTTCTCCCCTCTCCCATCAGCTAAAGGATCAAAAGCTTGAAGACATGTACCACCAGACTCAGGAGCAACCTCTGCCCTCTGTTATCAGACGAATGAATGGTTGTACCACAAATTAGGGGGTAGCCCCAATCTTCCAACCTACTTTCATTGTGGATGCTGAACTTTTCCCCCTGTAACAGTAACTATTACTGTTGCAATGCTATGAAATTATTTTCTGCACTCGGGTATTTTTCTCTTTGCACTACCTGTTGTACTTGCATACGCATGCAAAGGATGATCTGATATAACTGGAGAGCATGATATCCAAAGCTTTAAGGGCCTGTCCAACTTGGGCGTCATTTGCGCGTCACGCAGATGGCACGCGAAGATTTTGTGAATCCCAAAATCCTGGGGCGGCGCTCACGACCGCGCGTCACTGCCTACGTCATCACGCACCGTGTGCGCGTAATGCGCAGCATGCGAGCGTAATGCGCACCATGCATGCATCACGTGCACGTCATGACGCGCGCGTCGTGCGTCGTGATGCGTAAATGATGTCGCGTAAATGATGCGCAAATGAAGCCCAAGTGGGACAGGCCCTTTACACTGTATCTTGGTACAGGTGACAATAATAAACCAATACCAATGCTACATAGATCAGTTAACCGTGCTTTGTATCGTGTGTTAAATGTATCAATGTATCGTCCTGGTGAGTTTCATTGTCTGTAACTTGTTTTCACCAAGCCCACAGCTAACAATGGGCTGTATCATAATTACTTTTTTGTGTACCTTTCATTCATTTGTTCTACATCTCTCTACATCACTGTCTATATCTCATGTTTCCCTTTCCCCTGTCTCTCAGTTTGGACCCGAAACATCACCTATTCCTTTTCTCCGGAGATGCTGTCTGAACCCGCTGATTCACTCCTGCTTTTTGTGTCTATCAATTATTTAAGTATTTTTCTGCTGTTTTAAACGTCTCAAGGTGACGTGCAGAAACATTTGAAAAGCCCCCTGCAGAGTTTGAACTGACAAAGACCTCCAGTGATCCGAGGTTTAGACCCAGCTCACACATTGAGGCAGCGGGGGATGGATCTCAGCTGTACGTGCAGGGCCACTAGTGGGCAGTGTGGAGCAGAATCTTGCCCCGTGTTTTTGGCTCAGGGCGAGTCTGGCTGATGTTTGCTGCTGGATCCAGTTTCATTCAGCAGAACAGTTTCATTTTCACCAGCCGTTTCCTTCTGTGTCTTTACACCTGTCTTGAAAAGGAGCCAGGGATCTCTGAGCACCTCGAACTCTATAAATGAGCGGCACAGTTGCGCAACTGGTAGAGCTGCTGCCTCATCGCACAAGAGACCCAGGTTCAATCCTGACCTCGGGTGCTGCCTGTGTGGAGTTTTCACATTCTCACGGTGACCATGTGAGTTTCCTTCGAGTGCTCCGGTTTTCTCCCACTGCCCAAAGACATGTGGGTTGATATGTTAGATGGCCTCTGTAGATAGATACAAAAATCTGGAGTAACTCAACGGGGCAGGCAGCATCTCTGGAGAGAATGAATTGGTGACGTTTTGGGTCGAGACCCTTCTTCAGACTATGCCCTGAGTGTGCAGGGAGGGAGGGAATTAATGGGAATATAGGGAGAATGAAATGGAATTACTGTAACTAGGTGGATATCAGCTGGCATATATTTAGTGGGCCGAAGGGCCTGCTTATGTGCTGTATGACTTTATAACTCCACTTCACAAGGCGAACTCAGCATGTTGTAAGCCGGTACAGCACAGCAACAGACCCTTCGGCCCATAATGTCTGTGCTGAACATGTTGCCAAGGTAAACAAATCTCCTCTGCCTGCACATAATTCACATCCTTCCATTCTCTCCATATCCACGTGCCTTTCTAAAAGCTTCTTAAACACTACCAGATTGCCAGTAGTTACTCAATACCCAGACTTTTCTTTGATTAGGATAACCTTATGCTTATGGAAACACAGCGGTTTCCTTCGAGACCCGTCTCACACAGCAGAACTAACCTGATGGCCCGGATAAGGGTCTTCACAATGGGCTTGGCGTCCTCCATGCTGATGTCGCAGTGAAAGGCCTTCTCGTCGTAGCTGTCATCTCCCACGTTCTCCGCTGGAGGGAAAAGCAAGGAGATGGACATCACATCTCAACGTGCCGGAGCAGGGCAGTCATGGCAACGGGTCCACACCCCACCCACAGGTCACGGAGATTGTGTCACTTGTGATGTCCCCAGTATTACGCGGTGACGATCCACTCCTGCAATTGTTGTGTAATGGAGGGAGTTATGTGTAACATTTGGAGCCACGTGTACCACTGGGGTTGTGTGTAACACTGGGGTTGTGTGTAACACTGGGGTTGTGTGTAACACTGGGAGTAGTGTGTAATGTTGGGAGCGTGTAATGCATCACTCCATATACGCTATTTACAGATCCCAATTAATTTATAAACCCGCACGTCTTTGGGATGTAGGAGGAAACCAGAGCACCCTGAGGAAACCCACGCAGTCACCGGGAGAATCGAACCCGGGTCTCTGGCGCTGTGAAGCAGCAGCTCTACCCGCTGCGCCACCGTGCTGCGCCACTGTTGAGCTATGAGCTGCGAGACCTTGCTCCTTACTTTCCACGGTGGCTCTGGGCTTGAGGCGCAGCGAGGCCCGGAAGCGTGTCCTGTCGTTGAAGCTCCAGCTCTTCTGCACCTTGGTGGGACTGGCCTGCGCCGCGTTCTCCGCGCTGGGGCTGCGCTGGATGCTTGGTGTCGACGCCTGCTTGTTCCGCATACTCTGAAGGGCCGGGCTGTTCATCTTCATCCTGTCTCTGAAGCCCAGCCTCTGGTTACTGAAACAAGGCAGAGCAAAGCGTGAAGGGTTCCTGCATCGGCTGAGGTTGTTACCCAATGGCAATGCAACCCTCTTGTGAAGAACAATACTTTTATACGTTTAAAGTATATTTATACCACACTTAGAAGTCAGAGCAACGTATCCATGGATCACAGAATGTTTCTGAAGATCTGGGAAGTCCACCCACACTGGGAATCACATCTCCATTTAGATATATATCCAAAAACAGATATAATCACCAACTCTTTGTGATTATTAATCTTGCATTTCAAATAAAATATGGAAAGGATTCACCCGAATGCCCATTTTTAACTTTTACTCTCCTCATTGTTAAGTGGTGGCCACCTGGGAGTAAACCTTCACCACCGGGGGCACTATACTGGAGTCATACTTACTCGTTAAAGTGGAGGAGGCCATTCGACCCATTGGTCCCATGCCAGCCCCCAACAGAGCAATCCTGTCCATCCTATTCCCTCTGTCTCACATACGCTTCATCTTTTCATGGTGCATTCGGGGCAATTTACAGTGGCCAATAAACATCCTGGCACGTATGTGCTTGAGATGTGTGGGGAAACCGGAGCACCCGGGGGAAACCCACCTGGGTGAGCATGCAAACGCCATATAGACAGTACCCGAGGTCAGGATCGAACCTGGGGGTCCCAGGTTCTGCAAGGCAGCAGCACTACCAGTGTGCCACCATCACAACCCTCACGTCTATACATGCTCCTCAACTCCAAGCCCAATCGTTTTCCAAAAGGGAAAAAAAAGCTTAAAGTTTCATTATCTTCCAACTGGACTCAAAGTTGCAAAATAATTAACATTTCCAGACCATAGATGATCTGTGAACCAGATCGGATTGTGTATAGATATCTGTAACATGTGGTATAAATAGGATATGTTCTGAGCCTCAGTGAGTTGGGGTTATTAGATCTGTTCCCAAAATTGCCATTAATGATTTGTTCACGTTGATCTTGCAACAACAAGGTTTTACTGCCAATGCACTGAAGCCCAGGATATCTCCTTGCATAAGTTGGAAAAATTACTAATTACTAATATTTGGTGAAGAGGTGGACGGAGGGAAGCAGTTTCTGCCCAACCCAGGGCTGGGCGGAGAAAGGAAGGTCACATTGCTGGGGGCATACAATGGATCAACATGCAGATGCCAGTGAGCGGAAAATCGTTCAATCAAACGGCAACCAGGGCATGGTGCCTCAGTCACCTGCAGGATCATGGTACACTGGCCAGGAGGGGAAGCATAAAGGGACAAACCAGGAGACAAAGCCTCGTAGATGCACATAGCCCAGCAGGGAAATCCCCAGTGCTTCCTCAGAGCCGCAGGTGGGGCTCAGAACAGAGCACACACTGTGGGACAGGCTGACTGACGCTGGCCGTGAGATTGAGCCTCAGTCACTGGACACCGCACATTTTGTCCTCATGACTTTATAATCCTGGCGCCACGGAAGCAGGCCCTTCGGTTCATCAAGTCTACATCGGCCATTAATCACCCAATTACACTAATCCTACATTAATCTGGTGTCATATCTCGATCAGCCATTGGTACTTGATAAACAAGATTTCTGCAGTGGGTTGAACCAATGTAAACTGACATCATGTCTAGATCTGTCAAAACAGCGGGAACTGGTAACTCAACCATTGTGTGGGTGGGTAACAATGGCATTTGGGAGTTTAGTTGAGAGATACAGTGTGGAAACAGGCCCTTTGGCCCGCCGAGTCCGCGCCGACCAACAATCACCTCGGACACTAGTTCTATCCTATGCTCTATGGGGTAATTACAGAAGCTAATTAACCCACACACCTGCACATCTTTGGAATGTGGGGGGAAACCAGAGCACCCGGGGAGAACCCACGCGGTCACAGGAGGAACATGCAAATTCCATGCAGGCAGCACCCGTAGTCAGCAGCGAACCTGGGTCTCTGGCGCTGTGAGACTGCAACTCTACCACTGCCAACCTGTGCCACTGGTATTGCACTGCATCTGTGGGCAGCATCAGTGGGGCAGTACCCACCTCATGTGGCAGACTGACAATCTCACACCTACTTGGGCCACTGGGCCACTCATACAGCAGAGACACACAGTCATCTCATGAACAGACACTGATGTCCATATCAACATACACCTGTCTCCGGCATGTCTCTCCGCCCAACCTCCATACGGAGAACAGGTCAGCGCAAGAGCCACAGGGGCTTCCCGCCAGGTACCTGGTGCCGGTGGAGTTTCAGAGAGCTGATGGCCCAGTGACACCACAACAGATGCCCTTCGAATTTCCCAATGCCTTTACCTCCTGAAATGTTCACAACATCCTGAAACCTTTCCCAGCCTAAGGTTCTGCGGATCATTGCACCAACAAACAAATCTCAAATGTACCTGCTGGTGAAGCAACTTCAAGACTTGTCCCTGTCCTAGACACCTAGTTCCCTGTCCCTGTCCCAGGCACCTGGTTCCTTGTCCATGGCCACACTGTGTGGGAATAGCATTATCTTCATGAAGGAGATGCAGCTTGGTACTTTGCAAAGATGTATGCCGTGTCTGAGCTGCTTCACAGTAAACATATACAACCATGTTCCAGTTGCAATGAACACAAAGTGTGATTTAAGGCTGTAATCGTTTTTTTGTGAAGACTTAATGCTGCCGTTAAACTATATGCACATCAAAGCTGGCCAAGTGAATTACAGGGCTTGGATTTCAATCATACGCACAACAAGGGGAACCTCAATACCAGATACCAGCCAGGGAGGTTCAGTGAGATGGTTAGCAGGAATAGTTGCTCGGCAAGTGGGAAACTTTCAAACATTTGTAGAAAGAGTCATCATTACAAGCTGGTCGGGTGTCAGTAGATTGGAGGGTGGAAAATGTTGTACTTCTATTTAAGAAGGAATGCAGGGAAAAGCCTGGGAACAACGCCATCAAGTCTAACATCTGTGGTCAGAAAGTTACCAGAGAGTTTTCAGATGGATAACTAGAGAAGCATTTTGATGCATTGCAGATTCCATCCATGTGCTGTATAACAATGCTTCTGTCAGCTCACCTCTGATTCTTCTCCCTTCTTCTCTCTTGGTTTTACATGGCCTCCTGCCCATCCAGCAATGGGAACCGCCTCCCATCATCCATGTTAGATACCTATCCAATCCGCCCGGAGACTTCTCTTCTCTGCACAAAACTGGCTCGACATCTCCAATCTGCCCTTGTATCTCACTCCTTCATCCCAGAAACCATTCTTGTACACTTGTGTATCTCATCTGATGTGTTCACAACCTTTCTACATTGTGGCGATCAGAACTAAAGACGAGACTGCAATTGAGTCTGAGTCATGTTGTGAAGGTTCAGCATGGCTGATTTCAAAACCTATGTCTTTATTGATAATGTTGGAATAGTATATGTCTATAGTTCTTTCTCAACAAAGCAGGTTCAATTCAATGTATAAACTAGGAGCTGCCCAAATTGTCACCGTTCCATGTTCTCTAGAGATGCTGCCTGACCCGCTGAGTTACTCCAACACTTTATGTCTGACATAATCAATGATCAGTGCAGCCATTCCCATGTCCCTCTGCTCCTGGACCCCTTTTAGTACAGTATTTTTTATTCTGCATTGTCTTCCTCATTCTTCTTACCAAAATGCACCTTCTCACATTCTATTCCTAGGTTATCCATCTTCTTCATCTAACTGAAATCATCCAGATCAGATGACATCCTCGTGAAGCTTTTTTTGCACCTTTTGCCGTTTAATGATATCCTTCCAATGGCAGGGTGCCTTACCAATGCCTTGTACAGTTGGACCATGACGGCCCAATTCCTGTACTCAGGACCACGACTGACAAAAGCAATTGTGCTAAACACATTCTTCACCGCCGTGCTTAGGTGTATCAACACTTTCATAGAACGATGTACCTACAGTACATGCCTAAGTCTCTCCGCTCTACAACATTGCCCAGGGTCCTATCATTTATTATGTGAATCAGGCCCTGGTTTGTTTTACCAAAATATAACACTTGCCATTTATCTGAATTAAACTCCAATGCTCGACCCATTGGCCCAGATGATCAAGACCTCAGGTAACTTTCTTCATGCTCCACTATACCACCCAACGTTAGTGCTATCCTCAAACTTACTAACCAAGCCATCTCCATTCAGATCCAAATCGTTAATGTAAATAACGAACAACACGATTTGTTACAGGCCACCAGTGCAAAAAAAACATCCATCCACTACCATTCTACCTCCCACCTTCAAGGCAATTTTGTATTCAATTTGCCAGTTTGCCCTGCATCCCATGTGACTTAATCTTTGAGACTACTCCACCATGTACTACTCTATCAAAGATCTTTGTTATAGTAGTCTCAGAGATGAAGTAGTGGAGTAGTCTCAAAGATTAAGTCATATGGGATGCAGGGCAAGCTAGAAAATTGTATACAAAAACAACCTAGTCCCAAACGTCAGAAGACCAAAGAGCTGGTTGTTGACCAAAACGGAAGAGAGACCGGGTGAGGGGTTGGTGAGAAGGAAGAGGCAGACAGAAGATAGGACTGCTTGGTGAACTGTTGTAACTCTGTCGGCAACGGAAACGTGGCGACTCTTGTGTACTGTCTGGGTGAGGGCGTGTATACGATTTCACCGGGTTGTATGCAAAACAAAGCATTTCACTGTAACTAGGTACACGTGACAATAAAGTATAATTGAATCACTGAATTAGGAGCTTCCTCCACTTGAAGAGGTGGGCTGGTAGGAAGTTGCGGAACGCAAGCGGTTTCAATGTACAGACAGCAGGAAAGCCCTGGGAACAGCCTGGAACTCCAGATTCATCATCAATTAGCATCGGCTTTCAATAGATTATCAAAGGAATAACCCCATCATTACCCATGCAGGAACCAGGCATAAATAGTCATTTGGTATCAAGCATCTAAGAGTCCACCTCAGGGAGAGCAAGCGAGTCTCCATCATGAGCTGATGCAAGGAGTCTGGGGCTGAGGATACAGGGTTCATGCAGATTCAATTAGCCGGCATTCCAAAGATTACGAGACCCATCCCAGCGCCTGATACCTCTGTTTCCGTGTGGTCTGAATCCGGAAGAGATTCTTTTTAATACTAAAGAGATTACTAGGAGTCAAGAAGAAAATAAAAGTATAATGTTATTGCACATATTAGGGGATTAAATCATTCAAGCAGATACAGTGTTACAGAGTCGTACAGAAATGGAAACAGGCCCTTCGGCCCGAATTGCCCATGCTGACCAAGTTGTCCAAAAGTGGATAGGCTGTCAAAGCGTGACTTGGTCCATTTCTCCTTTTACTCATGATGCTTATCCACAAACCACGGGTTACTCTTTCACCAAAATTATTTGCCAAAAATGTATTTGAACCAGTTTATTTAATGATGAGATGAGCAGACAGGGCTAGCAATTAAGTTGTCAGCGGTTTTGTTACAGCTCTGAATAAGGTAAACCCTCAATATGATGAACCAAGGGGGAGATGGTGTCACTATTATCCATTGTCCGCTATAACTGTTAACTAGTTTAACCCAAGGCTAGGTGGGAAGAAACATGGCGTCGGTGGGGAGAGGGGGGGGAGAGATGTTAAACCAGTGGTAATTCACAGGCCGGGAAGCCTCAGAGCCCCGGCCACACATGCCGTGCACCAGGCTGCCTTTCCACTGCCCAATGCCTCAATGCGCATCACCCGCCACCACGAACGGACGCCTCGGTCCACTAAAACCGAAATCCGTTTTATAGATGTGTGTAATTGCGAGGGCTTACTGTTTAATGCTGTGATTTTGCTTTGGGACCTGAATCTGGGAGATATGGAATCAGGCTGCCCCCTGCTGCTGGGAACAGGCATTGCTGGGGCTGAGCAAGTGGTCTACTTCGAGAAGACTGTGCTCGGCAGAGAGTCACTGAATGTATAGCCCATGTTGAGGAGTGTGTGTCCTCACCTCAGTCTCTGTAGACTTCCCCCCTCCCCCCTCCCCCTCCACCCCCCCCCCCACCCTTATGGAGAGACCACCAATTCCACTACATTGTGGAAAGACATCGGGCCACAGAGGCAGAGTAAAGGGTTGGGCTGGGATTTGGGCAATATTTGGGAATTTCCTCCACAACCTCATGGCCGCCTAGGAGGAGGACAGGAGAGGGGGAGATACTCTTCAGCATCACTGGCACTGCACATGTGATACCTGCTCCTCCTCACACAGGTTGCTGCTCACATGGCTGGTTCCAACCGAACCATAGATAAACACAAGGTGCTGAAGTAACTCAGCGGGTCAGGCAGCATCTCTGGGGAAAAGGAATAGGTGACGCTTCTGGTCGGGACCTTTCTTCAGACTGAAAGGTAGAGGTGGGGGTTACTCCAGCATTTTGTGTCTATCTTCAGTATGAACCAGCATCTGCATTTCCTTCCTATCCATCCGTACCGTATCAGGGATAGATGAGGACAGTCATCATTGCAGTTTGTTTGGGAAGGGGGTGACTGGCTCTGTGAGGGAGAAGCAGAGGCATTGGCCCAGGATGGAGAGAGTGAACATGAGCCAGAGACGGGCTGATTAAGAGGTGGGGGTGTGTGGGATGAAGGCAGTGCCGTACTGGGAGGGTGGGGTTGTTAACTGAATGACCTGCCTGGGCCCATGGTTAGTACATCTGGCGTATAACATAGTTACCTTGTACTGGCACCTCTGCGATGGGCTTGTGGCCAGGATTGGTAGTGAACCAACACCCTACCCGACCCTTCTAGCCCCTTCATTAACGGAATCACTGCCAGGAACAAAATTATCTGTCGCGGGAGAACGGACTGCTCTGGGTAATTGGGGATGGAGATGTGTAAGCTTCATGGTTAATGGTTGCTTCTCTGTTTGATGAAAGGGCAGCTAATTTGAGGAAGGACATTATTGCTATTGAGAGAGTGCAGCGTAGGTTAATTCCCGGGATGGCGGGACTGTCATATGCTGAGAGAATGGAGTGGCTGGGCTTGTACACTCTGGAGTTTAAAAGGATGAGAGGGCATCTTATTGAAACATATAAGATTATTAAGGGTTTGGACACGCTAGAGGAAGGAAACATGTTCCCGATGTCGGGGGAGTCCAGAACCAGGGACTGTTTAAGAAAAGGGGTAAGCCGTTTAGAACGGAGATGAGGAAACAGTTTTTCAAACAGAGAGTTGTGAGTCTGTGGAATTCTCTGCCTCAGAGGGCGGTGGAGGCCAGTTCTCTGGATACTTTCAAGAGAGAGCTAGATAGGGCTCTTAAAGATAATAGAGTCAGGGTATATGGGGAGTAGGCAGGAACGGGGTACTGGTTGGGGATGATCAGCCATGATCACATTGAATGGCGGTGCTGGCTCGAAGGGCCGAATGGCCTACTCCTGCACCTATTGTCTATTGTCTATTGTCAGTGTGGGCAAGTGGCTCACCACTAATGGCAAGTTTTGCCTGATTAATTTTCAAAGCACATGCAGACTCTTAGAAGAGAATGGGATTAGTATGTATCTTCCATTATCTACTACATTGAAATGTAATGATGGATGATTTATAATGTGTGGTACAGTGTGGTTTACAGCAGTGCAGCCAACCTTGGCTGCAGCAGAAACAGATGCTGGATACAGAGGGAGCTCATCATACTTCCACAAACAGCCCCATTATATCCACCATATCCGTCCACACAGTCAGACACTCCATCCTTGAACCAGCAGCTTGGACAAGGCAACTTGCTTCAGAATTGTACAGGAGTCTCAACATAAATTATTAGGACAAGTCCTTGAAAGTGTTTATTTGATTGACAGGTACAGCACGGAAACAGGCCCTTTGGCCAACATTGTCCATTGATCACCCATATTTAATGTTTAATGTTTTATGTGTCATTTTTAACTGTCACTGTATGTCATGTTGTCACTTGTGGGCGGAGCACCAAGGCAAATTCCTTGTATGTGAATACTTGGCCAATAAACGTATTCATTCATTCAGTACTAGTTCTCTGGTGTCCCACTTTGCATCCACTGCCTACGCACTAGGGGCACTTTTACCGTGGGCAATTCACCTACAAACCTGCACGTCTTGGGATGTCGGAGGAAACCTGAGCACCAAGGGGAAAGCCACGCGGTCACAAGAAGAACGTGCAAACCGCACACAGACAGTAGGCGAGGTCAGGATTGAACCTGGGCCTCTGCTGCTATGAGGCAGAGGCTCTACCGGTTGTGCCACTGTGCCACCCCTTGGTCTTGGAGCTTCTCATTTTTTCTGACAAAATTCCGGCTGCAACTAGGGAAAATCCACGAAGATCTACATTGTTTACCTCGGTTTTCAGCCACACGTGAGGCTGCTAAGGAAGATGACCGAGATGAGAAGAACTTTTTTCACACAGAGAGTGGTGAATCTCTGGAACTCCCTGCCACAGAGGGTAGTCGAGGCCAGTTCATTGGCTATATTTAAGAGGGAGTTAGATGTGGCCCTTGTGGCTAAGGGGATCAGAGGGTATGGAGAGAAGGCAGGTACGGGATACTGAGTTGGATGATCAGACATGATCATATTGAATGGCGGTGCAGGCTCGAAGGGCCGAATGGCCTACTCCTGCACCTAATTTCTATGTTTCTATGTTTCTATGAGAGCCCATGGTACCAAAGGGCAGATACTAGCAAGGATATCAGGATGGCTGGATGGTTGAAGGCAAAGAGTGGCAATAAAGGGGGCTATTCTTGGTTGGCTGCCTGTGACTAGCGGAGTTGCACAGGGGTCGGTGCTGGGGCCGCTACTCTTCACGTTGTATATTAATGATTTGGATGAGGGGATTGAAGGTTTTGTGGCCAAGTTTGCAGATGATACAAAAATAGGTGGAGGGGCCGGCAGTGCAGAGAAAGCAGGGACTCTGCAGAAGGACTTGGACAGATTGGGAGAGTGGGCAGAGAAGTGGCAGATGCAATATAGTGTAGCAAAGTGTGGAGTCATGCATTTTAGTAGTAGGAATAAAGGCGTAGATTATTTTCTAAATGGGTAGAGAATCCAGAAATCAGAGGTGCAAAGTGACTTGGTAGTGCAGGTGCAGGATTCACAAAACATTAATCTGCAAGTCGAATCGGTAGTAAAGAAGGCAAACGCAATGCTAGCATTAATTTCAAGTGGGTTTGAATACAAAAACAGGGATGTAATGCTGAGGATCTATAAGGCGCTGGTCAGGCCGCATTTGGAATAAGGATGTGCTGGCTCTGGAGAGGGTCTAGAGGAGGTTTACAAGAATGATCCCAGGAACGAGTGGGTTAACATGATGAGCGTTTGTCGGCACTGGGCCTGTACTCGCTGGAGTTTAGAAGAATGAGGGGGGACTTCATTGAAACGTATCAAGTAGTGAAAGGTTTGGATAGGGTGGATGTGGAGAGGATGTTTACACTAGTGGGAGAGTCTCGCACTAGAGGTCATAGCCTCAGAATTAAAGGACGTTCCTCTAGGAAGGGGATGAGGAGGAATTTCTTTAGTCAGAGGGTGGTGAATCTGTGGAATTCTTTGCCAGCGAAACCTGTGGAGGCCAAGTCCATTGATATTTTTAAAGTAGAGACAGATAGATTCTTGATTAGTACGTGCATCAGGGGTTATGGGGAGAAGGCAGGAGAGGAGGGTTTGGAGGAAGAGAATGATCAACCATGATTCCCGGGATGGTAGGACTGTCATATGCTGAGAGAATGAAGCAGCTGGGCTTGTACACTCTGGAGTTTAGAAGGATGAGAGGTTATCTTATTGAAACATATAAGATTGTTAAGGGTTTGGACACGCTGGAGGCAGGAAACATGTTCCCGATGTTGGGGGAGTCCAGAACCAGGGGCCACAGTTTAAGAATAAGGGGTAAGCCATTTAGAACGGAGATGAGGAAACATTTTTTCTCACAGAGAGTTGTGAGTCTGTGGAATTCTCTGCCTCAGTGGAGGCAGGTTCTCTGGATGCTTTCAAGAGAGAGCTGGATAGGGCTCTTAAAGATAGCGGAGTCAAGGGATATGGGGAAAAGGCAGGAACGGGGTACTGATTGGGGATGATCAGCCATGATCACATTGAATGGAGGTGCTGACTCGAAGGGCTGAATGGCCTACTCCTGCACCTATTGTCTATTGTCTATTTCCTGTCACTTAAATTCTCCATGCCACCTTCTCCTCACTCTGATTCCTCCATCTTTGGCCTAATTTTTATATTGATCCTGCACGTAAAGTTGAGGAACATTGTCTCATCTCTCGGGCATCTGAATTTGATAATCTCATAATATCATTCCAATCCCGAGCCTCACATTTCCAGCAGTCACTCCATTCTCTGTCTGCTTCTGGCATTTAGTCTGCGCCTGATTCCACCTCCTCCACACACAGTCTGAAGAAGGGTCTCGACCTGAAACGCCACCCATTCCTTCTCTCCAGAGATGCTGCCTGTCCCCGCTGATTCACCCCAGCTTTTTGTCTCTATCCTCCACGCACAACTCCACCACCCTCACTGAGCCGACACTACCACCTCTCCGCCACCCTCATCTCCACCCTATCATGGATCTAACCTCTTGCTCCTCCCGTCCCTGAAATGTCAAAATTCCTCACATTTCTCAGCTCCGATTGTCATTGACCTGTATGACTATCTCCCTCCCTCCCTCCACGCACACCACTTGACCTGAGTTTCTCCGTCATATTCTGTTTTTTATTCCAGTTTTATGCTTGTTCTGTTATCTTTCCCCTCTTGAAATGGAGAGGCACATTTGTCATCCGCATCCCTACGCAAGTGTAAGCCTGTGCCTGTAAACCCTGGCTGATTTACAAGTAGGGTCAATGCAGATAGTTTGACTTTGATGCAAGTTTGAGGCTAGTCTCTGTTTAAATATGGTTAGTGTTCCTGCAAGGAATGCGCTGGCTTCCTGGCCCTGACTCAATCTGGAATACATCTGTGAATACTTGGCCCGTTTCTTATCTCGTGGCTGGGGCAAGTTGTTGTCCTTTGTGTTATATGGGAGTGCTCGGTGTCATTAATAGAGAAGGACATAACTAACTGCATCTCCTCAATCAGAGATTGCCAGGAAGAAAACTTTTAAGTGGGATGTATCTCAGAACTCTGATTCATTCCGCGGGTAGGAATAAGTGCGGGTCAACATAACATTGGCAGATTAAATTGAGCAAGCAGAAATCAACCCAACTATTCTTGTTAAGTAACGCAACCTCATGCCAGCTCGAGTATTGAACAATCAAATCTGGCATTTTAATATTAAAGGTGCGGGACTTTTTAGGAAGACGCATTGCTGGAGACACAAGGAACTGCAGATGTCAGGATCTTGAGCAAATCACAAATACTGGAGGAACTCAGTGGGTCAGGCAACATGTGTGGAAGAAATGGATAGATGATGTGGCAGATCAAGACCCTTGTTCAGTTGGGGACCCTGAACGTTGTCTGTCCATTCCCTCCATAGATGCTGCCTGACCAACTGAGTTCCTCCAGCACTTTGTATTAGTTTGTGTCTGGGATTCCCTGAATAACAAATAGAGTTTGTTTGACTTGAAGACTGTCCTTCTAATCACTTTCCTTTGAATATTTTTCTTTGAAGATTGATAACAGAGGAAATTAAATTCTCAGCACTATGGATCACTGACTATAGTTCTTTCTGCTGAGCATGGGTGGTGATAAGGGTTCCAAACTCTTACTATAATACAGAAGGACATTCAGCCCTTCAGGTTCATGCTAGCTCTCACAGAGCAATCCCATCAGTCCTCCTGGCCTCTCTTTAGCTTACCAAGTTTCAAAAAGTTTCAAAATATATTTTCCATGGGAATTATTTAACTATCAAGAGCCAGGACACCAGCTATTGACACTAACTAATGTGCTCTTTGTTCACATAAGATACTTCAGCATGCATACCTCAGTCATCCACACCTCGCAGTTCCCAAAGAACAAGAAAAAATATCTTCACGATTAAAGCTGATATTAATTAATAGTGTGTCCTGTACAGATGAGGGCAGGAAAAGCATGGTAAGATCATGCTTGGATATAGCACCAATCCACCTTTGGGAGGAAGAGGCGATATCTCAGAAAACAATACTTTGAGCAAATTTCGCAGTAAAATAAACATAAAACTTTTTGACAAAAAAACAAAATAAAACAGGAGACACTGAGGGTAAAACAATGAAAAGGAAAGTACTCTGCCTAACCCTATCCTGTGGCTCTTTACTAATACATCTGATAAATAGATTGAGAATCATTACCAGAATGGGGAGACTGAGTGGAGGGGGTGAAGAGGGGGAGGGGAGGAGGGAGAGAGAGAGAGAGAGAGAGAGAGAGAGAGAGAGAGAGAGAGAGAGAGAGAGAGAGAGAGAGTGAGAGAGAGAGAGAGAGGGGGGGGGAGAGGGGGGAGGGAGAGAGATGGCGAGGGAGGGGGAGATGGGGAGAGGGAGGAGAGAAGATAGGGAAGAGAGACAGGGGAAGAGATGGGGAAGAGGGATGAGGGAAAGAGGGGGAGGGGAGGGGAGAGGAGGGGAGGGGAGCAAGAGGGGAAGAAGGGGGAGGAAGATTGGGGGAGAGGGGTGAGGGGGGGGGAGACGAGGGAAAGGGGGGGGGTTGAGGGAGTGTAGGGCTGACAGTAATTCCCTCGCTACTGGAAGCTTGACCATATAAATTAGTCCTCAGTCCCAATGCAAATGCAACCAAATTCTAGCCAAAAAATATCATTCCATAATTAGCCAACAGGGGGGGGGGGGGGGGGGGGGGGGGTGGTATGAGCTTAGTTGTGCTCAGTGGCAGTCTGCTTGGTGAAGAATGTTACAAAGTGGTCAGTGTACAACACTCAGTGTGAACACAGATATGTGTGGTGGAACTGACCACACTGGGCATCTCATCCTGAGGCTGAATTTCTACGTATTACACCCACATCAGACACCTTATTCCAGTTGTGATATGGGGAAGGGAAGTTTTGCCACTCATTATTTTCATAAACGGACCTTACCATGCAAATATTTAGCTTCAAAACCAATTGCATCTCGCTACATTTTCTAGTATGTCTGGACTTGTTTCCACAGTGAAAAGGCAATGGTGGATTTTGAACAAAGTATTCAGTGCAGGATTGCAGAAGTATTCTTCATGACATTCCTTGCCAGCAGTTCAAGGTTGTTGAAACACAGGTTTTGTGCAGGACATAAGAACTCCAACACAAGACACAGCACAGACTAGATACAGAGCAAAGACCCTGGAGCTGATACAGAGTAAACCTCCTACTTCACTGGTTCTCAGAAAACTCCTGTATCAGGTATTGCACCTTTTGCACTGCCCCATCAAAGGTTCCCAGAGCAACAGTTCAATGTACTTCACTTCACCATGGCAATCCGCTTAAACCAGGCACACAATGAATCTTCCGTTAGACAATCTTGCCATGTGTTTTTCAGGCAAGATATAATGTGAGTCGGATACATTCTCTGAGTGGATTCTTTATGGAATTTCCCCATCAAACATTCTAAGATCAGGTCTCGTACATTATAAGATTCTTTACCATAGGCGTGGCAACACTGACTGGGCTGAGGCCAGACCGTTGGATGTGGGATGTACCTGTTTCCCAAGACCATGTCTGGAGGCTGTACACTGCAACATTCTCAGAAGGTTGTCTGCATCTACTGCAAGTGGTATCTAATAGCTTCTCTGAAGGAACCTAGCAAAATGATGATATTTGTTTAACAGGAACCTTTACTTCAAACACTCCAGTTCCAAGGGCCTGGACTGGACATAGACTCCAGGGGAAGATGATAGCAACGGAACTGGCCTCGATTTTCAAATGTCTTTGAGGTTAAACAACACAATTGAGAACAACATTTCCTTCTCTTGCAGGGAATAGACCAAACATGAAAAATGTTCTAAACATATACTGTGAATTCATCAGGTTCATGATAGTATTTGTTAGTGTGTAAAACCACACGTACGATTCAAGGAATGTAAGGTCACAGTTTATTAACAACCAGCTGTAATAAGTTTTAAAATGTCACAATTATTTTAAACAAGGCTGACATATTTTGAATAGGATTGAGATAAACATAGAGTTAGATTGCGCTTTGATGGCCACAAACCTGCCTTCCGACTTATTTTTCTCACTGATGTTAATGGATGAAAAATGGAAAGAGAAATGAAGATTAATAAAGAACGAGAATGTAAATATCACAGAGCAGCTGCTGAGATGAGCGACTATTTCCTGTCCAAATACTAGCTTTGAAATTCTCTCCTTTCATGGATCTGCTCCCATTCACGATAGGGTAGAGGAGATGAAGAGAGGGTGAGATGTGAACTCAACCCTATGTTTCAGGTCACTAAAGAGCACCTCAGTCTATGGCCTAAATTCACATTGTTGTGGGCAGGGGGCACTTTCTAAAACTGCAGCCACTGAGTGCCAATGCTGGCTGGAAGGGTTAAACACTTTCAACCAAGGTGCGAGGGGTTCTCCGTGGAAGGGTTAGTCTCACTCTGAGGAACCCAGAACTTTGACATTAACCCTTGAATAGGCAAGATTCTGATAAAGTGTGTGGCCCATGCACTGACATGACCAACATCATTTGGATCCCACTACCCTAGAGCAGGCCAATTTAAGCAGGAAATACAGACTCTCATCCCAGGAGCTGACGGTTATGTTAGAACTGAGCAAAGAAAAAAACAACCATCCCTGGAGAGAAAGATGCACATGCACACAGGTGCAGGTTCAATTAGAGGTAAATAGATTTGTCACCTACCTCTCCCCCAAATTACTGGAGGGTACAATTAATCTTTGACTTGAATGAAACGCATGTATCCGTGGGGATTCCTCTTGTAATTTTTTGCAGTCTGAATTTTTAAGTCCACCATTGCGCCCACGACTGAGAGACTCAAACATTAGAGCCAGTTCTCTGGAGGTTGGTTTTAACAAATGAAAATAATCATTCCTTTTCCACTGTCAAACGTTCCGACTCTCTTAAAGGGACAATATCTTCCATTTCTCGGCTTGGTTTGCAATTCTCTGTCTGGGTAGAAGCTGTTCAGGATTTTTCTGTGGTGTTTATCCGTTTTCCCACATTCCGCTCCCAGGGAGGTTTCTCTGGATCGGAGTCGGGACTGACTGTTGCGATGTGGTATAGACACAGAGTGTAATACTGAGGGGGAAGTCCCCAGCTTGGAGAGGGGTATTTCAGCTGGTTATTGAACCCTGCGTCATCTCTACCAATAACCCACCATGAAGGCAGAAATTATCTGCTCGGACCTTCTGAGCTATCGAGACAGCTTGACAGTCAAACTTAAAACTAACATCCCACCTAGTTCAGAACAAATCAATATTATTCCACCGTTAGACCCGCTAACGATTGAGGCACACCACTTGCAGAGACTGATTGAGGCACACCACTTCCTGATTGAGGCCTTTCTCACCATTCGCCTGGGGTGTGCAGTAGCAAGGTTCGTTTGATTTAACGGACGTGAGCACACAGTTAGCTGCAGACTCCGCCCAGGGCAGGAAGGCTCTGCAGGAACGGAAGGGACGTCACGACCGCGGTGCCACAGGTGCTGTCGCCGAGGGAGGACGGACGGAGCCGCGGCTCGAGAGACTAACAGAGACTAACAGAGGCAAAGAGGTTTGCCTCGCACTGCAAGGGAGCAGTGGACCAGACAGGAAGAGCGGACGGAATTACCACTAGACAGCCAAACCAGTAGGTAATTTACGGCTGGGGTGAGTACTTTCCCATTTATAGGAGGTAGGATTATATAAATAAGGGGTGTATCAATACAGTAGGGGATTCTTAAACAGGACCAGTTAATTACCTATATAAGATGGGCGGTCAGGAGATGTGCCAATACTGCGAGATGTGGGAATTTGTCGACACCATTGATGTAGAAGATCCCTACAGCTGCAGTAAGTGTTTGAGGCTAGAGGAACTCCAGCTCCGCATTGATGAGCTGGAGACCCAACTTCATACGCTGCGGTACATCAGGGAGGGGGAGTATTACCTGGATGTTTTGTGCCAGGGGATGGTCACACCGACCAGTTTAACTAATTCAGTAGGCAGTGAGCAAGGAAAGGAAGGTGTGGCCATAAGCGAGGCAGGTAGGGGGAACCAGGAGGAGATGCGGCAGGAGCCACAGCCCTTGTCCCTGACGAGCATGACCGAGGCTCTTACTCAATGTAAGGACGGGATCAGGGGCTGTGGGAGGGATGAGCAACCTGGCTGCAGCACCGTGGATCAGGAGGCCATTCAAGAGGGGGGAGTTAGAAGAAATGCCGTAGTGATAGGGGATAGTATTATTCGGGGGGTAGATAAGGTTCTCTGCGGCCAGCAGAACATGTCCCGAAGGCTGTGTTGCCTACCCGGTGCTAGGGTTAAGGATATCTCTGCGATGCTGGAGAGAAATTTGCAGAGGGAGGGGGAGGATCCAGTGGTCGTGGTCCATGTGGGGACCAATGACATAGGAAGGACGAGGAAGGAGGATCTGCTGAAGGAGTTTGAGCAGTTAGGGAATAAATTAAAAAGCAGAACCTCGAGGGTACTGATCTCCGGATTGCTACCTGAGCCACGGGCCAAATCGGCGAGGGTACGTAAAATTAAAAAGCTAAATGCGTGGCTCAAAGACTGGTGTGGGAATAATGGGTTTGGTTTCTTGGGCCACTGGCACCAGTACTGGGACAGGGGGGATCTGTTCTGTAAGGACGGACTTCACCTGAACGGTGCTGGGACTGGGGTCCTGGCAAATCATATAACTAGGGCAGTAGAGAGGTCTTTAAACTAAGTAGCGGGGGGGAGGTATCAAGGGGGGTAATAACGGCAGGGGTAGAGGAAATAGAGCAGGGTATCAGTGGGGAAGCGGAAATTCAAAATGTGACAGGAGACAGAATTTGTGAAGATAAAGATCTAGATGTAAAAGGGGCAAAAACGGAAAGGAAGGGTAGTAAAAATCATCTGAAAGTGCTTTATCTAAATGCACGGAGTATTCGTAATAAGATAAATGAATTATCGGTGCAATTAAGTATATATAGTTATGATATCGTGGCCATTACGGAGACATGGCTGCAAGGAGATCAGGACTGGGAGTTAAATATAGAGGGGTACTCGACAATTAGGAAAGATAGACAGGAAAGAAAGGGAGGAGGGGTGGCCCTTTTAATAAGGGAGGGAATAACGGCAATAGAGAGGAAGGATATTGCGTTGAAGGATCAGGATAGTGAAACAGCTTGGGTACAGATAGAGAATAATAAGGGGAAAAAAACACTAGTGGGTGTAATTTATAGACCTCCAAATAGCTGTGACGCTGTTAGTCAGAACATAAATCTGCAAATAGTTGACGCATGTAAAAAGGGAACTGCTGTAATCATGGGGGACTTCAATTTTCATATTAATTGGGCAAACCAAACTGGGCAGGGTAGACTAGAGGAAGAGTTTATAGAATGTATTAGAGACGGGTTCCTAGAACAGTATGTCACCGAACCGACAAGGGGGGAGGCAATCTTGGATCTGGTCCTGTGTAATGAAGCAGGATTAATTAAAAATGTCATAGTTAGGGACTCGTTGGGAACAAGTGACCACAATATGGTCGAATTCCATATTCAAATAGAAGGGGAGCAGGTTGAAACTCAGGCTAGGGTGCTTAGTCTAAATAAGGGGGATTATGAAGGTATGAGGACTGAGCTGATCAAAGTTGACTGGGATAGCAGACTCAAGAATAAGACGGTACATGAGCAGTGGTGTACGTTTAAGGGTATACTGTATAACCTTCAAGAAAAATTTATTCCTATGAAGAAAAAAAGGGGTAAGGGTAAGAACAGTCAGCCATGGCTCAGTAAAACTATAAAGGATAGTATTCGGCTGAAGGCAAGGGCATATAAGGTAGCCAGAGATAGTGGGAGGGTAGAGGATTGGGAAGCATTTAAAGGTCAGCAAAAAATAACTAAGAGATTAATTAAGACGGGGAAAATAGACTATGAAAGGAATTTAGCGAACAACATAAAAACTAATAGTAAGAGTTTTTATAGCTATATAAAAAGAAAAAGGGTGGCTAAGGTGAACGTTGGTCCATTGGAGGGTGAGACTGGAGAGTTGTTGGTGGGGAACATGGAAATGGCAAAGGCATTAAACGAGTATTTTGTATCAGTCTTCACCATAGAAGACACAAAAAATATTCCAACGCTGGATAAACAGGGGGCGGTAGGAATGGCGGAGCTAAATACTATTAAGATCACCAAGGAGGTGGTATTAGGGAAATTAATGAGACTGAAGGAGGATAAATCCCCTGGGCCTGATGGATTACATCCAAGGGTCTTGAGGGAGATAGCGGTGGGGATTGTGGATGCATTGGTGATAATTTTCCAAAACTCCCTGGAGGCAGGAACGGTCCCAGTGGATTGGAAAATGGCCAATGTAACACCTATATTTAAAAAAGGAAGTAAACAGAAGGCGGGTAACTATAGACCGGTTAGTCTAACATCGGTGGTGGGTAAAATGTTAGAGACAATTATTAAAGAAACACTAACGGGGCAGTTGGATAAACATGACTTCATCGGACAGAACCAGCATGGTTTTGTGAAGGGGAAGTCCTGTTTAACGAATCTGCTCGAATTCTTTGAGGAAGTAACAACCCGGGTGGATAAAGGGGAACCGGTGGATGTGGTATACTTGGACTTCCAAAAGGCTTTTGACAAGGTGCCACATAAGAGACTATTGCTAAAAATAAAAAATTATGGGATTGGGGGTAATATATTAGCATGGGTAGAGGATTGGCTAACAAATAGGAAGCAGAGAGTGGGGATAAATGGTTCATACTCGGGATGGCAACCGGTAACTAGCGGGGTTCCGCAAGGGTCGGTGCTGGGACCCCAGTTGTTCACAATTTATATAAATGATTTGGAGGAGGGAACCAAGTGTAATATATCAAAATTTGCGGACGATACAAAAATGGGAGGAAAAGTAGGGGATGAGGAGGATAGGAAGAGTCTGCAAAAGGATATAGATAAGCTAGGTGAGTGGGCAACAACTTGGCAGATGAAATTTAATATTAATAAATGTGAAGTCATTCACTTTGGGAAAAAAAATGATAGGGCAAGTTATTTTCTAAATGAGGAGGAGTTGCGTTGTAATGCAACGCAAAGGGATCTAGGGGTATTAGTACATGAATCACTAAAAGTTAGTATGCAGGTGCAGCAAGCAATCAGGAAGGCCAATGGAGTTTTGGCCTTTATTGCTAGGGGGATTGAGTATAAAAACACGGAGGTCTTGCTGCAGCTGTACACAGTATTAGTGAGACCACATTTGGAATACTGTGTACAGTTCTGGGGTCCATACTTAAGAAAGGATGTACTAGCCCTGGAGGCAGTGCAGCGAAGGTTTACAAGATTAATTCCTGCAATGAGGGGATTGACATATGAGGAAAGGTTAAGTAGGCTGGAACTCTACTCTTTGGAGTTTAGAAGAATGAGAGGCGATCTCATTGAAACATATAAGATCGTGAGGGGCCTTGATCGGGTGGATGCACCGAGGATGTTCCCAATGATCGGGGAAACTAGAACTAGGGGACATAGTTGCAGAATAAGGGGGGGCTCTTTTAAAACTGAGATGAGGAAGAACTTCTTCACCCAGAGGGTGGTTAATTTATGGAATTCACTGCCCCAGGGAGCAGTGGAAGCAGAAACTTTAAATATATTTAAGACTAAAATAGATGGTTTTTTAGCTGCCAAGGGGATAAGGGGCTACGGGGAGAGGGCAGGGATATGGACCTAGGTATGGTTAGTATAGTAAGACCTGAGTGATCTCCTGGACAAGTGTCGATCGCCTGGATTGGGGTCGGAGAGGAATTTCCCGGATTTTTTTCCCGAATTGGACCTGGGTTTTTATCCGGTTTTTTGCCTCCCCCAGGAGATCGCGAGGTTCTTGGGGTGGAGAGGGGTGATAGCGGTATAAAGGGGAGGGTAGTGTCTTGTGTTCTGTGTCTTGTGTCTACTGTTTGTGGGTAAGTGTGTCTGTTTAGTGTTCAGCCATGAGCGAATGGCGGTGCGGGCTCGACGGACCTGGTGGTCTACTCTCGCACCTACTTTCTATGTTTCTATGTTTCTATGTAACAGATTCATCCTGTGAAGGTTTAGTTTACTTTAGGTATGCAGCATGGAAACAGGCCATTCGGCCCAGTGATCACCAGCCCGCACAAGGTACAAGTTATCCCACTTTCTCATCCACTCTACACACCAGAGGCGAATTAAACTACAAAGCTGCACGTCTTTGGGATGTGGGAGGAGACTGGAGCATCTGGAGGAAATCCATGCAGTCACAGGGAGAATCTGCAAACTCCACACAGACAGCACCTGAGGTCAGGTTTGAACCCAGGGCTCTGGCGCTGTGAGGCAGCGGCTCTACCTGCTGCGCCACTGTGCTGCAGAAGGTGAAAGGCTCGATCTGAAATCTGGACACGTTTTTACCAAAACACTTATTGACCTGGAAACAATTCTAAGGGACTGGATTTATGTTCATTTGGAAAGGCAATGACTGATTAGATGGAATCATCATGGTTTTGTTCAGGGGAAATCCACTCACGAATCTGAGTTATTTTGAGGAGAACACTGAGAAAATTCATGAAGGTAGCAGCATAGATGTGATTTACAATGTAAGTCAAGGTTTCACAAGGCTTTTACTTTAATTTAGTATACTTAGAAATACAGCATGGAAACAGGCCATTCAGTCCACCGAGTCCGTGCCGACCAGCGATCCCCATAACTTGCACAATCCTACATATTAGGGACAATTTACAATTTTTACTGAAGCCAATTAACTTACAAACCTGTACGTTTTTGGAATGTCAGAGGAAACGGGAGCACTCGGAGAAAACATGGTCACGGGGGAGAAAGTACAAACTCGGTACAGATATCACCTGTTGACAGGAACGAACCGCTGTAAGGCAGCAACTCTACCGCTGCGCCACTATATTTGACAAAGTCCTGCAGGGCAGGTTGTTTACACAGAGGGGGATGGGTGCCTGGAACGTGCTGCTGGGGGTGGTGGTGGTGGAGGCAGATACGACAGTGGTGTTTAAGAAACTTTTGGATAGGCACATGGATATGGAGGGTCTATAGATTCTGGACAGGCAGATGAGTTGGTCTTGTTCGGCAAAGACATTGTGGGCTGAAGGGTCTGTCCCTGTGCTGTATTGTTCCACGTTTTATGTTCTATGTTCAATTAAATGCTTCCTTGTTTTGATATCAAGAGCAGTCATTCTCACCTCACCTCTAGAATTCAGGTCTTAAGTCTGCATTTGAACCAAGGTGCGATGAGGTGAGGAGGGAGTGTTCCTGGCGAATCCTAAAGTGGGGATCAGGGAGGAAGTGCCACTTGATGGCACTGCTAACTCCTTCCACCACAGGCCTGGGCAACCTTGCACTTTGTCAGGCGGATGCCAGTGTAGGGTGGGGAGGGGGGTGATGAGGAATGGGGGCGGGCAGAGGTCATCATGAGAAGTCCCAGGAACGGAATGGCAGTGAGGGTGCCCCCATGGCCCACTGACACCTGAGCCACCTTGTACTGCAGGGAACGGCCGAGGTCAGTCTAATCTTGAAGCAGCTCTTACCCAAGGCTTGCAGAAACCAGCAAGAAGATACCGTCACTTTCATCCACACATAAGAAACAAAAAATAAAAACGGGATTGTTAGCTGTGCGTGACCTGTGCTTGTGTGAGCATTTCAGCATTAGCCTTCAGAGTGAGCAGTGCCCGTCCAGTGCGTTGCAAAGCATTTGGTGAGGTGACAAGTAGGAGACAAATACTATTTAACCTCTGCGAAGTGATCTGATTTGACTAATGGTCTCTCCCCTGTTTTTCCAGAAGAGTTTTATCTTCACAAAACAAGGGAAAAAGCCAATTAATCATAAATTAACCTCGAAACGTGCGGTAAAATGAGCACAGCGACGAGGCGAAGTGAACAGAGAGAAAGTGAGGAGAGAGAGGTGGATGGAGAGGAGAGAGAGGTGGATGGAGAGAAGAGAGAAGTGGATGGAGAGGTGGATGGAGAGGAGAGAGAGGTGGAGAGGAGAGGTGGATGGAGAGGAGAGAGATGTGGATGGAGAGGAGAGAGAGGTGGATGGAGAGGAGAGAGAGGTGGAGAGGAGAGGTGGATGGAGAGGAGAGAGAGGTGGATGGAGAGAAGGAGAGGCGGAGAGAAGGTGGACAGAGAAGGAGAGAGGTGGAGAAAGAGAGGAGGATGGAGAGAGATTGGTGGACTGAGAGAAGGGAATTGGATGGAGAGGATGTGGATGGAGAGAAAGTGAGAGATGGATGGAGAGAAGAAGAGAGGGAATGGAGAGGAAAAGAGTGGACAGAGAGGATGAAGAGGGAAAGAGAGAGGGATGGCGAGGAGAGAGATGGATGGAGAGGGATTAAAGAGAAAGAGGTGGATAGAGAGAAAGAGAAAGATGGATGGAGAGAAAGACAGAAGAAGGCACAGAATGGGGATACTGAAGTTGATGGATGATCCCACAAAGTAAGAGCTGAGCTTCTAGTGAGATTGTTTTCAATGACACTATTCTTCACATCCCTGAACCAAACATCGCCTGAAGTGACAACTGGAACTAATTGGTGCTTAAGGCCATGACTAATTTAATTTGGTCCTTACTTTTGAAAATGAGATGGCCCACTGCAACTCTACACTTGGATGGTTCCTAATATGATGCTTTAAACCCGACTTTGCTAGTCATTCACACATCAGTAATTTGACTGCTCCACTGTTGCCACTTTAGCTCATCCTGTCACGGACATTCCCCATTGTCTTTCCCCACCTTCCCTCTACCTAATATGATATCTCTCTGTTCCTCTGTTCCACTGAACGGTCCCAGACCTGAAAGTCTCACAATTTTTTCTCTCTACAGATGTTGCCTTATGTGCTGAGTTTTTCTAGCATTTCCAGTTTTTATTTCAGCAAACACTTCTACTCTAGGTTTTCGAAGGCTAGGATATTCTATTGGCAGTACATTGGTGACTTCACCAATCTGCCGGATAATATCAGAAAGTGAAAGAATAGGAACATCTTCAACCAGCCTTTAAATGGTACATTTACAGCTAAGCTCTGAGGTAGATGTCAACCTTAAGTTGTACCTTACATTTGCTCTTTGGACATTGTGACTGTTGAAGTTTACTCCAATCTCATCTGTCTGCACCACAGGAAATACTGTTCTTCTCTCAAACTCTCGGACAAGATCTGATCAAGAAATCCACTTCAAATCCAAGAGATGAGATAAGTGGAGAGCTGTTTAATATTAGGGAGTAGAAAGGGAAAAGTGGCCATTGCACAGTTCCACGTGTAATTACAATTAACATCCAGATGGCTCAAGGTGCCCTGACACCAGAAATGCTGTCACAAAGAGGCAGAAGCAACAATAGAGATCTCAGAGAGAAAGCAAAGCTAATAGGGAGGGAAAAGAAATGGGGAAATAGGATGGGAGGTAGGGAAGAGGACTGGTTGACTCTCAGTGGAAGAAATGAACTCAGGCATAAGCTCACATGCAGCAAACGCACCGACTGAAAGTATTAAAAAAAAGTTTAGTCAGACTGACCAAACAAACAGCCGCAAAACGGAGTGACTATAATGGCAGGTAACTGGTGGGTAGGAGATGTAGGCAACACAGCGCAACAAGCCTCCAATGTTGCATAGTGGAAGCACTGGGCTTCAGTAGCATCTTGCAGAAGCAGCTCCATTGCACGCACATAGTTTTGAACTAGAATGCATTTTCCATATTAACCACATGACGACTCAACATCCTTTGTCTCCATCTTTATTCCAAAACTTTAAATGAAAATGCAACATCATTGTAGAGTCCTCAGTTTGCAGGGACTTGGGAGTTACCATGACAGTGGATGGGAACTGGTCTGTGTCTGTGCACTCTGGACAGTGGCTTGCAGAGCAGGGAGTTCAACGCACTGTTGCACATTCAGTGCATGTGGTCCAAATGTCCACCCCACCCCTTCCCTGTGGCTCTAGACATTGTGCAGCCCCGAGCCCTGTTATCCTCGACTCAGAGACTTGAAACCCACTTCATTTGTTCTTTCTTTATTTGCAGGATTGCCTGGGCAGAGATATCTCTCCAACTCACCCTTGTTGAAGATGGTTCAAGTAGTCTTCCTGAACTGTCCCAATGGCCCTTCTTTTTGGGGAAACCTGTACTTATATTTTAACGTGTCCTTTGACCAAGCGTTGTGGAGAGGGGGTACACAAAATTGCTGGAGGAACTCAGCGGGTGCAGCAGCATCTATGGAGCGAAGGAAATAGGCGACGTTTCGGGCCGAAACCCTTCTTCAGACTGTGGAGAGGGGATCAGCTTAGAAGGTCCAAGTTATATTGTGTAAGAATAAAGTCAACAACCATGTTGCATAATCGATTTAAGCCCAACAAATCAATTAAAGGGCAGGTAACTCTGCCTGTGAATATTACCAGATGATCGGAGGGTGAATATCAGAATCGTGGAACTGGCTTGTTGCTTTTACTTGAGGTTAGAAACTCACTGAGGGACTATGTACTGGGCTCCCATTGCACTGATGTCATTTGAGAGCCACTCTTTCTTTTATCGTGGGGGTAGATCTGATTGACTCACCCAGGCTGGCTCCTGAACCCAATGCGGGCGGCACAAATGTGCCTGGGGCAGGGAGTTATCACCAAACCAATGGAACTAACCTTTCCCCCTCAGTGTGTGCGGCAGCTATGTTTGAAATCGAACAATTCACACCTTCACACCTGAGTAGTCATGGGTGCTTCATGGAAAATCTACCAGCAGGGATTATCTCCCTGCAACCAGCACAGGAGAGGATGTGAGATGGTGTGATGGTAAGCGCCTGCTGCCTCAATTCCAGTCACAAGCAAGGAGTACACACTTCTGTCACAGTGAGTACAGCAGGAATGCAGCAGCAAAATGCACAACAAAGAGAGAGGAACCTTCATTATTGGTCTGTGTTTAGTCGGGTGGGGGGGGCGGTATATAAGGAGGAAATATTTAATCTCCACCAAGTTTGTTTGTTTAATTTAGTTTAGACTAGAGATACAGCACGGAAACAGGCCCATCGGCTCACCGGGTCCGCGGCGACCAGCGATCGCCGCACATTAACGCTACCCTACACCCACAAGGGAATTTTTTTACATTTGCCAAGTCAATTAACCTACAAACCTGCACGTCTTTGGAGTGTGGGAGGAAACCGAAGATCTCGGAGAAAACCCACGCAGATCTCGGGGAGAACGTACAAACTCCGTACAGACAGCACCCGTAGTCGGGATCGAACCCGGGTCTCCAGCGCTGCATTCACCGTGAGGCAGCAACTCTACCGCTGCGCCACCGTGACCGTGTTCTTTTCTGAAAGTTTGTGAGCTGGGGCCTCGTTGGCTATTACAAAGCCTGACGGGTCGCTGGTCATTTGGGGACCAGGACTGAGCCGTGCGTGACCCTGTGTCACACCAGCACTAACCCAGTGGGCATGATGGGATGAGTAAGGGGGTGAGGGGGAGCAGGGGGCCTGAGCGGACTCCACCCACACTCCACCCCTCTTCACTGCACTCCTTCGTCTCCACACATACACAAGCACTTGAATTGAATTGAAATGAAAGATACAGCTCTTCGGCCCACCAAGTCCTCGCTGACCATCGATCACCTGTTCACACCAGTTCTATGTTATCCCACTTTCTCATCCACTCCCTACACACACGGGACAATTTACACAGAGGCCAATTAACTTACAAACCCGCACGTCTTTGGGAATGCGGGAGGAAACCGGAGTATCCAGAGGAAACCCACGTGGTCACAGGGAGAACGTGCAAACTCCACACAGATAGCACCCAAGGTCAGGATCGAAGCCGGGTCTCTGTCACCAATGGCATCAGCTCTACCAACTGCGTCACTGTGCAGCCCTACATCGTGGCAGACTATTTGACTATTGGAGAAAGCTTGGGCAAGTCTAACCCATTCTCCTTTGGTGTTTACAGTGGCCCGGCACTATCCGCTGCTGGAGGCGCAGGGATTTGGGCCTCGATTTCCTTCCCCACAAATATCATCAACTATCTTTCTCAGGCTGAACTAGCAAGCCTGCACATAAAATTGAAGGGTAATATTGGGGGGGTTTCTACGATCGTGTCAATGCCAGTGGGGTCCCCGCGGAGCCTCGAACAGACCAATGAATCAGTGCTTCCTCTCCATTGCAAGCTGTGTAGATTAGCCCGAGTGATTGCTGATACGAGCGGTAGCCTGAGAGAGCGGGTCAGAATAAAGACTTGTTACTTCGGTGATGTGTGGGTACATGCCTGAACGAAGGTAGAATACTGTCATAGTAATACCAGGTGGCGGTCAGGTATGGCCGACTCACGTCTGTGGAGTAGAGGCGCCAGGCAGCCTGGATGAATAAAAACAGAAAGACACACACTGGCCAGTCAGACCGTCACACACGACAGGAGCACACACAGATGAATATGAAGAGGCACAACTAAACAACAGCGTGGCGGGGATCCATCTGCTGAGAAACATCACAGTACACACAAAACAAACATTGCCCCTTTGGTTGTTAAAACATGGTCGACAAACGCACTGCCTGCATGATGCATGCTATCACCCAGCAACCGGCTCTGCCTGTGGAAACCTCAGCAGGGTCTAAGTCAGTGCAGCCAATGGTGATGGGCAAACTGAAGGAGGTCTGGGGGCTTCCTAGTTTCTGTTTGAATGATAGGTCTCTCAGTATAAACAGATTCTGCTGGTCAAGGCAGCGACACTACCTGGGGAGTTTATTACAACCTAATGGTATGGACATTGAATTCTCAAATTTTAAGTTACAACCCCCCCCCCCCCCCCTTCCTTCCCCCTCTCTCTTCACTGTGCCCCATCTCCCCCGCCCCAAGCCTAGATTGCACCCATTTCTCCCACTATCCTGCCCATCTCCCTTTCCCCCACATAAACACTTCCACCTACATCCCTCCCTCTGGTTTTACACTTCACTGCTTCTTCTCACTTTACCTGACACACTTTAGTCTCCTTTTCATCTCCGGCCTATGTCCACCCACCTGCCAATTTAAACCGCACTCACCTGTATCCACCTATCACTTGCCTGGCTTTGTCCTGCCCCCACCTCTTTCCCCCTAATACAACCAGTCTGAAGAAAGGTTCCGACCTGCAACGCGCCTGTCTATTCCCTCCACAGATGCTGCCTGGCCCGCTGAGTTGTTCCAGCACTTAGTGTTATGCCAACTAGTTAATGAAAAGTCAGTGCTGGGCACCCCTGCTCTCTCAGCCCAGCCAGCGTCTGTGGGCACAACCCGTGAGATTAAGGATGGGATTTACGCTGTTGCCTGCCCCAGGTAGATGCTTTCCGGTGGTACGTTTGAATTCATCCCTCATCCAACTCAGTGTCCGTTCCATTGAACATTACACAGACAGAAGGCATGTACATGGTGAGGGCAGTGAAGGCGATCTCCCTGTCAGTGATACATGTGATGACGTGCACCACGCCCGCTCACATCACTGGTCTTCCTGGGGTCTATGACCTTCCTGGTGCTTTGGGAGGTCGGCATCTGAGGGTAGATGCTGCATTAATGCGAATACTCACCTCTGAACCGTGCACTGGTTACCAGGCCCTGTCGGCTTCAGTGAGGAACCTGGGTTGCTGACAGAGTGCTGCACTGTTGAGGAGTTGTGTCTTCAGTGGATGTTAAATGTCCAGGTATGCGTTGAAGATTCCGCCGCACCATACCAAAGGTGGGCAGGCCCTCTGTGTCCCTGGTTACCTCATCCATCGTGGATACCTCTGCTGATTTCACGCCCCTTCACTAAATGTTGGCTTGTGTTGGCTCTTTCTGTTAGTTTAGTGTTAATCTCCCACTCCTCTCACCCCCACCCCCCCCCCCCTCTCTCCCCCCTGCTGCCCCACATCACTACGCTAGTGTGCTCTAATTTCTCCCACCATCTCCCCCACTCCCTCCAGTCACCTTGCTCCTTTCTTCTCCATTGTACACTCATCTCCCACCCCGGAGTTGATTCATTTCCATTTTATTCCCCTCCCCCCTGACTCCTTCTTCCTTCCTACATCCAGCTTTAAATCTCACTCCTCCTCTTCTCTCCTTATCTGACAAACTTTTGTCGCCTTTTCTCCTTGTATCTTTGTCACTTACTCCACCCATCTGCCAATGCACCCACCCCCCCCCCCCCCCACCTGTATCCACCTATTACTTATCATGTTTTTTCCTACCCCCCACCTCGCTCCTCCAGCTTCCTCTCCCACCCCCCCGCCACCATCAGTCTGAAGAAGGGTCCCGGCCTGAAACGTTGTCTGTCCATTCCCTCCACAGATGCTACCTGACCTGCTGAGTTCCTCCAGCACTTTGTGTTTTGCTCAAGAATTTAGCATCTGCATATTATAGTGTCTCTCGCTTCTCTTCCTGTCCAACATTGCTTCACTGCACAAGACTTCCTTGAACACCGAGCTTTAAACACCAGCACTTCATCTGGGTTTGGCAGCAAGACGTCGATCGTGATCAATTCATCACCTCACTCTCTCTAGATAGTCTTCCTTAAACTACCCATGCCACTCATCATTTCATAAACCTCATTAAGCAATCACTCTCCTAGGCAGTGGTCGGCTTGGAAGCTGGGGAAAGCAGCAGGGAAAGAGTCCTTGCTGTTCCACAAACATCAAGGCTGCTTTTCCACACAATCTCAAGGCAGTTAAGCTTCTCTTGACAGGATAATGTGTGTCCACATGGGCTGATGTTCAATTAGTGCTATTCTTCATTAACAACCTTCTTTCCATCTAAGGTGACAGGCAGAGGGATATGGGCCAAACGCAGGCCGGTGGACTAGTGTAAATGGGACATGTTGGTGGGTGTGGACAAGTGAGCTGAAGGGCCTGTTTCCACACTGTATATCACTTTGACTCTAAGTGGAAACAGGCTCTTCGGCCCATCGAGTCCATGCTGGCTATCATCGCTCTCCCATTCACACTAGTTCTACGTTATCTCCCTACACACTAGGGGGAATTTACAGAGGCCAATGAACCTACAAACCCGCACGTCTTTGAGATGTGGGAGGGACACCTGGAGGAAACTCACGTGGTCACAGGGAGAATGTGCAATCTCCACACAGGGCCGGATCGAACCCGGGTCCCTGGCGCCGTGAGGCAGCAGCTCTACCTGCTTCAATTTGAATTTCTCTCCTCTTGTTTATGTTTCTCCAGTTATCCAGACAGAACTTCACCTGCTTCGTTCCAGCATGGCCTTTATAATGCAGGAGGCCAATCAGCCCATCTCTCCAATGCTGGTCATAAGGAAGCCACACCACATAACCCATTGCTGGGCTGTCAGCCCTGCTGGTCACAGCTCTTCAGACACATGGCCTCAATGCGGGACGGTCTCCTGCCTCCCTAACCCTCCACCCTAGACAGTGAGTTCCCCTTCCCACTAGCAAAGGATGGAGACCTCAACACAACCACTTGTGCCTTACTTGGCTGGACATCCAGTACATTAGCTCACTGTGGACACTGCCCAAGACTGTATTCCTGTTCACGTTCACTCATACAGCAGGTGGAATGGAGCTGTACGGGGGGGGGGTCACGGGATCAGCTGGAATGTATCCCACTGTGGGAACAGTTCAGGACAATACTTCTCTACCTCAGGCACTTGCTGTCCTGCAATAATGTACGTTTGGAATTCTAACTATGATGAAGGAACTAACCCTGCCATGGTAATGTACTTTAAACAAGTGCTTTCATGGCACACTGTGATCTTTTTGCAACACTTTGGAAATTGACCATAGATACAATCGCTCCAAAAATCAAATGTTGGTTGTATTTATTTTCAGAAGCAGACCTCACTATTTTTTCCTCAATTTTTTTCTGAAACGTGTCTTCTGATGCTCTGCACCCACTAATGCAATCCTCACCTCTCCTTCTCCCAGCTTTCCACATCTATGAGGAGCTTAGAAACATAGAAACATAAAAAATAGGTGCAGGAGGAGGCCATTCGGCCCTTCGTCTCCAATCAATAACCCGTGCCTGCCTTCTCCCCACGTCCCTTGATTCCACTATCCCCTAGAGCTCTATCTAACTCTCTCTTAAATCCATCCAGTGATTTGGCCTCCACTGCCCTCTGTGGCAGGGAATTCCACAATTTCACAACTCTCTGGGTGAAAAAGTTTTTTCTCACCTCAGTCCTAAACTCCCCTTTATTCTAGGACTGTGGCCTCTGGTCCTGGACTCGCCCAACATTGGGAAAATTTTTCCTGCATCTAGCCTGTCCAGTCCTTTTATAATTGTATATGTTTCTATAAGATACCCCTTCATCCTTCTAAACTCCAGTGAATACAAGCCCAGCTTCAAGAACTGGCTAGGGTTGATGCTCTTCCTTGATCCAGCAACCATGTATTTCACTGTCCTCACCTCTCCTTCTCCCTGTCTTTCACTGCAGGGAAATTTGAAACTACCGCTCCGATCCACGTACTAGCTCTGAGCCTTTGACGCCACAGCCTGAAGCCCCAGTCTGGGCACTTCCCCGGCCTGTTACGACTGGGTTACATCGGGCAGTGCTGACCAAGTGCCCAGTTCTACACTCACCTGAATGAGGTTGGCAGCCGGAGTTCTCCTTTTCTCAAAGTGCTTTTGTCGATGTTGTTCTTGAACTTTCAGAGCAAACCCTGAGCCCAGAATTCCCTGTGGACAACAAATCTCCATGAGTCACTGTCTGGAGACCCAACACTGAGCCGGAATGAACACTGTCAATATTGTCACTGGCACGGTGAGAAAGGATTGGTGCTAAATACTTTGAGCAATGCGCTCACTTTCCGACATTGCTCGATTGAATAATTGAAATATATAGGAGAGGAACAGGCCATTCGGCCCACCGAGTCCACACTGGCCACCAATCACCCCCTCATGGTAGTTCTATATTATCCCACTATTGCATCTATGCCCCTCACTCTAGGGGTAATTTCCACAGAGGCAGCTTAACCTGCAAACCCGCATGTCTTTTGAGGTAGAAGGAAACTGGAGCACCCGGAGGAAACCCACACGGTCACAGGGAGAACATGCAACTCCATAAAAACAGCACCCGAGGTCAGGATCGAACCCAGGTCTCAGGTGCTGTGAGACCAACAGTTTATCTGGGATCACTAACCCATTATGAAAGTTGACAACATTGATCCCTTAACCATGTTGCAGCTCGTACATTAAGTGTGTGCTGAGACTGGCAGTGACAATTGGCTCATTGATCACAGACCTTAGAGATACAGGACACAAACTGCGTCCTCAACAACAACAGAGCAATAGTCAATTGGTACTGATTGATTTTTCCTCCCCATGGCCAAGGATGCCATTGCCAACCATGGATATGCAGACTCTGCACCATCTGAGACCAGGGATGTGGGCAGCAACCCAACAGGGCTACGCTCAGACCGCTGAAACCCTCTGTGACCACCCTCAAGTTGGATCCTCACCAGTGCAGGAAGAGAAAGTGCCCACCAGGGGCAGTGTTGAGGCAGATTCAACAATGACTTTCAGTAAAGGGAATTGGGTATGCAAGGTAGAGAAAGGTGCTGGACAGCAGAGTATGGGTGGAGGTGTTGGACTTTGCAGTTTGTGCAGCTCTTCCAGTGATAGTGGGCTGGGTGGAATGGTCCGAGCTCCTTACTTACCAGTTTCGCCAAATCATTCAAAAAAAGAGATAAATATCTGAAATCCTTAGCAACCGGTTCGACAAGGGATTGGGGGAAGATTCTAAATAGGTCCATGATGAAAGTGCGACATGCAAACTCAACAGTAATCATGAAAACCAGAGCTGGAAGGCAAAGCTATTCAATGATTAAAAGATAATATTCGATTGATTTTAGCTGGAGGGATTTCACTGTGTGGAAGCGGGCTCTGCAGCGGCTCCAATACTTACAGCTGGGAGAGCAAAGAACGAGACCCCTAACAGCGCGAATCCTGCCGCCAACATTCGGCCAAGCCACGTCTGCGGCGTTTTGTCACCGTAACCGATGGTCGTCAGTGTTACCTGTAAAGTTGGAGGATTTTAGTTTTAGTGATACGGCATGGAAACAGACCCTTCGGCCCACCAATGAACGGCCAGTTCTATCCCACACACCAGGGACAATTTACAGAAGCCAATCAACCTACAAATCTGCTTGTTTGGAGTTTGGGGGGATATTGGAGCACACAGGGAGAACGTGCATAGCCCGCACAGACAGCACCTGTAGTCAGGATTGAACCCGTGTCTTTGGTGCTGTGAGGCAGTGGCTCCACCAGCTCACCTCTGCTACCTCCTCTGGCAGCTCGTTCCATACACCCACCACCTTCTGGGTGAAAACATTGTCCCTCGGGTCCCTTTTAAATCTCTCCCCTCTCACCTTAAACCTATTAATGTCAGCCTCCACTACCCTGTGTTCATTTACTTTATCTATGCCCCTCATGATTTTTTGATATCTCTTTAAGGTCACCCCTCAGTCCCTGACACTAGGGAAAATAATCCCGCTTACCCCACCTCTCCTTACACGCTTGGTAACATCCTCATAATTCTCTGCTCTCCAGCTCTGAACCTCAGTTGTTAAAGGGCCTGTCCCACTTACGGGACCTTTACAGGCGATTGCCGGCACCCGTGAAAGGTCGCCGAAATGTTCAACATGTTGAAAAATCAGCCACGACCAGAAAGACACTACGACTCTTTGGAGACCTCTTACGACCATAGGAGACCTCTCACGACCATAGGAGACCTCTCACGACCATACAGTCTGTATGGTCGTGAGAGGTCTCCTATGGTTGTGAGAGATCTCCAACGTCTTTCCATCACGGGTGCCAGCAGTCGCTTGTAAAGGTCGCGAAAGTGGCACAGGCCCTTAACGCTGCCATTTTGTGTTCTCCCCTAAACATCCTGGAGAGATCATGTCATCTAACCCAGAAGCAAATGGCAAGTTTAGGGTTCATTGTTAATTTTTTGACTCATCACCATCAAGATACGGGGGAGGCATTCAAGGAGCCAAGTACACGACGCGGCATGTGGACTTACTGTACCCCACCAGAGGGAGTCTGCGTATGTTAAAAATTCCGAATTTTCCTCCTTCTCAGCCAGGTAGACGAGGAACGAGGAGAAAATGAGGATCAAAAAACCGATGTACCAGGCTGTGATCAGCTCCTGCAACGAAACAAGTGACTGTCTTACTGCAAAGATCCAAACCACCAGGTAACACTTGGAACAAATAAATATTTCAGGCTCTCTGTACATTAATTGGCTGGTGTGGACATCACTGTGGGAGTGACTGAATGAAACTGACTGGGAAAACCCCTGTCCCTGTCCTTGGCGATTACTGGAGTGGTGGGTGTGTGTGATTCACACAGTGTGAAGGAATCCGTTCCTTCTCCCACCTGGTATTTGTGGTGATATATTGATTGGTTTATTACATCACAGCTTTTCACTGTACCTCAGTACAAATGACAATAAAGTACACAACACTAATTACCTGAAGAAGGGTCTCGACCCGAAACGTCACCTATTCCTTCGCTCCATAGATGCTGCCTCACCCGCTGAGTTTCTCCAGCATTTTTGTCTACCTAAACTAATTATTGTCACATGTAACGAGATACTGTGCTTTGTCCAGGCAAATCATACTGTACATGAGCACAAATAAATCATACCTCGCACCACAGCTAGTGGAGAAGAAGAAAGGAAACGGAGTGCAGAATGTGGTGCTGCAGCTACAGAGAATGTGCAGAGAAAACCATCAGCTCATCGATGCTTCCCAGATGCCTGCACTGGACACCGATACAAGGACAAGAGTGGCCTTGTGCGTGGGGGATGTGGGGAAGGGGAGGCTTGCTAGGTTTGGGGTTTGTCGTCATGGATTAAGGAGTTGATATGGATTCAGCAAGGCTGACTGTTCCTGGTTAGCTAGGTCCTTAATCTGGGCATTAGGTGTAAATGTGTGAACACCCTCACTCCGGCTGTGGTGCCTTTCAACATCACCAGCTGGTGATCTTAAGGTTCACATACAAAGATAAAGGGGAGGAATTCGAGTGAAGAATCACAGGGCAATCCTGGAATGTGATGGAGGAGAGCTCGGGGCAGGGTGGTCAGCAAGTGGGGAGCTGCATGGAACTGCCGTGAGGCAGGGATGGGAATGGGAGAGCGTACACCACTGAACTATGTGGAGTGGACCCTGGAGTAGGGAGGAGATGGGAATGGAAGAGTGGCTCTGACCTTGGTGTGAGCGTACACCATGAACCGCGTGGAGCGTTTATGGAGCAGGGAGGAGGTGGGAGTGAGATAGCACAGAGAGGGCACTGACCTTACTGTGAGCGTACACCACGGATCCCAGCAGCTTCCAGGTGCCGCCCCTGCGGTCCATCCGCACCATCCGCAGGATCTGCAGGAAACGCATGCTGCGCAGCGCCGACGTGGCAAAAATGTTGCCCTTGGTGCCGGCAGCAATCACTGCGACAGAGGCCACGAAGACGATGAAGTCTGCAGGGTGGAAACGTGGCAGTGAGGGGGGGACATTGGCCACATCTACTGGAGGACCATCGGCGTGAAGGTGATGGTGGCACCAGCGTCCTCCTCCTGCCCTCCTCCGCAGCTGAACGCAGGGTGGAGGTGTTGCCTACATTCATGGACCTTGTCCAGTTCACACAGTTCTGCTATGAAATGGCTGATTCTACAGTCAGATCACTTACCACCACTGAGTGGTCAACATTTCCCCTGGAGTGTTACAGGAAGGATGTGGGGGCTTTGGAGAGACTGCACAAGAATGTTGGCTGGATTAGAGAGTATTACCTATAAGGAGAGGTTGAACAAACGTGGATGTTTTTCTCTGGAACGTCAAAGGATGAGGGGAGGTCAGATGGAAGTTTATACATTTATGAGAACCATCGACAGGGTAGACACAGAGACTTTTCCCAGGATTGGAATGTCAAAGAGGGAAAATCTTGAAGTATTGGAGCATTCAATGTTCATACCATTACATTGTAATCTACCCAAGCGGAATATGAGGAGCTGTGCCTCACTCTGGCAATGGAGGAAAGGTCAGTATGGAGATGGGACGGGTAGTTAAAATGGTTAGTAGCCTGGTGATCCAACAGGCCTTGGCGGACTGAGTGCAGTTGTTCAGTAAAACAGTCACTAGTCTACGCTTGGTCTCACCGATGTACAGGAGGCCACGTCGGGAACACCAAACGCTGTAGATGAGGTTAGAGGAGGTGCACGTGAACCTCAGTCTGAGAAACATGTGGCTTTTGAGTTATCTCTCTCAGAAGGGGAAAAGCTGTTGAATTTTTCTCTTCAGTACGTGAATAGATTGGACAGTGAGAGTTGGAAGCCCGTTAATGCCCTTCCATTCACGATTCACCAATAACCTGGTCAGCAGAAGTTATAATTTGTTTTTAACTGATGTGGGGGTAATTATTGGAGTAATTACATAAATGATCTAATTAGGAAGTTGTTCAGAAAACCACCAAGGAGAGCTGGAGCGGCAAATTCAGTGAGTAGCCCTCAGGAAGATCTTTAAAATCTGTCAGTGCAGGGTTTAAAACCTATTACAGCAATCAATATTGTCAAGGCACGGCTGTCGAGTATTATTTTCAATTTAAGACTACAACTTGGGAAAGGGAAGTTTTAAGTGGTCAGGAAAAATGTTCCAAAATGATCTTTACATATTTTAATTATGAAATGTGTAGTGGATTTATTTTGACAAAAACAAACTGTTCAATGTACAAATATTTTAAAAGAAAACATATTTTTGGTGGATTGCTTGCATGCTGATTGGCTTTTAAGTGCAATTGATCCAAGGTTAGTATGTATGGAAACTTTCAATTTGGGTGTTGGTTTCAACAAACTTCACGTTGGTCAAAATAATGGTGAATATATTGATGTCAATGTGATGCAGGTTTGGAATGAAATGTTATATTGGAAATAGATGCAACATGAAGGGGTAACTGGGCGGGTCAGGCAGCATCTCTGAAGAAAAGGAATGGGTGATGTTTCGGGTTGAGACCCTTCTTCAGACTGGGTGTCAGGGGAGAGGGAAACTAGAGGTATGAAAAGATTGGAAGGATTTGAAGAGATTGTTAGATTGGAAGCACTGGAGCTAAGCCCGGAACTAGATCCAACTATGAACTATTCCCCATCAGCCCCAGTCTCAATCTTCTCTCCTCAGATTATCATAATGCCTGTCTCACCCCTCAATCTTAGCCCTGATGCAGGGTTTCAACCCTAAAAGGTCGACCATCTCCTTCTCGAGTGGCAGATGCAGGAGACACAAAATGCCAGAGTAACTCAACGAGTCAGGCAGCATACGTGGAGACCATGGGTAGGTGGCGTTTCGGGTCGCCCCTACAAACCTGGACATCTTTGGAGAGTGGTAGGAAACCAGTGCACCCAGAGAACACCCACGTGGTCACAGGGAGAATGTACAAACTCCATACAGACAGCACCCATAGTCAGGATCGAACCCAGGTCTCTGCCACTGTAAGGCAGCAACTCTAGCTCTGTGCCACTGTGCCACCCTAGTGAAGGGCGGGAGGCAGCTCAGACAAGATGCAAATGCAGATGGATTCATGCATCTGCAAAGATGCTACTGGCCCTGCACCACCCTGTCCCGCACCACCCTGGCCTGCACCACCCTGGCCCACACAGCCTGGCCCACACCGCCCCTCACCACCATGACCTGCCCCAGCCTGGACAATTCCAAGAATTTTGCCGCTGCTCCCATAAACGTTGCTGCTTCATCTGCTCCCCAGTCCTTGCAAAGAAATTCCTAACACCAGTCCTAGAACCATCTGTCCAAAGGGGTATAGCATGGTTTTATGAAATGTGAATCCCATTTGACGAATTTGCGAGAATTCTGAAATTAGTTTTTTTGTATAGGAAGGAACTGCAGGTGCTGGTTTAAACCGAAGATAGACACAGAAAAGCTGGAGGAAAGCCCCTGCCCCACTTTCCCGAGTTACGCACAAATTCTCCCGAGTTTTCCCCTTGATTCAAACTCGGAAAATGTCCATAGGAGTCCGTAGTGGGTCCATAGGAGGCCATAGAAGTCCGTAGATATTTTGTAGCGGCTCGTAAAGCCAGCCTGAAGGTAATCGGGGCATCAGGTGAGTCGGCATGTTGAAAAATGTCCACGAGTAAAGAAAATAGCCCCGAGTACCTACGGCTGGTATCTCCGAGTTTGAATCAAGGGGAAAACTCGGGAGAATTCGTGAGTAACTCGGGAAAGTGCGACAAGGGCTTAACTCAGTGGCAGAGGCAGCATCTCTGGAGTAAAGGAATGGGTAGCGTTTCAGGTCGAGAACCATCTTCAAACCTTCTTGGATGAAGAGTCCAGTCCCGAAACGTCACCCATTCCTTCTCTCCAGAGATGCTGCCTGTCCCGTTTGAGCTACTCCAGCTTTTTGTATCTGTCATTAGTTTTTTGCAGATTGGTTTAATTTGGCATTAGTTTAATGCAGATTTAAAACAGATTTAATGTGTATAAATTAGTTTCATGCAAATGAATGCAGATTTAATGCAGATTAATTTGTGATACCTTAATGCAGATTATTTTAGTGTGGGATAAGTTATTTTGGCATCATGTTCGTCACAGACATTGTGGGCCTAAAGGCCTATCTCTGTGCTGTGCGGTTGTATGCTTTCTGAAGATGTTTTAGTTAGAGTTGATGGAGGGGGACCTACAGATGTAATGTATTTTGATTTCCAGAAGGCATTTGACAGGCTGCCACGTGAGAGGCCACTGACCAAGATAAGACCTGCAGTTCTTTCTTAAACATACTACTGGTTGAAGTGTGTCAACATAGGTTGAAGGGTGGTTATCACACAGAAGGTAGGGAGTAGAAAAAAAAGTATTTATCAGGTTGGGAGGATGGAAGAACTTCCTCACAGCTTACATTGAAAGTTCCACCACCACCTCACCCATCACTGAGCTCAGGTGCTGTCTGTGTGGAGTTTGCACATCCTCCCTGTGACCTTTTGTGTTCGTTCTTCACAAGGACTTTATTCAGTATTTGCAATTTACTGTGTGCCAGAAGGTACAAAGACTTTCAACAGTAACATTGCTTCAGGCAATCGTTATAATACGATAGTGGCATTTTTATCTACAATACACTCGAACCCCCCAAGGCGACCAGTGTTAATAATAATAATAATAAATTTTATTTATGGGCGCCTTTCAAGAGTCTCAAGGACACGTGTTCACGAAAGGCCTCCAGAGTCCCCATGGACACCACATGTTTCCTCTCCAGGGACACGCTAGCACGGACAGGGGCAGGCAGCCGACTCTGGTGTGACCATCGACTACCTGCTGCCTGGACCCGCGAATGGCCATCTTGGCCAGGCCCAGGAGCAAACCGACAGTGAGATCCCACCCTCCCGATCGACCCTCTCCACTCCCTGCCTTGTGCCCAAATACCAAAATGATGGGACTAAAATGCAACCAGAACTTGCGGAACAGCCCCTTCAGATATTCCCACAGGGGCTGCAACCTCTCACACTCCATATACACGTGAAACGCACTCTCTTCCTCGCCGCAGAAGTTACATGCGGCTGGTGTTTCCGTGAACCCACTCAAACATCTATTGCCCCCCAGAGCTCTGTGCAACACTCTCCACCTCAGGTCCACTCCCTGTGACCACGTGTGTTTCCTCGGTGTGCTCCGGTTTCCTCACACATCGCAAATAAATGTGTGTTGTAGATGAATTGGCCTCTGTAAATTGCTTCTCATGTGTAGGTAGTGGATGAACAAGTGGGATAACATAGAACGAGTGTGAACGGGTGTTTGATGGTCAGTGTGGACACAATGGTCTGAAGGACCCGTTTCCCTGCTGTATCTCTAAATTAAACTAAAGAGTCTGTGCATGATGAGTGCCCACTCCCACTGGGCAATATATGAATGTCTAACACATTTGGGAAGTCACCATCAGTATTGGTTTGCTCTGTTCTCTCAGCTTCCACCAGCTGGACTGATTCCATCTCTCACATGAAATAAAATATGTTGGCAACAGAACAACGTAAGAAATGGCTCTAGCGTTTTGTCGGTGTAAATGGCCCGTCGATAAGTCCCCCGGTCCCCGCTCAGCTCGAGTGTCCTTACCGATCACACAGAAGGGTTTCCGGGCGAACCGAAGCCTCCCCTGCAGCCCGCGGTAGCGGCAGCAGCAACCGGCCGCCCAGATCCGCACCACGTACTCCAGCCCAAACACGATGATCATGACGAACTCCTGCAGGAACAAGACAAGACAAACAGTCAGCCTCGGCACAACAGGCGGCACAGTGGCGCGGCTGACAGTGCTGCTGCCTTGTGGCACCAGAGACCCCCGTGCAGAGCAGGATTTACCTATAGGCTTGGAAAGCTGAAGCCTAGGGCCTCAAAATCTAGGGGGCCTCCAGCCAAGGTGTATAATATTTTTGTCACTGTCATAGGCCTTTCTTACATATGCTGTCACAACGCACTGTAGTCTCTAAATAACCCTTCAGTAATTTTCCTTGCACTCCATTTCAGAATAATACTGGTTTAAGCCGATAACTCGACACAAGCACTGGCAATAAATAAATATTCAAAAGCGCAGCTTTCCAGCCCCTTATCTCATTGGCCACGCTCAGCTGCACATCGGTGTCAATCTGGTGGCACCGGGGTCCGGCAAACTTTCACACCTGCTCCAGTAACCTACTGTGTAGTGCTGTGGCTGCCACTCTCAGGTTAGTAATAAAACTAAGCTTATTTGTAGCATCTTTGTTAACGATAGGAAAAAGCATACTCATTTTGTAAACGGTTTTTGGAAGCAGATTTGATTCAGATTTTGCAATATAATTGTCAATATTGAACAGTTCGGTTATAGCAAAAGTTTTTCACAGTGTGAATTTTAATATTTATGCTTTTTTTTCAATCACTACGGTATTTAACAATAACATTTTATGTCCTTTAGAGAAGGAATTGCGAATTGCGAAATTTTAAACACCCGTCATCATCCTTGGCTTTACGCAAATTATTTAAAACACTCTTCCATCTTCCTCTAGTCGTGGGGGTGGGGGGTTGGGAGGGGCCTCCGAAGTTGAATAGCCTAGGGCCTCTCTTCATCTAAATCCGGCACTGCTCCCGTGGGTCAATTCTGACCTCGGGTGCTGCCTTTGTGGAGTTTGCATATTCTCCCTGTTAGTACGGTTTCCTCTGGGTGCTCTGGTTTCCTCCCACATCCCAAAGACATATGTTGGATCATTGGCCTCTGTAATTTACCCCTAGTATGGAGGATGTGTGTAGAGTGGATGAGAAAGTGGGATAGCATAGAACTAGTGTGAACGGGTGATCGATGGTCGGCGTGGGCTAAGTGGCCAAAGTGCCCCTTCCATGCGGAATCTCTAAACTCCAAACCACACAGCCTCAACTCAGCTCCTGCAAGGCCAAAGCTCCATTCCTCCCCCTCCACCCCCTGCCCCACACCCACTAATCCACGTGTTAAGCGGCCTTTTCACGGGGCGAGTTGACGCAAGATGTCACAAGAGTGAAGAGGTCGTGGTCCAGCACGAGTCTCACACGATATAACGGGTATAGATAAAGAGTTCCCACGGTACTCGGCATTTATGTTATTTGTGCGAGTGACTTGGCCGTTTCCCGAGCTTTCGCGTTAAATCTTGAATGAGCATCGTGAACTACACGTGACACAAATGATGTAACTTTTTTTTTCACACACTATATATATCCTCCCTTGGTTGAATCGGCTCATTTGGAGACATGCCTATACTAAATAATTTCGAGTACAGGATGTTGGTTTTTTTCATTGACGCGCTGCATGCAGCTGCCCACTATGTGCATCGAAAATGCTTGCTTGAAGGCAGAAGAGAGAGATTAATTAAAAAGAAAAGCATAAAAAGCTGGAGTAAGTCAGCGGGTCAGGCATCATCTCTGGAGAAAAAGAATAGGTGACGATTCGAATCGGAGCCCTTCTTCAGACATCCTAATCGGAATTGAGTCTGAAGATGTGTCTCGTCCCGAAACATCAGCTTTTTTTCTCCAGAGATGCTGCTTGACTCGCTGAGTTACTCCAGCTTTTTGTGTCTGTCTTCGGTTTAAACCAGCATGTGCAGTTCACTCCTTACACGGGTCTCTGTACAACATTGATTGGTAGCGTTCCGGACCCCTGGACCCGAGGACTCCGACCTGTATCTCTCAAAGAAGTACATGTGAAAAATTTCTCACGGACCATAAAAATGCGTAACCTTTCAGTAAAGTCCCTTTTAAAGTCCCTTTTAAAGATTATAGTTATTTTCTTGAATCTCATTAACATAACTCATGAATAAGTTGATGTCCATATGCGGATGTAAATCTTTATTTTTATTTATTTTTTAAATTCAATCCCACAGAAGATAATTTTTAATCACCTTCTGTCCCCTCTGTCCAGCTTCCGGGTTCACCGTTCGCAGGAGTTCCCACGGTACCCGCAAGAGTTATTACGGATATCGCACTGGCCACTACGTTCATATAATGTTGCAATACTCAACCACAAGTGTACAAGTCACTCTTGGAGAAATTCAAACTTTCTTGAATTTTCTCCCGAGTGACCAAGTTACACGATGACCTGCCGTTAGCGCTACGGTGGTCCACGGTGGTCCACGAATGCCGTACTGTTATCGCACGAGGTTCCCACGATGTTAAACTCCGGTTAACTCTTGCGTCAAGTCGCCCCGTGAAAAGGCCGCTTTAGTGTCGGAAACCCCCATCTGCTCCCTGCTGGAGGAGAGAATAGCTGCCTTGCCCACTGTTGCTCCCTCTGTCAACTGGCCACTCCCTGGGGCGAGGGGAGGCTGGTTTATGTGACATATTGGGAAGTGTTCACGGTTATTGCTCCCCACTACCTCTCCCCATTTATGGGCTACGGATGCATTTTTAATGTGCTGAACATTAGAACACATGTTATTTTGTCTGCGGGTCTGTTGTGTTACTGACAGTGAGCCACAGTAACACTTCCGGTGATAGGGACGGCGGTCAGTGCCGTTGTGGGAGTGCAGCGGCGAGGTGGTTGGTCAGAGCTGCTGGTCAGAGGCATTGTGTCAGTGTAACCGGTGAGGTGGCAGCGGGTGGGACAGACCATCAGCTCGTCAGCGGACGGCTCAGCTGCAAGCAAGGATCCAAATCGGTTTACAGGACCAGGTCAGCAAGGGCTGACTCACTCGGTATCAGTGGCTGTGATGGAGAAAGAGAGGAGACGGACTCAGTGATGCTGTACAGGGGGGCATAGACTCGGTCCATGCCACTAACGTCTGCTAACTGAGGCTCAATACTCACCTCCCTCTCACCCAACCTTCACCCCATGTTGACGCTGAATTACACTGACAATTATGAACTACCCGTCATAGTTTAAGCAGCTCCATGCATGACACGTGTAATTCCAGTGACTGGGTGACTGACACTCTGTACAAATCAGTCGCTACTTTGCTAACATGCAGCCTGCGCTTGGGAAAGTCATGACAGTTTCTCAATGGTGACGTATATGACTTGCTCTTCGATGGTTTGACAGGAATTAAAGAATTAATCCCCTCTGATTTGTCCTCTGTTCCTGCCCAGTAGTGTTCCACATATATTCTAAGGCGAGATACAACTTCTCTCTGAAGTAGGGCCTTGACCCGAAACATCACCCATTCCTTCTATCCAGAGATGCTGCCTGTCGCACTGAGTTACTCCAGCATTTTGTGTCTATCTTCAGTATAAACCAGCATCTGAAGTTCCTTCTTACACACGCCTCTCCATTCTCAATCTGTTAATCAATCCTTACATCCTCAACCTGATGTTACCTAATTCTAAGTAACCAAAGCAGCTTTTACTAATCTCAACACAATATTTCCACTGGATCCACTTTATCATCAACTATTATATCCTCAAAGAATTCTAATATTACACACACTTCTCCTTTAACGAAAGCACCTTAACTCTGCCTAATTATGTTATGGTTTTCAAAGTGCTCAAGTGAGTTTGTCTTAATAATGGACTCCATGGGAACAGTGTTAATCTACTTGGCTGAGAGTTTTCTCTCTTCATTCTTTCTTGAACCATCGTGCCATAGTCACCGGTATCCAATCTGCTGGAACTTTTCCAGAATCCTGGGAGTTTTGTAAGTTTATAACAAACGCTTCCACTATTTCTGCAGCCACGTGTCCAAAAGCAACAGGCTGCAGAAAACTATTTCTGAGGAACCAATGGTTCTTACCCATCGCCCACTGGGGGGCTTTAACATCAAGAGCCTCGATCGCCTCGACGTCGCAGTTTGACTGCCTGACCGCGGGAGAAGAACAGGGAAGAGATCCCCTCCATCACAGTGAGGAGGTGTTTGGAGATTCACTGTAATGGATGTCTGTGTGAAACTGTGTTCATTCTGTGTTTTGTTTTTTTTGCTGTTATGACTGCAGGGAACAAAAATTCGTTCAAACCTTTGTTTGGTTGAATGACAATAAAGGCATTCTATTCTATTCTATTCATAAGGTCATTAGGTCATATGGAATAGAAGTAGAATTAAGCAATTCGGCCCATCAAGTCTACTACGCCATTCAATCATGGCTGATCTCAGGGGACGACAGATGGCACAATGGGCTAAGTGTTCGGCTGGCGACCGGAAGGTAGCCGGTTCGAATCCCGCTTGGAGTGCATACTGTCGTTGTGTCCGTGGGCAAGACACTTCACCCACCTTTGCCTGTGTGTGAATGTGTGTGAATGTGTGTGAGTGATTGGTGGTGGCCGGAGGGGCCGTAGGCGCAGATTGGCAGCCACGCTTCCGTCAGTCTGCCCCAGGGCAGCTGTGGCTACAGAAGTAGCTTACCACCACCGAGTGTGACTGAGGAGTGAATGAATAATGCGATGTAAAGCGCCTTGAGTATTAGAAAGGCGCTATATAAATCCCATCCATTATTATTATTATCTATCTCTCCCTCCTAACCCCATTCTCCTGCCTTCTCCCCATAACCTCAGACACCTGTACTAAACCAGAATCTATCTATCTCAGCCCTCAAAATATCCACTGACTTGGCCTCCACAGCATCTGTGGCAAAGAATTCCACAGATTCATTACCCTCTGACTAAAGAAGTTTCTCCTCATCTCCTTCCTAAAAGAACGTCCTTTAATTCTAACATCCATTAACTCCCCCCCCCCTCCTCGATCTTCCAACCTGCCGCGTACAGACACTGGACTTTATATCTGTAACTAACACTACATTGCTGTAACCTATACTCTGTACTCTTGTATATTTCTCTTTGCACTACCTGTAGTACTTGTCTCATGTATAGTGTAAAACATTGCACTCATCTGTTGCACTTTGAGAGCTCAAATATAAGGAAAAAGTATACAGTGAAGAGCCTTTACTGCATTGATCCAAGACCATTTCGTCATAGAAAGTAGTAACACTAGTAAATAGACTGGTAAAGAAAGCATATGGTATGCTTGCTTTCATAGGTCAGGGCATTGAGTATCAGAGTTAGGAAGACATGATGCAGCTTACTAGGACTTTGGTTCAGCCACATTTGGAGTACTGCATGCAGTTCTCGTTGCCCCATTAAAGAAAGGATATGGAGGCTTTGGAGACGATGCAGAAGAAGTTTGCCAGAATGCTGCCAGGATTAGAGGATATTAACTCTAAGGAGTGTTTGAACAAAGTGGATTGTTTTTAAAAGCGTCAGAGGCTTCTTCTTTATCTTGCGTTTGAGGTTATGTAACGGCCTCCAGGCGCTGCGGCCAGTAGTCAGAGTCAGTAGTCATAGGCTGAGAGGAGACCTGATTGGTTGGTATCATTATGAGATGCATATGGTAGACAACCAGAACCTTTCTCCCAGGGTGGAAATGTGAAATATTAGGTGACTAAAGCTCACCTACAGCTTTAAGGTGAGAAGGGCAAAATTTAAAGGAGATACCCGTGTGCAGGGCAATTCTTTTTGCACAGGGCATAGTGGGTGCCTGGAATGTGCTGCCAGGGGTGGTGGTGGTGGCAGACACTATAATGGTGTTGATGACAGTTCTGGATAGGCACATAGATATGCAGGGAATAGAGGGATGTGGATCATCAAGTGCTGACGGAGGAGATTAGTTAACTTGGCATCATGTTCGGAACAGATATTATGTGCTGTACTGTTTAATGTTCTATAGTGTGATTTGATTTGACTGGCTCTCGGCTTTTCACTGAGCATGCCACAATAATAAACCAACACCAATACCCTGTGGTGCTCCCACCTCTCCTACTCTGCTGGGGCGAGGGGATGTAACCATTCCAGTCTCACAGACACTTTCCCGATTTTAATTTATTTAATTAATTTAAGTTTTTTTAGTTTCGCTATGAACTGACGTCATTCCAGATCCCAAAGAAATAACTGCGAGGGAGATGGGACCATTAGTTGTGCCGATCCTGCTCTCACTGATCTCCACAGGTCCGGATGCTATTCCCTTTCCGTTATACGTCAGAGAGTCTCCAACCTGCGGCCAAGCTCAACACCAGGACTAGATCATTCAAGTATCGCCCTCTGGCCACGTGCACTAAAGCATATTATCACTCTCTATAAAATACCACACTCGGAGATTCAGCACAAAATGTGCTTCCTTACTTATTCTGACACAGGGGAGGGCCATTTGGCCCATCATGTTCATGCTGGATCCCAGGGATACAATCGCATTGCTCTCATTCACTTTCCTTCTTCCCCCTATTGGCCTGCTCTGCCCCTCCACTCACTCAGAGTCACGGAGCTATACAGTGTGGAGACAGGCCCTTCGGCCCACTTTATCCTTCTGGTCCAGTCCCATTTGCCTGAATTTGGCCCAGATTTCTCAAAACCCTTCCTATCCATGTATCTCTCCCTCGGTCAGAGCCTGCAAATGGGCTTCACACTCAGTATTGCTAACACTCATCTCAATGCACCGTCTCTTTGATCAGAGATCACTACTCTGCCCCACTGACCAACATCTCCTTCTCACCTGCTCAACTGCACAACACAGGAACTTGGACATCTCGGCAATGCTGCCATATATTGTCCTTCTGGAAACTCCCACCAGCAAGCAGCGGTGAGCTAGTGGCTTGAACATATTCCAAAGCTTCTAGAGATAGACACAAAGTGCTGGAGTAACTCAGCGGGTCAGGCAGCAATTCTGGAGAAAGGCCCCAGGGGGGGACCCTTGGGTCCTGACCCAAACTGTCACCCATCCTTTCTCTCCAGAGATGCTGCCTGACCCGCTACGTTACTTCAGCACTTTGTGTCTATCTTCGGTACAAACCAGCATCTGCTGTTGTGTAATATTATCAGGGATATGGATAGGACAGAATGCAGGAAGCCTTTGCTCTTCTCAGAGGTGGATAAAACTAGTGGATACTGCAGCAGCAAGGCCACAGGGGAGGGACGAGTGGGCAGATCAAGGGCTGAGGGGTGGGTAGGGCAGAGATCAACCTGAGGAGTGGGCAGGAACCATGGGGGGAGTCCAGCTAGATGTGGTCTCTTGTACCTTGTGATGTACAACTCATCACAATGCCCCCCCAGTCCAAGAAGATCTGAATCCTAAATACTCTGACCACTGGGCCCAACAGAGGCAACCGCAAAAGTTGTTTCATTCTTACATCAGTTCTAAAAATGTCGAGAGGTTAACCAGTTAAAATGAATCACCGCCTGTATCTCCTGTTCGAGCTTTGCTGATGTCCCTTACCAGAATAAAGAGGCAGGCATTGGCCATGGCTTGATGCATGGGGATGGTAGAAAACACCGAGAGGACAAGGCAGCTGAAGACCAGGAGGAATCTGTTGGAGACACAGACAAGGCCACATCAGTGAAGTGGTGACGGTGAACACAAGTATTATTGATCACAATTCTAACAAAGCTGCAGATTACGCAAATCTGAAATAAAACTGGAAACACTCAACTCAAGTCAAGAGAGTTTATTGTCATGTGTCCCAGATAGGACAATGAAATTCTTGCTTTGGTGCAGCACAACAAGTCAAGTCAAGTTTATTCGTCACATACACATACGAGATGAGCAGTGAAATGAAAAGTGGCAATGCTTGTGGATTGAGCAAAAAAACTACAAAACAGGATGGAACAGAATCACATATTCACATATTACATATTTGTGGGAGGAAAACAAAACAAAACAGGATATTGTAGTCATAAAGACAGATCAGTCCATATACCATAGAATATATATATAAACACATTAGTAAACAGATAAAGTGCAATAGGTTGTCATAGTTCATAGTTTGTTTGAAGTTGTGTTTAATAGTCTGATGGCTGTGGGGAAGAAGCTGTTCCTGAATCTGGATGTTGCAGATTTCTGGCTCCTGTACCTTCTAGTCAGGCAGCATCCGTGGGCAGAGACACCAGTTAACGCCCCCGGTGGGCGGCGCGACTTTCGTCAGCAGCGGCCTCTGCAGTCCGTCTGCGTTTTTATTATTTTATGTCTTATGTTTTTATGTAGTTTTTGTTATTTTTGTTGGGGTATGTGTGTGGGGGTGGTGTGGGGGGGGGGGGGGGGGGTAACTTTTAAATCTCTCCCTGCATGGGAGACCCAACCTTTTCTTTGTCGGGTCTCCGTTGTCGTTGGGGCTGCAACGAGGAGCGGCCTCCAACAGGAAGACCGGGGGCTGTGGTGCCGACTACTCACCTCACCATCGCGGAGCTGGCCGAGTCCAGAGCGGGTGGAGCTGTGGTGGACGCTGCTGCGACCCGACCCCCGGAGATTCGGAGGCTGCAACTGCGGGTTTGGCGGACGGTGGCACCGGGAGCCCGCGGGTCCCTGGAGGGAGACCGCTTTTCAGGGCTTCCGCAACGGCGACTTCTCCCGCCCGAGTTGCGGGGTTGAAGAGCACCTGAGCGGGGCCTTACACCATCGCCCCGCGCGGCTTGGAATGGCTGCGGGACTGCGAGCGCACGCCGGGGGCTCTAACATCAAGACCCGGTGTGCGGCCTTGCATCACCCGGCGTGGCTTTAATGGCCGCGGGCCAATCGCCATCGCCAGCCAGGGGCTTTGACTTTGACTTTGACTCTGACATCGGGGGGGAGAGTGCAGTGGAGAGATAAGTTTTTTTGGCCTTCCATCACAGCAATGTGATGGATGTTTATGTAAATTATGTTGTGTCTTGGGTCTATTTGTTTGTAATGTATGGCTGCAGAAACGACATTTCGTTTGGACCTCAAGGGGTCCAAATGACAATAAATTTAATTGTATTGTATTGTATTGTATTGTACATTACTTTGTATTCCTTCCGCAGTTACTGCCTGATCTGCTGAGTCAGCTATTTTTGGTTTTATTTGTTTTTGCCGATCCCGGGCCCACAATCCTTAAACATCAGTGAACTACAAACAGAAAAGCCACTTAACAAAGTTTGGCAAGGCAAGACTCCAATTAACAGTGTGTATTCTGTAAAACACTCCTGGAGTATAATTACCATGGAGCGTTCGATACATAAAAGCCTTGGAATAAAATTATTAGTGATTATTTGCTTTAACAGACGGAAAGAAGAGATTAGCTGGTGATTAATGAGGGAAGATTCATCACCTGAGTATAGTCTTGTGGTAATTGTACGTGAGACAGAGCAGAAGTAAAACAACCCATGATAAATGTCCAAAACACTCAGGGCGAGAAAATAAGATGTAAAGCAGCATCGGACAGCAACGCAAGAATTCAACAGAGAGAGGTGGCTATGTCTGACAACATTGCAGAACTAACTTTTATTTATAATTTAGTCTTATTTAATTATTCAATTGTTTTATTTAGAATTAATAATATCTTTAATTTCTCCTGTAATCATTGGTTGTGCCACTTTTTTCGGTGGTGATTTCTGCCTCAGAATGCATATTTAGATTCCTTGAATGGTGAGAGGGATGAAGGAGCAGGCTTGACCTATTTTATCAAGAGGTTAGACAGTGGTAGAGTGAAAGAAAGTGCTGAATGTTGTTTTAAAATGGTGAGATATTGGGACATGTTGCTGTGTGCCCTTCTACACAATTCACGGAAAGCTTACGTGCAGATGGGATGGGCATTTAGGAAGGTGCTTTGAAGGATGGCCATTGTTGCAAAGAGATTTGAGCGCAACAGTAAGATTACTTTACTCATGCAAATGGGATGAGCACAGATAGGCATCTTGGTCAGCATAGACGAACTAGGCCCAAGGTCCTGTTTCTTGGCTGTTACAACCGCACGAGACTTAATGATATCACAACTCGGATACTGTCAACAGTTCTGCTTTCCTTTCCTAAAAGAAGGGCCTGCACTGTTCAGCAGTCCCTCACACTGCTGCCTCACAGCTCCAGCAACCCAGGTTCAATCCTGACCACGTGGAGTTTGCACGTTCTTCCTGCGACCTTGTGGGTTTCCCCCAGGGTCTCCAGTTTCCTCCCACATCACAAAGAAGTGTGGGTTGGTAGATAAATCGGCTGCTGTAAATTGTCCCGGGTGTGTAAATGGACAGGGGGAGAACTGGAGTTGCAGGTGTTGCAAACCTGACACAAACAATACTTTAGTCAGCTGGTAAGTTGAGCAGAGCGAAGGCAGGCGGGATTCAATTCTGATGAGGTGAAGCTCTTTTGGAGGTCACAATGAATAAGAGGTTCCTGGGAGTATTGGGGAACAGATGGAGCTAGGAGTGCAATAATTCTTAAACGAGGCAACACAGAGATACAGTGAAGAAGACATCCAGGATACTTGCCTTCATTGGTTGGGACATGGAATGTAATTGCCTGGTGGGAATGATACAACTTTATAAAGCATTGGTTAGTCTAAGCCACTGTGCAGTTTTGGCCAGCACACTACAGCAAGCTGCAGAAGAGGGTTGGAACATTTCAGTGATGAGAAGATAATGCTTTGGCTTACTTTGCTTTCATTGGAGTTTGGAGGTCAAGGTGGGAGCTGATGGAGGGGCAGAGATGAGGTAAACAGCAAGAAATGTCTCCCCCTAACCGAGGTGTCAAAAGCTAGAGGACAGATATTTAGGGTATGAGGATTGGAGGAAATTTGAGGAGGTTTATTAGACCCAGAGGGTAGTTGGAATTTGGAACACTGCTTGGGAGGGAGATGGAGGCAGAGCTTCTCATAGCATTTAGGAAGTATTTAGATGAGCAGTAAATCACCAAGATATTGAGCGAGTGCTGGTAAATGGGATTGGTATTGATAGTTACTGGAAGGACAGCACGGACAAGGTCAGCCTGGGTCTGTGCATGTCTCCAGCAAGCTGACTGAGGGGAAGAAGCTGTTTCCCAATCTGGTGGTATGTGCTTTCAGGTTTTTGTAACTTCAGCCCGATGGGATTGGGGAGAAGAGGTAATGGTCCTTGATTGGGTGAAAATGCCCCTTGATTTTGTTGGCTGCTGTCACGAGGCAGCGTGAAGTGTAGATGGAGTCGTGGGGAGTCTGGTCTGGGTGATGGACTGGGCTACATCCACATCCTTCTGCGATTCGGTATAATCTTGGACAGAGCAATGGCCATACCAATCCATGATGCAGCCCAATAAGATGCCTTCTATGGTGCATTGTAGAAATTGGTAAGTCATCAGGGACATGCCAAATTCCCTTTGTCATCTGAGGAAGATGAGGTATTGGTGTGGTTTCTCAGTCGTAGGGTTAACGTGGTTGGATCAGGACTAATTGTTGGTGATATTTACACCCAGAAACTTGAGGTTCTTAACCATCTCCATAGCAGTACCATTGAAACAGACAGGGGTAGGTACTGTAGCCTGCTTCCTGAAGTCAATGACCAACTCCTTCTGTTTGCTGACATTGAGGGAGAGTTTGTGTAGAAAGGAACTGCAGATGCTGGTTTATACCAAAGATACACACAAAGTCCCCTCTGGGGAATAATTCGCAAAATTATAATCCATCGTATTCTTCACACTCAGGATGGAATGGACAGGTGATTCATTAGAATCAGGATCGGGATCTTTCATTAGAGGCTGAAGAGGTCCAGAGGAACTCAGCCGGTCAAGGATTGTCTGGGGAGGAAAAACGCACAGATGATGTTTGGAGTCTGGACCCTTCTTCACACTCAATGCATAATGCTTGGCCTCACTTGCTTTACTTCACAGCAGCAACCAGCTGGACTAGCGGGGGTGGTGGAGAAACAGTATCACAGAAATGAAGGAAGTCTTTCACAGAACATAGAGCAAAGAACAGTACAGCTCAGGAGTAGGTCCTTCCCCCACAATGTCTGTGCCGAACATAATGCCAAGACTGACTCTTATCTGTCTGCAAAAAAGGACGGCACAGTGGCACAGCGGTAGAGTTGCTGCCTTACAGCACTTGCAGCGCCAGGGACCCGGGTTCGATCCCGACTATGGGTGCTGTCTGTACGGAGTTTGTACATTCTCCCTGTGACTGCATGTGTTTTCTCCGAGATCTTCGGTTTCCTCCCACATAGGTTTGTAGGTTAATTGGCTTGGTATAAGTGTAAATTATCCCTAGTGCATGTAGGGTAGTGTTAATGTGCGGGGATTGCGGGTCGGTGTGAACCTGGTGGGCCGAAGGGCCTGTTTCCATGCTGTATCTCTAAACAAAAAAACCCCAAATGTGACGCATTCCCTGCATATCCATGTGTCCATCCAAAAGTCTCTTAAATGCCACTGTCGTATCTGCCTCCACCACCTCGGCAACGTATTCCAGGCACTCACCACCTTCTGTGTAAAAATCGTGCAATGAAATCTCCTTCCTTTTAACTTTGCCCCTCTCACCTTAAAGCTATGCCCTCTATTATGTGACATTTCTGGCCTGGAAAAAAGGTTCTGACTGTCTACCCTATCTATGCCTTTCATAACTTTATATACTCCGATCTCCCCTCAGTCTCCATCGCTCCAGGGAAAACAATTCAAGTTTGTCTAACTTTTTATTACAGCTATTATCTTCTAATCTAGGGATCATTCTGGTAAACCTCTTCTGGACTCTCCAAAGCCTCCACATCCTTTCTGTGATGGGCTAACCAGAACTGCAGCCTGACCAAAGTCCTATAAAGCTGTAACATGATTTCCAGACTCTTGCACTCGATGCCCCGACCAACAAAGGCAAGCATATCATTTGTCTTTTTCACCACTATGTCGACCTGTGTTCTTAGTTTCAGGGAACTACCATTCCAATAATCCCAAATTGGTTTTGCAGCCACTGAAACAAATTTTAGCCACCTTTCTTGCTGTTCTGTTGCAGTCTTTACATGGCAAGCTCCCAGAAATAGCAACACGATACTGAATGGAAAGCCTTATTCAGTGAGGAAGAGGTATCAGTCAGTAAACCATAGCTCACTCCTCTGCCCTGGTGCCACAGGAACGTTTAGAACTGCCTGACAGCAATGGGACTCTGCCTTGGATTTGATCCATTCTTCCTCCATATGTGCCCGTCATGGCCTAATCCAATGCAAAGTCCTTCACAAAGTCCACTACACAAATGCAAGATTATCTAGAATTTACCCCGCTGTTAGGGACACCTGCAACAGATGTAATCAATCTCCTGTCAACCATAGCCATATGTTTTGGTCTTGCCCTAAGCTAGCAGCCTTTTGGAGGAGTGCTTTCGACTTGATAAGCAGAGCCTACGGCCAGACTATTCCTCCAAACCCACTGTCAGCCATTTTCGGTACCCCTCCCAACACCAACCTCTCTGTTACGGTGAAACGGGTTCTAGCTTTTACAACCTTGTTAGCCCGGAGACTGATCTTGCTTAACTGGAGGCTCACCTGTCCACCGACACACGCCCGCTGGATTAAGGAGGTGCTTTACAATTTAAAGCTTGAAAAACTTAGGTTCTCTCTCAAAGGCTCTACCAAGACATTCCTAGATACATGGAACCCTTTCTTGGAACTTGTTAACTCTCTCAACTTGTCCCCGGACTCGGAAGAGGACTGAGTGCTCTCCACCATTGTTCTGCTCTACAGCAGCTGCTCTTCCCTTAACCCCCCCCCCCCTCCCTCCCCACACTTATTTATTTAATTACTTACTTATTTACTGTTATTAGTGATCCCCTTTTTTTTCCCTTTTTTTTTTAGTACTTTTTGTTTCGTTTATCTTACCATATTTGTGTGGATGTGTATGTATGTGAGTGTTGTTTGTCCCCGTTTGGTTCCGACCTGATTCGGGTGGGTTGAAGGTGGGTAAGGGTAAGGGCTTTGAGGGTCGCCTACATACTGTTGCACAATTATGCCTTGACTGTCACTGTCTGTTATCATTGTATGTATGCAAATTGCTGTGAAATTCAAATAAAAAGATTTAAATCAGAACTGCCTGAGAGAACAGAGCACTGAACATTTCATCCAAATGCCCGCACCTCCCACACCAAAGCAGTGGAGAATCACCCTGGATGTTTCAGCTCTAGTCACCAGGGTGAGACTGAACCCCAAACATCAGACTCAAGCAAGATAATAACTTGTCTGAGATATCTCGGAGGGATGCAGGCTAATAACTTGAAGCACCAAACTACACTCTGGAGGGGACAAGCAGTAAATTACCACTAAATAGATCCTAAGTCATATAAAAAGCGCCTTTGATGACCTAAGTACTTGGAATCACTATTTCCATAAAATAAATCACTAAATCAAAGAACATTACGAGCCCTGTTGTCAGGTTGGTCAAACGGCAAGGTGCTGTAAAGTTGTTCCACTTGTTCGCTTTGATTGCCGTTGACTAGGAAAAGGCAATATTATCTTTAGGAAACCCCAAGTAGCCAAGTTCTCAAAGTGAATGGACAAAGTAGAAGATCAGCTGAACCAGGAACTGAGAGTGAGATCAGGCCCTAAAATTGTCTGGAGTTAACCAGGAGGCACAGGAGGGGCAGCATTCGGGTTTATTTGAGGAGTAGAATACACTGATATATATGAGCATACATGAGCAGAACACAAAGTGCTGAAGGAACTCACAGGGCAGCACAGTGGCACAGCGGTAGAGTTGCTGCCTTACAGCACCAGGGACCCGGGTACGATCCTGTCTACTTGAATTCTCTGTACGTGGTTTGCACATTTTCCCAGTGTCCAAATGGGTATCCTCGGGGTGCTCTGGTTTCTTCCCTCATCCCAATGACGTGCGGGTTTGTCGGTTAGTTGGCTTCTGTAAATTTTCCGTAGTGTGTAGAATAGAACTAGTGTACAGGGTGATTGGTCGCCGGTGGGCCGAATGGTCTGTTTCCATGGTGCAACTCTAAACCAAATTAAACTAAACCTCCCTCCTGACCATCAACCCAATCAACACCAATTCCTTTTCCCAGTACTTGGTCTGTAGCTTAATAGTTTTACACTACTTCTAGTGTAGCGGCACCTAGTGGTGGTTTGGGGAGGTCAGAACACTCGTCATTGGTCTGCTCGGTCACGTGACCACGGGGGTTCGTTCGCGGGTGTTTTTAGTTAGTTCATCAGCGCCCCTCCCAGCAACAGGAGATGTTTAGTGTTAGCTAGTCAGGCACGCGTATTACACGAGGTTTTGTTTCGTTTTTATTTGTTAATAAAAATTACTTCACTCAACCTGCCTGTCTCGCTACACTAGTATAAATACTTCTTGCATGTTGTAACAGCCCTTGACTCCACCACCATTTCCAGTTTCCAACTACCTTCTGGTGAAAAAAGAGTTCCTTATATCCCCAATAAAAACACTTACTCCTTACCTTAAAGCCATGCCCTCTGGTTATAGGCAGCTCTGCAATGGGGGAAAAGTTCACCCTGTCTCCATCCTTGCGATTTTGTACACTCCCATAGGGTTCACTCTCCTTCTCTCAACCTCTTCCAATCCAGTCTATCCAGTCTCATCTCATAATTGATACTACCCCACCTCCTCCGCCCCTCTCAACAGCAATCATATCCTTCTATACCGAGGTGCACAAAGCTGCACACAATATTCCCCATGTGGCCTCACCAGTGTTTTATAATGCTGAACCATAACATCCCTGCTCTTGTATTGCATGCCCTGGCTAATGAACACTAGCATGCCAAATGGCTTCTTTGCCATCCTATCCACCTACACTGCCACATATGGCATCTACAGATTTGTCCCCAAGCTCCCCCTGTTATTCAATGCACCCGACAGTCCTGCCATTCAATGCTTATGTCCCACTCTTAATTACTCTCCCAATATGCATCAATTCTGACCCATCAACAGCACTTTTTTATGCGTAATAAGATGCTGGTACACACAATTAATAAACAAGTGTTATGTGAATGGAAAACAATATAGTGACATTTAAGATTTTAGAGATGCTGGTATGTGTTTACCTTACACTTCCTTATCTCTGTGTGTCTCTCTCCCCTGACTCTCAGTCAGAAGAAGGGTCTCGACCCAGAAACATCACCCATTTCTTCTATCCAGAGATGCTGCCTGTCCTGCTGAGTTGCTCCAGCATTTTGTGTCTATGCTGGAGTGCTGCGTTCCCATCAAAATAAAACACTGCATATCAGGAAATGAATTCCATCAGCCATTGCTCTGATCAGATGATGACTATCTGTATTCTCAAACGTCCCTCCCCACCATCAACAACACCGGAAATCCCTGTGCCATCTGCACACTTACTAATTATGCTTCGTACATTAACATTGAATGTACGCATGACGTAGATGCGCCAGGGTCTCGACTTTGTTGAGATTTGGCATGTCACTGAATGCACCAACAAACTTCTACAGATTTATTGCAGAATGTATCCTGACCTGGTACAGCAATTCCAATCCACATGAATGCAAGAGGCTGCAGAGAGTGGTGGATTTAGCCCGGTCCGTCATGTAACATCTTATCATCAACAGGATCTACGTGAAGCAATGCCTCATCTGTCATCAAGGATCCGCACCATCTGGGCCATGCCCTCTTCTCACTGCTACCATCGGGCAGGAGGTGCAGAAACCTGAAGTCCACACCTCCAGGTTCAGGAACCTTTACTCCAACCAGCAGTTTCCGAATCAGATCAGGTTCTTGAACTGACTCGCATGACCCTAATCCTCCCTCAGCAATGGAACACCACGGACCACCTCTTGAACTACCATGGAACTTGATTTTGTTTTAATTAATTGTGATTTGACTAATGTCATGTTTTTTTGTGCAGTCTTTTTCTTTTCACTGTCTTGTAGAATGTATTGTGATTTATGTCTAATTTATCTGTGTGTTGTTTGAGTCTATGTACCTGTGATGCTGCTGCAAGCTAGATTGTAACTGTACCTGTACCAGACCCTACATAACAATATATTGATCTTCACTTAACATCTGTGATACGATACAATACAATACGATAGAACTTTATTTATCCCAGGAGGGAAATTGATCTGCCAACAATCATAAAAACACAGAATACGCAAAACACCAAATACATGTCTCAGTCTACCCCACGACAGAAGGGGGAGGAATTGTACAGTTTGATAGCCAAAGGGAAGAAGGATCTCCTGTGACGTTCTGCCCTGCATCTTGGTGGAACCAGTCTGTTGCTGAAGGTACTCCTCAGGTTGACCAGTGTGTCATCTTAGATAGATAGATAGATATAATTTAATTGCCACACAACCAAGGTCGGTGGAATTTGGGTTGCCAGCAGCGGTACAGTAATAAAGAACACAACCACAATAAAAAATTTACACAAACATCCACCACAGCATTCATCACTGTGGTGGAAGGCACAGAGCTTGGCCAGTCCTCCTCCATTTTCCCCCGTGGTCGGGACCTCCACCCTCCACAGCCGTTGCTGCGGGCGTCCAGATGGTAAAGGACAAAGTCAAAGTCAAGGTGAGTCCAGGATCGGCTCTTCACAACCAGAGACCGCGGCTTCAGGCTGGTGTAGGCCGCAGGCCGGCGGTCAAAGTTTTAAAGTACCTGCCGTGCCGCAGCCGGAAGCACCGCAGTCTGCAGGGCCGGCGGTCGAAGCTCCCCTCCAGGGGAGATGGTAAGTCCATGCCGCACCCGCGGTAGAAGACGGCCGCGGGCCGGCGGTGGAAGCTTCTTCTTCCCCCCGGGTCCTCCACGAGGGATCCCGGGCTGTAGACGCCGCACCAGCTGGAGTTCTGCAGACCGCGGCTTCAGGCTGCCGGCTGCCGCGGGCCAGCGTAACGGAGCGCTCCCCTCCAACGAGGTCTCACCCGCTCCGCGCCGAGAGTCCACGCTGCGCCCGCCGCTGAAGCCCCGGGCGCGTCTCCGGGAAAGTCCGCGCCGATCCTTGCTGTTAGGCCACGGGGGAGGCGACCTGAAAAAATCGCCTCTCCATGGAAGAGGCGGCCAAAACGGTTTCCCCCTTACCCCCCCACACCACCCCCCACACATAACACACAAAGAAACATTAAAAACAGACTTTTAAACATACTAAAAAAATTTAAAAAGTTGGGGGGAAAACGGACACGCTGCCGACAGGCTGCTGCCAGTGCAGCGCCCCCTACAACAACCCCTTAGGAGAAAGCTATATTCATATAGATCTTGTTCACTAATGTATATAACGAACAATAAGGGTCACATTCCCGATCCTGAATGATGTTCAGTATGGACAACAATGAGGTGGGACACATTGGGAGTGAGAGGGTGGAGGCCATTCAATATTTGGAAGATGCGAGACTGGACCAGGGTAGAGTGACCAAAAGATCTCGCAACACAAATGCAATTTGTGGCACAGGTTTGCTAGGCCACAGCCACAAAGCAAACTGTTCACTAAACTTTATCCATAGACAGAATTGAAAAGGGAGTTTATACTCAACTTTGTTAGGACTGTGCTTAAGTCAGCATACACCTCTGGTCACCCTTTTACCAAACGCTACAGAGACACTGGAGAGGATTCAAGGATGAAACACGAGGCTGTTCATAGCAGGAAAAGATGAATATAGCTTTCTCCTAAGGGGTGAGGGCTGAACTAGTGGAGGACTTTAAAACAACAATGTGTTTGAATAAAGAGGAAGCAGCGAGAAATGTTCCATCCATGGAAAACCAGAGGCTGTCAATATAAGAGAGTCAGTGAAATATCCCATGGGGGATTCAGATGGAACCTCTTTAGCCATGGAGCAGCGAGTGTTTGGGTCTCATCACGGAGTGTTGCAGGGGGCAGTATAGAAGCACAGTGGGAGATTAGACCAGCAAGTCTGATCAAGTCAATTTGAGTGAGGTCGAGTCAGGTCATGTTTATTGCCATCTGCACAGGTACAGTAATGTGCTGGCACAATGATAATTGTGCTTCGAGCAGCATCACAGGCACAGAGATGCAAAACATTTCATAAACAAAGGAGCAGAGACTCACGCTGATAGATTTACAATAGAAATGCTGCCGTGGATTTGTGGGCTGAAAGTCCTGGTGCTGTATATTCCATGTCATCTTCTGTCTTGTACTATAGATTCTTTGGCTGTGTAAGTCACCCATTCATTCAGCAACCGTTTCCTTTCTTGTTTCTTCAACCCCTCATTTCCACACATCTCCGATCATTTAAATCCACCCTATCTACAATGTTATTCTCAGCACTGATGAAAGGACAGGAGGAAATGTGTCCAGTTTGTCATAGCTGCCTCTTTGCCTCAACTCCACTCTCAATGCCTCTGCTCAATGGTGAACCGCTGTGATTATCTTTGTTGAGGAAGTGTAAGGGAGGTATGCTACACTGTGAAGGGTCTGTGCAGAGACCTTGTCAAGTTCTGGCGTAGGAATGAGGAACTGCGGATGCTGGTTTACACAAAAGGACACAAAGTGCCGGAATAACTCAGCAGGTCAGGCAGCATCTCTGGAGAACATGGATAGGTGATGTTTCGGGTGGGGATCCCATCACTTATCCATCTTCTCCAGAGATGCTGCTTGACCCAGTGAGTTACTCCAGCACTTTGTGTCCTTTTGTGTAAACCAGCATCTGCAGTTCCTCATTCCCACAACCCGTCTACAGGAATATCCCAGTGAAATGGACCAAGACACGATGGTTAAATACCCAAGCAGGAGCCTGGAATTGTAGACGTCAATGCCTCTCTCTCTCCCCCACCACTTACAGTTTTCCATTAATTAACCTTGGAGGGGACCTTTACTAGTAACTCTGAACTCACTGGCACCCTCATATGTGCATGTGAGCCAGCACCTCTGCACTGGGAGAGACAGATCTCCTCCTGATAACCTCAGCCCACTACAGGGAGCAACATTAGTTGAGAAGTTGGATGGGTATACGTTAAAGTTCATCTTAATTCTTGAATGTCACAGGAAGGACTGAGAGCGTGAAACCCATCCATTTAAAGTGACTTTAATTCCCAAACTGCGTCTGTATTCTCTTGTACATTTTACTGAATGCATCTTAGATTCAGTCATTCTATGGTTAGTAGTCATTGAACAAAGTGTTCCTGTGTTGAAGTTAAATGGAGATTCCCGTCTTCCGTTAAAGTGAAGTTATTTATTGCTGGCTAACAGATCACGGAACAGTCACACTGACCGGAATAACTTAGTGAAATGTCTACTGCAAAAGGTGCTTCTTTACGTGATGCCAACTAACCTCAGGATAGACAATCTGAGATTCAATCCCCACAACTCTGTCAAGTCCCTAAGATTACGTGAGGTGGGAATAACGAGCGGGTGAAGTTTGCATTCAATGTCACTTGCTGATGAAGGGAAGGAATGCCTTTAGTAATCCCCCCAGCAAGGCTCACATATAGGAGGGTGGGGATAGCTTTCAATGACAGCTGCATTTATTCTGTCTGCTTCTGTGACTGCTGTTGATGTGTTTAACTTCCTGTTACAATGGTAAGGTCATTTTGGGTCAGCGACCTATTTGGTGAGCAGCTTGTTCCATATATTCACCACCTTCCGAGTGAAAATGTTGCCACTCAGATTACTATTAAAACTTTTCCTCGCACCTTAAATCTATGCCCTCTGGTTCTTGATTCCCCTCCTCTGGGTAAAACACTGTGCCCTTCACCCTATCTATTCCCCTCATAATCTTACAACATCACTCCTCAGCCTCCTGCGCTACAAGGAATAAAGTCCTAGCCTGCCGTACCTCTCCCTACAGCGCAGGCCCTCAAGTCCTGGCAACATCCTCATAAATCTTCTTTGCATTCTTTCCAGCTTGATGGCATCTTTCCTTCAGCAGGGTGATCAGAACTGAGCAGAGACTTCAGCTCGACTGTGACTTACTGCAAAGATCTGTTGAACAATGTCCAAACAAGAAGTAATTTGAAAGATTTAAGTAAATCTTTTTTTAGTAAAACCAGTTTGAAGTAGCTGGTGATTTATCGTTCTATTTCCCTTTCATCTTCCCACACTTCCTTGTGTTTATTTAGTTCCTATTATTTTCTTCTGCCATTTCAAACATTTATTTATTTGACAGTCCTTTACTTAATTCATTGATTTGCCTTCACTGCCAGCCCTCCACCCCCCTGGTGCTGAGATTCCCTTGTTCTTTCCAGCTTCCATCCTTCTCTCCTGCTTTCAGTGTATTTTTGCCCAGTCGGCAATGAGCCTTTCAGCTCATTCTCTCCTGAAGGCAACAATCATTTCCATGTTATAGTTACATTGGGACAAAGGTATCTTTGCCCAGCAAACACTTCTAATGACCCACAGTAGAAACTGCACAACTATTCTCACTCAGTGCCCATGTCCACATGATTCTTATGTGTGTACCCTCACACGCGTGTGCTGAAATCATTCACAGATACACCTGTGCACTGATGCTTATGCAAGGGCAAGCTCACTAGCTCACTTCCCCACAGATGGATAATATGCCCTGGATCCTGTGGGCATCTGAGACCAAAGTGCTTGAGGATCAAGCCCTCAGATGCAGTGATCCCTGCTCTCCTAAATGCTTCCGAGACATGAACCACTTACAGAAGGCACCTCGAGGCACTGAAGAAATTCCACCGCAAGAACACAAGGCCATTGGAGCACAAGACATGAGACCACTCAGCCTCTAAGCTGGCCCCGCCATTCAATATGGATCACGGGTGACCTGCCCCAGAGCACAACTCCTGTACCAAAAGGACGCAAAGTGCTGGAGTAACTCAGCAGGTCAGGCGACATCTCTGGAGAACATGGAAAGGCGACGTGTCGGGACCCTTCAAAGGGCCGAAGGGTCTACTCTGGAGAAAGGTCTTGACTCAAAATGCCACTTAACCATGTTCTCCAGAGATGCTGTCTAGCACTTGGTGTCCTTTGGGGATTAACCGGCATCAGCAGTTAATAGACCAGTTCTATGTTATCCCACTATCATCTACTCCCTACATGCTCAGGCCGAATTACAGAGGCCAATTAACCCACAAACCCGCATGTCTTTGGGAAGTGGGAGGAAACCGGAGCACCCGGAGGAAACCCACCCAGTCGCCTGTGGGTGAATGTGCAAACTCCACATAGACACAGCTCCCGAGGTCAGGATTGAATCTGGCGTTGTGAAGTTGCGGCTATACCAGATGTGGCGTTGGGACAGGCTGCCCTGGTTAGTGGGCTCAGACGCTCTGGTGGGGGAGGTCCCTTGATATTGGAGCCCCCTCTCTATGAGGGAGAGGACATCTGATGATGTTCGGCTTGTAATCGCTAGAATTTAGAAGATTGAGGGGGGATCTTATAGAAACTTACAAAATTCTTAAGGGGTTGGACAGGTTAGATGCAGGAAGATCGTTCCCGATGTTGGGGAAGTCCAGAACAAGGGGTCACATTTTAAGGATAAGGGGAAAGTCTTTTAGGACTGAGATGAGAAAAACATTTTTCACACA